>NC_079315.1:110607523-110907731 GCF_029931775.1 Euleptes europaea | reverse complement strand
CATGGTCCCTGAGCATTTGAACCTGGATCTCTTTGAGCCCTGTGACAGTGCGCTAATCACTACACCACGCTGGTTGTCAATCCTTCTCTGGGCCCACAGACAAGACTACTAGAGTAAAGAATGGCTTAAAATAACTTTAAGATTAACAGTGACGAAAACATCTCATACCACAGTGTCTAAGGTTTGTTCTATAGCTTAGGGTCCATTGATCACTGAGGTCACAAAAGCTAAAGCCTCAAACAGTTCTATTGGGTGTGTCTAAAATGCCATCAAGTCGCTTCCAACTTATAGCATTCCTATGAATGAATGACCTCCGAAAAGTCCTTGCTCAGGCCTTGCAAACTGAGGCCTGTGGCTTCCTTGACTGAGTCAATCCATCTCATGTTGGGTCTTCCTCTATTCCTGCTGCCTTCGACTTGTCTTAGTGCAGCATTCTCTGAGATTTATGACTTGTACAGCAGTTTATAAGACTTATTCTAAAACTTAAGAAGAAGAATTGGTTTTTATATGCTGACTTTCTCTACCACTTAAGGGAGAATTAAACCTGCTTACAATCACCTTCCCTTCCCCTCCCTACAACAGACACCCTGTGGGGTAGGTGGGGCTGAGAGAGTGTGACTAGCCCAAGGACACCCAGCTGGCTTCATGTGTAGGAGTGAGGAAACCAGCCTGCTTCACCAGAATGGAGTCTGCTGCTCATGTGGAGGAGTGGGAAATCAAGTCCAATTTTCCAGATTAGTGTCCACCGCTCCTAACCACTACACCATGCTGGCTCTCTAGGTTATATCTAGAATGGCAAAGTCTGTACCTTGAGAGGGTTAGCTTCCCTTCCTACATACCCCTGATTCTTAATTAATTGGGTGGGGCTCGGCTCTCCAGATCAGAGTCCACCGCTCCAAACCACCGTCTGAACCACTACACCACACTGGTTCTTGTGGGCCATTGATTACTGGCTCTCGTAGTCCATTGATTAAGGTCCATTGATTACTGAGATTAGAAGAGCTAAAAAACAAACCAGTTCTACCCTACCTGTATCATTATTGGCATCAAGTTTTGTGAACTTTCAGAAGTATTCTGATCAAACAAACTGGGCAATACCGCCATCGCAAACTTTCTTGCTTAACTTTGCTAATCTGGAACCAGTGTGATTGTTTTTGTTAAAATGTAATTTCGGCAAATGTTTCTGAGCCTCAATTCTTGGCTGTAGGTGTTATTCTGTCGGTGTATGCTCTGCGACAATTGGGCTCTAGAGATGGAGGCTTACCAGGTGCGCACAAACTGGCTCAGTGAGGAAGCAACCCTAGACCTGTAAATGGCAGGTTCAACACCCTGATGGAACATCCAGTTCACTAGAGGGGAGGGAACTAGTTATGCATGTATTAGCAACACCTGCTTGGAAGCAAGAGAGCTTTACTAGCATGAGACAAGGAAGTGGGGAAGCATCTGTTCTGATTTTCCAACTGAAGAGAAATAGGTGGATAACTACAGAAAGAGCTTGGGTCCAGAAATCTGAACTAAACTACATTTTCAGAACAACAACATAGTAATAGAATGCAGCTATGAGATGGATTATTAAATACTCACCCAACGAAGAAAAATCTTTCCCCGCAAATAGAAATTTAGGTATCAGGGAGAAAGTATTCGTCCATGACAAACTAACTTTCTGAGTTTTGATATGGGAATTGTTCACTCATTTGACACCCCTCAAGGGCTCTCTGAGCCCTGACATGGATAACCCCAGGCTAGCCTGATCTCGTCAGATCTCAGAAGCTAAACAGAGTTGGCCCTGGCTAATATTTAGATGAGAGACCTCCAAGGAACACCAGTGTCGTGATGTGGAGGCAGGCAGTGGCAAACCAACCCTGAACATCTCTTGCCTTGAAAACCCTACGGGGTCGCCGTAAGTCAGCTGTGACTTGAAGGCAAAAAAAGTTATCTCTGAGGTGAGGACCATCACCTGAAAGTGCAGCTCAGTTTCTACCAACCAGAAATTTATGGAGCAATGCTAAGCAGCAAATCTTGGAAGTGAGTTTCATATTATGCACTGGATAAATCCACAATTCTCCTACACCTTGAACAGAAGATGTACAGTTGAAGGTGTCCTGTTATTAGATCACCTAGCCCAGTGATGACTTTCAAAGGTCAGCAGTATGGTCCCTTCCAAGATTTCTTTCTGAGTTGCTTTCCACTGTAGACTGCAGAAACTGATCCAAAACTTTCTTGATATGATGCATAGGCTCCATTACTGAATAACAATAGAAATAATAACAATAAAACAAATAAACTTTTCTATGTATGATGCATATGCTCCACCATTGAGCTATGTCTCACTCGCATTTTTAAAAAGATAGTGTTACTTGGCCTAGGGGATCAAGGGCTTTGAGCCCACAGCCTAGGCTTGCCAACTGCCTACTTCTGGCAGGAGTTTTTCTGCTCTGATGCTCACCTGCCTGCCACCACCGATGGCTGCAGTGGGAGAAAAGAGGGTTAGGAAATGGCATCCCTCCCTAGAAGTGATGGTAGATTTGGGTGTCACTCTAGGAATCCCCCCAAATCTCTATGGTTTTTAACATAGAATGTCAACCAGAAGTGACATCACTTCCAAAGGCAGCCACAGCCCTGCCCCCAAAATCTCTTTTGCAGGCTTGGCAACCCTACAACAGACCTAGGGGACAGCCTAAAAGAAAGCACTCCAACTAAGATGCTGAGCTATTATTTAGAAGAAGATGACAAGCTACCTCTTCAGTGGCATCCCTGAATATCCCCATGCTTTAGGATCAGCCAGGATTTGAACCGGCAGCTTCTATGTTCAATCTCTGGTGCCCCCTTGTGGTGAGTCTGCCCTGCAAAGGCTAAAACACATTCTGCGCACCCTTTCACAAAATCACACAAGGTTGGAAGAGACCACAAGGGCCATCCAGTCCAACCCCCAGCTATGCAGGATCCCACAATCAAAGAGCTCCCGACAGATGGCCATCCAACCTCTGCTTAAAGACCTCCAAAGACAGGAACTCCACCCCCCACCCCCCGAGGCAGCACATTCCACCGTTGAATCGCCCTTACTGTCAGAAAGTTCTTCCTAATATTTAGGTGGAATTGCTTTTCTCTTAGTTTAAATCCATTACTCTGTGTCCTAGTCTCTGAAGCAACAGAGAACAAGCTAGTCCCCTTATTAACATGGCATCCCTTCAAATATTTAAACATGGCTATCATGTCACCCCTTAACCTTCTCTTCTCCAGACTAAACCAACCCAGCCCCTTAAGTCTCTCCTCATAGGGCATAGATGCCAGACCTTTGACCATTCTGGTCGCTCTCCTCTGGACACGCTCCAACTTGTCAACATCCTTCTTAAATTGTGGAGCCCAGAACTGGAACAGATCATCTGCTTAAGCCCAGATGAGAGGGCCTAATCATTTCTATAACTTTGAAGCATGATACAGCTCGCAATGATGCAGAAATAGCCTGTAAAAAGCAAATCATGTTAAGGGTAACCAACGAGATACTAAATGAAAAGAAGAGCAGAATGACTTCAGTGTAATTGACCAACTAGCTGTGAAATATGCCGGATGAAGACATTGCTACATCTAGCTAATTAATCATACGAATGTATCCAGCTCCATGTTTCAAAACGCAATAGCAGTGTGATCTTGTAAAACACATCATATATTTCAAATTTTGGAGAGAGGAAAAACCTGTTTAACAGTTGGGCCATCTTCTGATAATGAGAAGTGTAATTCGTTTCACTACTCTTTCCCTCCTCACTCTTCCTTTTCATCCTTGCTAATCAAACGTTAGCAATCAAATGACTAATTACCAGTCGGATAAGTGGAGGAAGGATCACAGATTACACTTAAATTAGCGGCTTTCAGATTTCCTAACTTCAAGGAAACTTTCCCACAACTATTGGTCTCAGGACTGTTGATGCCCCCCCCCCGACAGATTCCTGTCTCCCCACCCCATTGAGGCCCAACCTATACATTTAGGGGTATAACAAGACTGCAGCATTAACTAACAGTCACAGCCATACACGTGCATCATATTGTATCTTTGTCGGGCAGCTAACTGCATGTGCCTTATACTGGTCTGGAAACCCTGATTGACAGGAGGTTCAAAAAAAATTCTACCGTTGACCTGAGAGAGTGGTTGTTGAGATAAGAAGGACAGGAAGGAAGGTGGAAAAAGAGATAGGAAGGAAGGTGATAGGAAGGAAGGTGGAAAAAGAGATGAGTGTAGGATCGAGGAGGATCCTGAAATAGGGATGAGAAACCAGTAGACCTTCCCTGAGGGAAATAGCTCCAAGGAAAAGGGGGTGGCCCCTATCAAGTGTTAAAGCAGGAAAATTGGAACCAGTGTTTATGTTCGGGCCACCACAGACTTTAGAAATGTGTCAAATAAGCTTATGCCTGTTGTGAGTGAATTCTAACTTGGCGTAAGAGGAGCCATCTTTATTGTCTGCTAGGTTCCTCTGGCTAAAAATGAACCTTTGTACCCTGACAAGTGTTTCTGCTGGCTTTGCTATTCTAAAAGGACTAATTGTCTGAGAAGACAAGACACCCGTCCTTGAATGCTGGTAAAGTGGTACAGGGTAGAATTTGTACTAACCCTCCCTGCAGCTTTTAGAAGCCAGATACAATTTCTAAGCTGCATGCTTGCTTATGTCTAATTGGATGGGATAATTTTTCTTTTCTACTTCTTCCCTAGTGTGATGAGAGTGGTCAAGAGCATGGTGAGAGAGAGAGAGAGCCAATGTGGGGTAGTGGTTAAGAGTGGTGGTTTGGAGCGGTGGAGTCTGATCTGGAGAACTGGGTTTGATCCCCCACTCCTCCACATGAGCGGCGGAGGCTAATCTGGTGAATTGGATTTGTTTCCCCACTCCTACACATGAAGCCAGCTAGGTGACCTTGGACTAGTCACACTCTCGCAGCCCCACCTACCTCACAGGGTGTCTGTTGTTTGGAGGGGAAGGGAAGGTAATTGTAAGCAGGTTTGATTCTTCCTTAAGTGGTAGAGAAAACTGGCATATAAAAACCAACTCTTCTTCTTCTTCTTCGCATAATGAGCTCAGGGGAACTTCCCTGTCTTTACATGACTTAGACTAGGTGAACTTCTCAGCCTGAGCTTTTAATAAATGACTACTTTAACGGCTCTGTTTTGTTTGGAATAAATAATTGGGCAACCCTCATTGGAACGTGCAATAAATCCCCCATCATCTCTCTCAACAGTTACAAACACCTGTTAGTAGAACAAAACAGCTACATCCTTGTGACAAACTATCTACTGCATATAGTTATATGAAGTTTCCCTCATTCCTGTTGCCTTTTCACCTGCCAAGTTTAAAACTGAAACCTCCCTGACAGTCTGACTTGGCCATTTCCCCATAAGAGTGAAATAGAACAGTTTATGTGTTGTGAATTCATATCAGCCTCTCATGTGCCATCTTCAGATATATACCAATGAATGGTTTTTCGATTTCTCAGACACCTAGGCTGGATAATCATTTTAACAGCTGGAAGTGGGGAATTGTCAGAGTATCACATTTTTACTACTAGGATTAAAAACAACCCTGATCAGCAGGCAGATCAGGAAAATGTTGATGGCTTTCCAAAAATCAAACCGGCAACCAATAGGCATGCCTTAAACTAGTTGCTCCATCTCTGTTTTCATCCCCACACTCTGAATCCAGACCTGGCCATGAACCTGGCATCCCACCATTTCTCTGCCTGGCTCGGGACATGGTCAGTGAATCCTCAAAAACAAACTAGTGGTGTCTTTTAGGCCCTATTCAAACTGCCTTATCATCTGATTGAGCAACAGGTTGCTGATGGATTCTTTGTGTCAATTCAGACACAACCACTTAGGCTCCAGGCTGCTAATGGGTTTTTTTTTTTACCTGTTTAGACAAAGCCACTTGTGTCCCATTGGTATCGTGGGGCTGTGCTGTTTTTTATGAAAACTGCTTTCAACCATTTTCCGTTCTTCCTTGCACTCCAGTTTGCTGCTTCAACTGTCTGGAGCGCTTCTGAAAGGATCTTTTCAGCTTTTAAAAAATATTCTGAGATTTGCGCTATAGCATGATAGCTATAGCATGATAGCAGCACCATTGACATGCCTATCACTGTAGGTGGAAAGGAACACACCTCCCAAAAAATGTGGGGAAACAATAGTGGCACTATCATGATCCCTCTTACGTGGGCACTGATGGAGAGAGAGTTTGCTTGATGGTTTGCCAGAATGTTTATTTGGAGTTTTAATTTTATCCTTTTTAGTCCCCTTTACTAATTTTACCTCAGAAGAAATGAGACACCAGAGGCTTTTTCAAGTTAACACACAAATAACAGAGATTTATTAAACACTGTATTAGGGATGGATTTGGAGGGGGGGACTGTAGTTAGGAGAAGCATAGGCAAAACTACAGCTGTTTCATAAGTTTCACTTCAGAGAAGGCATAGATCTTAGATGGCTTAATTGGTACAATATTACAATTCTTAGATTCAGTTCACAAATTCAGTTCAGTTCCCAGAACTTCTTATCAATGTTTCTATTCAGACTCTGCTGCCTAGCTAACAGGGAAGTTGGAGATCATGCAATCTCTTTCCCCCAGAGAAACACAGAAGTATGGAGATTTCTCCTCAAATCTTCCAGTTCTCACTATAGATATACCCCCCTTTTGTGGCAGTAATCCCTAAACAACCCCCTGTATTTGGAATATCTCCTTCCCAGAGCCTATTCCCTTCCAGTGACCTGAGAAAGGGCCCTTTTCCTCCCAATCTCTGCCTGTTACTCCACAGGATTTGTATTACACCAGCTTAGGCAAATCTGAACCTTCAGGTTCCCAGAGTCAAACACAGCTACTGAACATGCAGGTTACCAAAATCAGAATCCAGTTCCTTTCTTCAGAACAAAGAGAGCGAGCTCCTTAGCTCCATCCACTCCCTTTCCCTGAGCTTCTCTCAAAGATTTTGTTTGTCACAGGCACTATTTGAAGGGGCCATAGTGGTTGACAGCACATTCCTGAGATATAAGGAACATAAGTTTAAAAACTGGAGTTATGAGAGACTTAACGGAGTTTGAAACAATTATAACTAAGAACAATCAACACCTTTTAGGGAGAATTTATAAGTTGTTACTGAAATATGATTCAGAAACCGAACAGGTCAAAATTAATATGATAAAATGGATGCAGAATTTTGGCGAAATGATAACCATGGAAACATGGGGAAAACAGTGTACGCAAGAACTAAAATACACTGCAAGTCAAGAAGTAAAAGAAAACTGGTACAAGATGTATTATAGATGGTATATCACCCCCAATATGATCTCTCATATGCAACAAATGAATAAGCAGGAGGGGGCATGTTGGAAATGTCAAGAAACAGATGGTTCTTTCTTTCATGTTTGGTGGACATGCCCAAAATTACAAACATATTGGGAAAAGATCCATGGTGAGATATAGGCAATGCTCAATTTAAAACTCAGTTTGGATCCAAATTTTTTTATTGAGCATAGTAGTACCATCAGATCTACCAAACAAACAAACAAACAAACAAAGGTTTATTACAGCCAAAGGCCAGCATAAAATATAAAATATACATCCTATGATAAAATTATACAGCTCCTGCTTACAGCATCTTGTCCGTACTAATTAAATGATAGTTATAACACTTAAATAATTTTAATTAAAATTTAGGTTACCTTCTTCCGTCTTATTAAACATGCTTGTATGCAGAATTTTGCCACCTTAAGGGTGGTCTCGTTGGAGCAGTCAGCAAGGAGAAGGTCAGTGTAAAAGGAGTTTGTTCTACCTGGGTATTTGGACAGTATTGGTTTAATGAACCTGGATCTAATTTCATGATAGAAACAACAATCTAATAAGATGTCTTAATGGTTTCAATTCTGCCAGACTGGCAAGGACAGGTTCGTTGATCATATGGGATACATGCATACCTTCCTTCAATAAGGGCGGATGGAAGTGCGTTGAACCGGGCTAGGGTAAAGGCTCTTCTCAACTTTGGGGTTTCCAGCAAGTAAAGGTAATTTAGAGGCACATAGTTTTTATTACAATCTTTCTTTGCTGATAATAGGGGGGGGGGCTGTGCTCTGTCAGTTTGAAGAGCAATGTCCCATAGCCTTTGCTTAATTTGTAATTTAGCTCTTTGATAACCTAGTTGCAGTAATACTTCGCTACTATATCCCAATTGATACAATTGGGCCTCTATATCTCTTATCCACCTTGAAGGGTGGTTATCTATGAGTATTAATGAAGTTAATCCAGATGGAGCTAGATTTAGCTTGAGCCAAAGATTTATGGCTTGGAACCATACGTGTGTTCCTACAGGTACCAGGCCTGCTTCTGTCCTAAGCTGGGAATTTGAAATGCAGCTAGGTACTCCAAATAAGGATCCATCAGATCTACCAGCAAAATGTAAAGACTTGCTTAAATATGCCACAACGGCAGCGAGAGTTGTCCTTGCAAGGAGATGGAAACAAACGACTCAACCAGAAGTTGACGAATGGAAAGAAAAGATGTTAGAATATGCAAACATGGCTAAAATGACTTACTTGATGAATTCAGACAACACGCAAAATATCGAGCAATTTAATGAGAAATGGTTACCATGGTACACGTATATGTCCTTAATTACTTAGATTTAGCTCAATTCCTTTCTTTTTTATGTGAGTATATGTTTTCTTCATGTATAAATGCATATGGTTTACCTTAATAATGATCAACATTTAGAGAAATTGAAACTATGGTATATCTATAATGCTATTCTTTATGTATAAATACATCTGGTTTACCTTAATTATGATTAATCTTTGGAGAAATTGAAACTACGGTATATCCATAACGCTATTTTATTTTTATTCTTTTTTCCCCATGTCAGTGGCTGTCTAATATGTTTAAGAATATATCTGACTACTTCTTAATCAAGTAAGAACAGGATAGAAACCAATATATTGAATCAGTTGTAGCAAGCACAATTTTTACTTTATGCGTGTATATTATTGACTGAGATAATACTGTCTATTGCAAACGGATGCAAAATTTCCCTCCCTCCTTTTTCTTCCTTCTGTATCCCATAAAAACACAATAAAAACTTATTTTTTAAAAAAAAGGAAGCCAGGAAGGCGCTGCGATGGCATCCGGGGCCCCCACCAGCGTTCGGGCAACTAATAACGGCGTTAGTGGCCCGAACGCCGATAGAAAGGCTGGGACGCCAGTTGTGGGTCGCAGCGCCACCCCAGGATGCCAACAGGGCCTTCCAGTGACATCGAACGCCATCAAAGGCCATGCCAGCATCCCGGAAGGCATTCCCGGAGCATTACGGTGCCGGTCTGGGGAAGGAGCCGCCTTTAGGCGGCCTCCAAAGCCCTTTCGGGCCAGGAATGTCCCTTTTTATTGTCCCTAACCCTATGAGGGTTGCATGGCTTTTTAAAGCTGGGAGGAGCCACATTGCCTCCAAAGACCGGTGCAGGCATTCCTCTGAGGAATGCACTGTTAGAGACAGCTCATAGACGGATTGAAATGAGCTGTATGAGCCCCCATCTCTGTGCAGCTTTACTCAGAAATGAGCGAAGAATGGATGACATCCGGTTTAGAATGGTAATCTGAAAGGGGCCTTAAACTGCCTGCTTCACCTAATATGTGCCACAGCTGAGCAACAATTCAAACCCAGCTCTCCCCAGTTCAGGTCAACATAGCACACTGGCTTCTCCATCCAAGAACTGCCTTCATCTTGCATTATTCAAGGAAGGTTTCGGTTTCCATAGAATTCTTTACCAAACTGAATGGAAAATGACCTGTGATTGCTTGTGACATTTTTGTCCAGGTCCGGTCATTCACTGGAATAAATCGGCATGGCCGTATTCAAATTTGAGAGCCTCTAATGATTTACACAAATGGTTCAGTACAGACATATCTTTGCAAATAAACTATGAAAAGCAATTGTATGGGATGGTATTATTAACAAACTGAGCAAAGGCTTTATTTTCAACAATACCTGATGTGTTTACAATCAACGTCCTACATTCCAAGAATGATTCATAGCCCCATTTATTACCATTTCTGGACAGAATTGCTGGCCATGTCTGAGCATTACCCAGCTTCTGCTGTCTCATTTGGTGGCAGCTTGTGAAGGATGGTGACTTATACAGGAACAGTTCTGACCTTTTCAACAACCTGCCATTGGACTCCTCACGGTTTGCGTTCTGTCCTTTTGGCGGCAGCAGCTTCCTCCACCCGATGGCTGATTGACTCTTTCTTCGGCTTCCTTTTCTCCACCTAAAAGGCTGCAGAAAGAACCTCCGTTGCGGTGCAGCAGACAGACAATATAAACAGTGTGGAAGGATGACTTTAAAAACATGTTATTTTCATGCTAAAAGTCATGGTTATCCAATGATGTTGATTGGGCAAAGATTCAGGATGGACATACTTATGATATGATAAAGTTTATTGTTTGTGGCCAAAGACCATCACAATCTACCATACAAAACATTAAAATAACTTTAAAACAGTCTGACCACCAAGAAGCTAGTAATTAAATATGTTAAACTCCCTGGTTAAAAACAGCTTTCGCTCAGATTTTCTTGGCTGCTAAAGCAAAGAGTGACACTTTGTAGGCAAGATTAGGGTTGGCATCTGATAGGAGAAAGAGCAGCTTCTCTGGATCCGAAAAAAAGATTTAGGCCCTTTAAAAACACTCCGAGAAATTTAGATTGGGGCTCTGTGTAGAAAGGACAGGATAAGGTGTAATGAATTAGGTCCTCTGGAACGGCTCCACAAAAACATAGATGAGACCCTTTTCCAGAACTTTCCGTGCTACCCACCCATCCTCCTTCTGTCCTCTGGCCAGGTTCCTTGAATAGCTAGCACTCCCCTTATGGATGACTCTTTCAGAATCTTTCAGAATCTTAACCTCTTTTCTCAGAACAGGTTAAGTATGAGAGTGCTTGACACAAGTGGATTTTAATAGTATAATAAAACAAGGATTCTCCTCTGCAAAGGTAAATCTCACCACATGTGGAGCTGGCAGGGAAAGAAGCTGCAGGGAAGGTCGTGTTTGATCAGAAGTAATGTCTCAAGAACTGTGTTGCGGGAGAGAAAAGCAAACTGGGAAAGACAAACTGTGCATCAATTTGGATAAATAGGAGAACAGCTGAAGTGGAATTGGGGTTATAGCGGATTGCAAAGACGCACGTAGAATCATAGCATCATAGAGCTGGAAGGGGCCATACAGGCTATCTAGTCCAACCTCCTGCTCAATGCAGAATCAGCCTAGAGCATCCCTGTTTGTCCAGCCGCTGCTTGAAGATTGCCAGAGAGGGGGTGCTCACCCCCTCTCTGGGCAGCTGATTCCACTACTGAAATACTCTCCCTGTAAAAAAAAAAAATCCCAATGTCCAGTCGGTACCATTCCACCTGTAATTTATACTCATTATTGCAAGTCCTATCCTCTGTGCCCATAGGAACAGCTCCCTGCCCTCTTCTAAGTGACAGCCCTTCAACTACTTAAAGAGAATAATCATGTCCCCCCTCAGCCTCCTCTTCTCCAGACTGAACATTCCCAAGTCCCTCAGCCTTTCCTCGTAGGGCTTGATCTCCAGGCCCCTCATCCTCCTCGTCACTCTCCTCTGCACCCACTCCATTCTGTCCACATCCTTTTTGAAGTGATGCTTCCAGAACAGCACACAGTGCTCCAGGTGTGGCCTGACCAATGCGGTGTACAACCGGACTGTGACATCTTGTGATTTGGATGCTATGCCCCTGTTAATGCATCCCAAGACAGCATTAGCCTTTTTTGCCGCTGCGTCACACTGACTGCACAGCCTCAGAAGTGCAAATCCTCCATTCCTCTGAAATAGGGTTGCCAACTTCCAGGTGGCACCTGGAGATCTCCCACTATTACAACTGATCTCCAAGCAATCAATAGCAGTCCCCTGGAGAAAATAGCTGCTTTGGAGGATGGACTATGTGGAATTATACCCCACCGAAGTCCCTCCCCTCCCCAAATCCTGCCCTCCCCAGGCTTCACCCCCAAAATCGCCAGCGTGGTATAATGGTTAACAGCGGTGGTTTAGAGTACTGGACTCTGATCTTGAGAACTGGATTTGATTCCCCACTCCTCCACATGAGTGGCGGAGGCTATTCTGGTGAACTGGGTTAGTTTCCCCACTCCTACACATGAAGCCAGCGGGTGACCTTAGGCTAGTCACACTCTCTCAGCCTCACCTACCTCATCTGTTGTGGGGAGGGAAAGGGAAGGCAATTGTAAGCCGGTTTGATTCTCCCTTAAGTGGCAGAGAAAGTCGGCACATAAAAACCAACTCCTCCTTCTCCTTCTCCTTCTCCTTCTTCTTCCAGTTATTTCCCAACCTAGAGCAGGCATTCCACTTTGCAACGATCCTCATTGACTCAATGATAAAAAGGGAATTCCACCTATCATCCTGGGGTTTCACCTGTTATCCTGCCTCCCTGTCCCTCTTTTCCCATTGCCTTGCCAGCCCATCCTGAAATTTACTCAAATGGCCCTCCTTTTCATTAACAACCACACCTCGAGAACAAACATCTCTCCATTCCACACGATGGCATGTGACACTCATTGGCACCAAGAGAGTAAATATCTCCCTCCCTGAGCCTTGCAAATGTTACTTGTCGGCTGGGGCTCGAAAGGACTCCAGTTCTGAGCTGTTTTGGAATCTGTTCAGCTGAGTTCATTTCAGCATTCAGCAGCCCGTGTCATTTTTATTTCCCAAGCAAAGCTGGCAAGACTCAGCACATTTTCTCCCCCGGCCTCCTTTTTCTTAGCTCAGAGCATTCCAAGTGCAGCCAAAGCAACAAAGCAGCACACAAATCTTTGTCACTTTCTCAAAGTCGTTTATCACCATCAAAATAAATGAATATTCCAGTTGGTTTGGAATGACACGCATTAGAGATAATGGCCCTTCCTACTCCAAAAATCGGGCATGTAACTAAACCATTATCACTGACTGTGCAAGAAGTTTTATTTTGCTTTTCATCACAAACAAGGAGACGATACCTCCAGGGATTTGCTAATACGTTTCTGGGGCTTTGGGGGAAAGAAAAGAAATCCTGATTAAGCAGAAGAATTGGATGGCATTTTGAAGCCTTCTCCGTGTAGTTACAAATGAGTTCCAAACAGATTGGCCTTCTCTGTCAACAAGTATCTCAATACATTCAAAATTAATTCGTGGAGACGGAATTCCAAATAAGTAATTCTATCCAGAGGGAAAGGAGGATGTAGTGGAGATCTTGGGAGATCTGGCTTCAGCCAAGCAGGACGAAGGAGAACAGAGGGAGACCATCTCTAGCACCCTGTGATTGTTAGAGGACTTTCATTTCTCTCTTTCAAGGCAACATTAAGTGATGTGTCTTACCCAGGGTGCCATTGAAGATGGGCCGGTATGCTTTCCTCCTCCCTTTTCAATTTCCTTCCAAAAATAAAACAGAGGAAAAAAACAAAGAAAGGAAACTTTAAAAAAGATATACATAGAGTAAACAAAACAAAACAAAAAAAAAAACCCAGTGGTGGCAGATCTAGACATAGGTTTCTATAAATGGCTTCCAAATATTCTAAAAACAAGTCCATGCACAATTGCCGACTACATCCCATGCATTCAAATATTGATAGGTTCTAAGGTCCTCAATCCATTGATTTACCAGAGGTGGATTTTGATCTTTTCAGTGTTGTAATAGAAGTCTTTTAGCTGTAGTAAAGGTACAGAAGGTCCATTTTCAGTGATCATCGGCTAGCCTCCAAGAGACAGGCAAATAGGAGGATGAAGGAGAACGGAGGTGAGAGGAGACCATCTCTAGCACCCTGCAATTGTCAGAGCACTTTCACTTCTCACTTGCAAGACCTTTGGTGTTGCATCTTATCCAGGGTGCAGTTGAGAGTGGGCCGTTATGCTTAGTGATTTTAAGCAGTTGGCATCACCTAACTACATTCATCTGATGTAGTTTAGGGGTGTGCACCAAATTTTTCCACTATTTTCCAGATTCAGGTTTAATAGATCAATTTTTTGAGGAAATCCGAAAAAAGCTGAATCCCCATACCAATATAGGTTTCCCCCCCACCTTTTTTAGAATATCCGAAAATTTTCGGGTCCATTAAACCCTATGGAAAATCTTTGTTAGGCTGCGGGGGGGGGGGTGTTTTAAGGTAGAGCCACCAGATTTTCAGCGTAGCTTCAGGTGACTCTCCTTAGAAGAATCTCCCAATTTTGGTAAAGATTGGATCAGGGGGTCCAATTTTAGGGACCATCACAGAGGGGGAGAAAAAAATGGAGCCCCCATAAAATTGGACCCCCTGACCTATCCAAGTCAAAGTCACGTTGGGGAAATGCAGATATTGGTGATGGTGCAAAGTGCCATTAAGTTGCAGCCAACTTAAGGGGTGTTCAAGGTAGGAGACATTGAGAGGTGGTTTGCCATTGCCTTCTGCATAGTGACTCTGGACTTTCTTGGAGGTCTCCCATCCAAATGCTAACCAGGACCAACACTGTTTAGCTTCTGAGTTCTGACTAGATGGGGTTAGCCTGGGAAGACTTTACATTACGTGTTTATTTTCAGCTAACCTTAATACCATGGAAATGAAAAGAAGAGGGATATACCATTAAAAAAGCCACAAAGAGAGTTTGGTTGCTAGGAAGGCAAGCAGCACTGGTGTGACAAGAGGCTGAAGGATGGAATTAGATTCAAGCCAGAGGTCCGTGAAGTGGCATTAAGTGGCATTAACAGCAAAACATAATGCCAGGAGAAGACAGATTAAAAATGGCTGCCTGGAAATAGGACATCAGCAGCATTTCAAATACATTACAGATGCAAAATCCTCCCTTGTAGGTCCTAAATTGGGTGAGTTATTTCTAAAAAAAATTCATTTAGCAAGGAATATTCTGATTGTGATTGACCTCCAGTTATAGGTGCAATGCCAATTGTATATACCACTGTCCTTGCACTGCCAAATTCCCAGTGTACGCCATCCATAAGACACCACCACCACCATACTCTGTTGCCCCGGGGAACAAGTCTGGCTCAGAACAGCAAGCCAGTCACCCAGAGATGGATAGATTGCTCAACTCAAACTAGAAAGGAGCAAGTGTTGTCTTTCTTGACTTTCTGTCACCATGCTCATTCCCAGACTATTCGTCCAAACCCCACCCTGATCTTCAATAACATATCTCATCAGTGGTAGCTAATAGGCATGGATGCCAGCATCTCCTTCTAGGGGACTTTTTGATGCCATCAAGTCGCAGCTGACTTGTGGCAACCCCAGAGGGTTTTCAAGGCAAAAGATGTTCAGAGATGGCTTGACATTGCCTGCCTCCACTTCACAACACTAGTATTCCTTGGTGGTCTCCCATCCAAATACTAACCAGGTCCGACCCTGCTTAGCTTCCAAGATCTGATGAGATTGGGCTAGCTTGGGCTCTGTGGGAACCTGCCTTCGATTTGAACATACTTGACCAAAGTGATTTTCAAGTACATCTCTAGTCCCTTATGCAGAGTCTAAACCAGCTTATCTCCTCTTCAGCATCACTGAACACCGTTCTTGAGATGCTCAATGGTTTTGGCATTCTCTCAGCTTCCTTGGGTCTGTTGCCTGGTAGGAACAAAGTGATCTCTCATATCTCGGTGTTTTTTCTTGAATATGCCCCTGTGCAACCAAGACATGAAGAAAGAAATAATCGCAAGTGTCAGCAATAATCACAAAATTTCTAATACGCATATGTTCCACCTCCAAAAAAAGTAGTACATGCCATTGGAGAGACTTGAGGGTAGGTTTAACTGCCTCTGGGCGTGTTGCTGAATAGGTGTGTTTGGTATAAACAATGTTCTCCCAAACATCTCATATTATGTAAATGTCACTGCACATTATGACTTTCTGTCAGCTAGTTCCCTAAATATTTCAGTTGCTTCCTTGGATTTCCGTGAGTGTGCATGCACTCAGCGTCTTTACCAAGACAATTCCCATCACTGCTTTTGCTAGCCCAGAAAGCCTCTCCTATAGGTTCCTCTGGAAGAATAACAGCAATAGCAGAAAGAGCACTACAGTCCAGAGATAACAGCCTGGCTCAGAGGACAAGTCAGTGGGTTGAATCTGTTCCGCTAGCAGACGTGCGACAAATCAATGGGTTGAATCTGTTCTGCTAGCGGAAGTGCGACAAGCCATTGGATGAATCTGTTCTGCTGGCAGAAGTGCGACAAGTTAATGGGTTGAATCTGTTCTGCTAGTGGAAATGTGACAAGTCAATGGGTTGAATCTGTTCTGCTAGCTATTTATGCCAAGGAAAAGCACATCCACTAGTGAAACAGAGATATGGGATCTAACCCAATGTTTTTCATAATCTAGTTTACATCACATGTGTGTGTGTGTAAAGTACCATCAAGTCATAGTGGACTTATGGCAACCCCAGCAAGGGGCTTTCACGGCAAGTAAGAAGCAGAGGTGGTTTTCCATTTGCTTCCTCTGCAGAGACTTCCTTAGTGGTCTCCCATCCAAATACCGACCCTGCTGAGCTTCCAAGATCTGGTGAGATTGGGCTATACCATGCCACCTTCCCTCCAATACATCACATATGGAGGGGAGAAAGCTGGCATACAATGGCCTCCTTTGGTAACAACTGACACCAGCTGATCTGGTAACTCTATGGCAAACAGTGGCATGAGGCTGGTTGTTCGGAGGACCTGATTTCCAGAACTTGAGTTGTGGTGGACAGTCCAAGAAGGAATCACCTGCCATTCAACCAGAAGGATATCACATCCTGACCTACAGTGAACGAGAGACAAGCTCCATGGCAACGATCACATGAACTTAGGTGTAAACCTTTTATGTTCACCAATGCTGTAAATTTATACAGATATGCAGAATCATAGAATCAAAGAGTTGGAAGGGACCATCAAACGTCATCTAATCCAACCCCCTGCACAATGCAGGAAATTCACAACTACCTCCCCCGCATACCCCTAGTGACCCGTACTCCATGTCCAGAAGCTGACCAAGATGCCCTACCCTCTCATCATCTGCCTAAGGTCATAGAATCAGCATTGCTGACAGATGGCCTTCTAACCTCTTCTTAAAAACCTCCAGCCTGTTAGAAAAATTTTTCTAATGTCTAGATGGAAACTCTTTTAATTTCAACCCATTGGTTCTGGTCCGACCTTCTGGGGCAACAGAAAACAACTTAGCACCCTCCTCTCTATGACAGCCCTTCAAGTACTTGAAGATGGTTATCATATCCCCTCTCAGTCTTCTCCTCTTCAGGCTAAACATACCCAACTCCTTCAACCTTTCCTCACAGGACTTGGTCTCCAGATCCCTCACTATCTTTGTTGCCCTCCTCTGGACATGTTCCAGCTTGTCTACATCTTTCTTAAATTGTGGTGCCCAAAATTGAACACAATACTCTAGGTGTACAAGGCTATATAGAAATGTACACAACATAGGGCCTTACCAGACTGCCCATTTTCTATGATAACCCTTGGGATCTTTATCAAGCGCAGCTGAAACCTCCTTCTGATCCTTCGCAGTGCAGCCTTGCTGACTTCCCATCGAGTCTGACAGGCAGTGTGCTCAAGTGTAAAGAGACACACTGTTCCAGGCTGACACGGCTGACACAAATAAGGGGATTTAAACGATTCTAGCATTATGTCAGGTTGCCTTGGTGGCGTTGGAATAATTCATATTCACAGACGATGGCAGGCAGATTATAGATGGGAAGTCATCAGGGGCGACCAATGGCTAACGTTTTGAGACAACGAGAGGACAACACTTCAGTTCCAAACTTGTTAATTTTGCAGGGTTCGATGACACTCATGCTCTTATTCCCACAAAGAAAGGCATGCAATCACTTTTTGAGATCAGGAGAGTGCCTGACATCTCCATGACAGCATAGGATCTACCTTACAGGGAGGCGAAGGTTTAAGGAAGGCTTAAGGAGAGCCAGAGTGGTATAGTGGTTAAGAGCAGTGTGATCTAGAGAACCGGGTTTGATATGGAATTATATGCAATTGTAGTCCTTTTCAGATACGTCCACCAATACCAGGAGACAGTCAACCTCGCACATTGGGAGATCCTGCCAGGATGGACAAAATTAAGTACTTTTTTTTCACTGGCAAGAGTAATTACCTAGTAGAATTCACTGCTACCTGATGTAGCGATGGCCACTCACATAGCTTTAAAAGGGATCAGACAAACTCACTGATGAGAATAGGCTCCTCGGGGGGTTTGGGGCATGACAACACGGAACGTCCATGATCAGAGAAAATAGCCTTCCCAATAACAGTGGTGAGGAACATCAATAGGAGGAGGTGTTGCACTCTGCATTTGTTTTCTGTTTTTAAAGAATGTACTATAATTAACTTTGTTTGAAAGTTGCAAAGGACTTTCGCTGCAGCCTGAAAGACCATTCCAGATAAATCCCATCTCATTCCAACGTATTTTCAAGCAGGTGTGATTAGGACATCGGTAAGTAATTCAGAAGATTAATTTACTTCCAGAATGTAAAACCCTTTGATATCTCTCTTTTTTTACTACCCTTAGTTGTCCTCTATCCCTTTTACAACTCTTATGGATAGTTGTCCAATTTTAATTGGACTTTCACATGTGGAAGTGAAATTGCAGAATAACCTCCCTGTGTCACTATTATGGGCTATCAGCTGATCGTTTCGAAGCAAGCAACTTTTTCAAAGTAACGTTAACCGTTGCGAGCTGCGATCACTCAAATGACAGCACATAAAGATGGTAGGAGGCCAGGATACAACACAGAAATACAAAAAGTACCAGATGCATAAAAAAAGGTAAAGTTCCCCTGTGCAAGCGTGCCCTACATTATATCCTGCATCCTTAGTATACGGGTAGAAGAAAAAACTCCTTCTATCCTACAGTAGGAGCCAGCACAGTGTAGTGGTTACAAGCAGTGGACTCTAATCTGGAGAAACGGGTTCAATTTCCCACTCCTCCACATAAAGCCCACTGGGTGACCTTGGGCTAGTCACAACTCTCTCAGAACTCTCTCAGCCCCACCTGCCTTACCTGTTGTGGAGAGGGGAAGGGAAGGCATTTGTAAGCCTTAAAGGTAGAGAAAAGCAGGATATAAAAACCAACTCCTACTCCTACTCCTCCAGTGTGGTGTAGTGGTTAAGAGCAGTGGTTTGGAACGGTGGAGTCTGATCTGGAGAACTGGGTGTGATTCCCCACTCCTCCACATGAGCGGCAGAGGCTAATCTGGTGAACCAGGTTGGTTCCCCCACTCCTACACATAAAGCCAGCTGAGTGACCTTGGGCTAGTCACAGTTCTCTTAGAGCTCTCCCAGCCCCACCTACCTCACAGGGTGTCTGTTATGGGGAGGGAAAGGGAAAGTGACTGTAAGCCAGTTTGAGTCTCCCTTAAGTGCTAGAGAAAGTGGGCATATAAAAACCAACTCTTCTTCTCCTCTTCCTTCTTTTTCATTCCAGTCCAGACAGAAGCCCCACACGTCTAGCTCCCTGTAAAAGGGGGAATGGAAAGGAAAGTTAGCAATCCATGAAGCTACTGCAAGGGAAGTGGGAACAAAGTTTGTTTTGGGGGGGAAAGCATCAATGGCCAAGCCAGCCAGTGTAGTGTGGTGGTTCCAGCACCGGAATAGGATTGAAGCAAAATCAGTGGGTGACTCTCTCAAAGTCACTCTCAGCTTTACCTATCTCACAGGGTTATTGTGGAGGCAACGTGAAGGAGGCAAGAACCATGCATACCACTCCGAACTTTTTGGAGGAAGAGTAGGATAAAAATGTGGCAGATTAAAGGGGTCAAGGAGCTGTATATCATTTGAAGGGGGAAAGGCATATAGCACTGAGATGTCATGCCCTAGACTCAGCGGAGGCACAAAGGCAATACAATAAAATTACTGCAGAAGATCGAAAACACTCATTTTGTCCAGATCAAATAGACTCCCTAGCCCACACTGTTTCAGCATGTCCACGAAATAATATTGCACAAAATAAATATATCACTCCCTGGATAAAACAGCTAAAGACACTTTCTGAGAAGCAGATACTGTGTTATCTGCGGTCAAGTAGATTGGTCAATTGTGTGAGAGATGTGGCAACTTTTCTCTTTATAGTGTCAAGGAAAAATTAAATTTCATTTCCCCTTTTTAAAGTGTAAAGTGGTTGATGGATGGCCAATGGCTGTTAAATCTAGGGAAAGGAATATAGCAGCAAGGGGGCAGAAATGCCTGTATTTACAAGGGTAAAAATATACAAGAACCAGTCTCACTTTGAAACATGCCCCCCCTTCACACACATACAATGTCTGTTGTTTACATAAATCAGCCCGATGGACTTACACTGCTATGCATTCAATGAAGTGAGCTCTGACTCACAAAAGGTTATGCTAAGTTAAAAAAATCTTTCAGATGCCACTTGGCTCCTGTTTTAGATCTACCTCTGCGTAGCTGTGTGGAGTAGACTAGAATTAATGCACAGGTGATCATTGGGAACGATGCTTTAAAATACGCTGGCAAAGACAGCCAGCTTGGTATAGTGGTTAAGAACAGTGGTTTGGAGCAGTGGACTCTGATCTGGACAACCGAGTTTGTTTCCCCACTCCTCCACATGAGTGGTGGATGCTAATCTGGTGAGCCGGGTTGGTTTCCCCACTCCTGCACACCAAGCCAGCTGGGTGACCTTGGGCTAGTCACAGTTCTCTCTGAATTCTCTCAGCCCCACCTACTTCACAAGGTGTCTGTTGTGGGGAGGGGAAGGGAAGGTGATTGCAAGCCGCTTAAAGGCAGAGAAAAAGGGGGTATAAAAACCAACTCTTCTTCTTCTGCATATTTCCAGTGCAATAAGCAGATAAGCAGAGAGCCACTGTAGTGTAGTGGTTAGGAGCGGTGGACTGTAATCTGTAGAACGGGGTTTGATGCCCCACTCTTTCACATGAGCAACAGACTCTAATCTGGTAAACCGGGTTAGATTCCCCACATGCAGCCTGCTGGATGACCTTGGGCTAGTCACAGTTCTGTCCAAACTCTTTAGCCCCACCTACCGCACAAGGTGTTGTGGGGAGGGGAAGGGAAGGGAAGGTAATTGTCAGCCAGTTTGAGACTCCTTAAAGGTAGAGAAAAGTGGGATATAAAACCCAACTCTTCTTCTATCAAGTGCTGAAATGCATCTTCTGTAGCTGAGGCACAAAACACTGGAACTAGCCGTCTTGTTTCACCACATGATCTAGAGTAATGAAAATATGGAATACTTTGAACAGCTGTGTAGTTGCAGATGGTAAGAGTTGAAAATATAGCATCGGAGTGACAAGCCAGCCAAGAGGCAAAAGAGAAGAAACCAAGACAGATGGACTCCTTGTTTGAGGAGCCAAGCAAACAAATATGGGGGAGCTTCTGCCAAGGAGCACGTTGCCTATAACCTAACATCATGTCTGGTACTAAATTGCTCCAGTCACTTAACAGGGATTCTCCTCTTAGAAACTGGATCCTGTATCACACCTAAATTCAAACGAGGCTGGCTGTCTGCCCTAGCAATTGGCTGCGCTGCTGTGATGTCACAGACATTCCCCATGCTAAAAAGGGGAGAGGGTTAAATGAATAATGTTGGCAATACCAGCCACTGGCCCCAAATAAAACCAGCCTGACTTTCTCCACTGCAGCTTGGTATGGAGGCCTCAGCAAGTGAAGCCTGACGAGGAACGAAAGGTTTTTGCTCGCTACTGACTTTGCGTTAAGCAAATGTTAAAGGCGTAGGACAGAAGCTGGCGCAAAAGTTGGCAACCCTCTCTGCCAGGTGCATCGTAGCAACCTTGTGGAACAAACGGGTGATTTTTTTTTAAAAAAAACAAACAACCCAGATGCAAATTGGCCCCACTCAAAAGCCTTTGCTACAAATTGGCCCGTTTTCAAAGGTGCTCCGACGCCTTGAACCCGGTCCGCCAGGAATTAGTATTCCGCGCTTAAATGCTTAATCACCGCCACGTTCATTTGGAATTCTTTCATTAATCGTGCGCCTGCTAATTTGCAGGTTGATCTAAATGTCAAAAAGTAAAAGATAGAAATCCCTGATTAGCTAAGCACCTGAAGTGGCTGCTTTTCTTTGCACATAACAAGTCGAGTAAACGAACGCGGCGCGAAGGACAATATATCGTATGCCGAGCCAAGGAGGCTTGTAGGAGCTAGATAAATAGGTAATTACAACTGGAAGAGAAAATGGCATATTTAGGTGTTGTTTTTTTAAAAGGAGACAGGAAAGCCCCTGGGGATTATTGACTGCTTCTTACCAGCTCCTTTTTGGATTATTTATTGTTACTGATGCTGCTGCTGCCGCCACCATTATTTGTGGAGTGCCGCTAGGCAACCCGGGTCTCCTACTCTCTGGTGGGAGACCTCCTGCCCAGCAGCCTCCCCCTGGTAGGGGGGCGGGAGGGATTGGGGAGGGGGGATTGGTATTGCTCCAATCTGCAATATCACTTCTGGCACAAACCTGGAAGCGAAGTCGTTGTGCCAGGGCAACCCTCTAGGATACCCCCAAAACTCTATGGTGAAACCATAACTCTATGGTAAAACCCTATGGTAAAACCATAGAGATTTGGGGGTGTCCTAGAGTGTTGCCCTGGCACAATGACTTCGCTTCCAGGCTTGTGCCAGAAGTGATATTGCAGATTGGAGAAATACCGACCCCACTCCCCAATACCGATCCCCCCTCCCTCTAGGTGGGGCCTGTACATATCCCAGCATTATAACTCAATGCAAAGATGGTACTTCCAGGTTTGCATTGGAAGTGATGTTGCAGTGTTAAAGCAATGATGATTTACATACTCCTTTCTCCAGAAAGCTCCCGCCACTTGCTAGTGCTGGCCTGGCAACTAATATACATGCTGCTATACAGTCTATAAATAAAGTCTATACATGGTGCTATACAGTCTATAAATACAGTCTATAAATAAAGGAAGCCATGACCTTCAATTTCCAAGATCCGAGCAAGGATGTTAAAGACAGGACATTTTGGAGGACATTGATTCATTGGGTCGCCATGAGTGGGAACTGGGAAGAGACTCGACAGCACTTCACACACACACACTTCCTGTATAGCAGGGGTCCTGGCATCCTGCTTAAGGTCTCAGGTTCAGTCCCTGGAATCTCCAGTTGAAGGACCAGGTAGCAGATGGTATGAAAGGCCTTTCCTTGAGGTCCTGCTGGACTGCACAGTTCTGAATTTGACAAACCATTGGTGGAACTTAGAATAAGGCAATTTCCTGAGTTAATGACAATGCCCTCTGCCTATGGATGCCAACCTCCAGGTGGGGGCCTGGATAGCTCCTGGAATTACAGCTGCTTTGGAGGGTGGACTCCGTGGCATTGTATGCTGCTGAGCTCCCTCCCCACCTCAAACACCTCCAGGCTCCACCTAGGGTTGCCAGGTCCAGGTTGGGAAATACCTGGAAATTTTAGGGATGGAGCCTGAGGAGGGCAGGGTTTGGAGAAGGGAGGGACTTCAATGGGGTATAATGCCATAAAGTCCACCTTTCAAGGCAGCCATGCTCTCCAGGTGAACCAATCTCTGTTGCCTGGAGATCAGTTGGAATAGCGGGAGATCTCCAGCCACTACCCGGAGGTTGGCAACCCTAACCACGCTGAATGGCAGCACAAAATACCAGCTGGTGGGGAGGGACCCTAGTAATTCATGAACAATGCCCTATTGAGCCCTGGAGGGTCAAGGAGTGGTTGGGTTTCTTGACACTGTGCAGTAGTTTGCATAGGGTTGCCAGGTACCTGGCAACCAGCAGGAGGCTTTTGGGGGCGGAGCCTGAGGAGGAGGATGTTTGGGGAGGGGAGGGACTTCGATGCCACAGAGTCCAATTGCCAAAGCGGCTGTTTTCTCCAGGGGAACTGATCTCTATCAGTTGGAGATCAGTTGTAATAGCAGGAGATCTCCAGCTAGTACCTGGAGGTTGGCAACGTTGGGTTCACCGAACAATAGGCACTTATTAGTTCAAGCAGCCGGGCAGGTTAAAGAAGCCAAAAGAAAAGGCTTTTTTGCCAAGAGACAATAGTAGTGTATTTTCAGCTCCACCTAATAGTTGTTTTTCAGATTAACCATCTGATGAAGACAAGATACAAATCCAGAACATGGTCTCAATTTTGTTTTTCCTTTGGAAACGAGTCTCTCTTTGTGGCGTTGCAACAGATGGTTATTTGTGTCTGCTGGAGACTGTTTATCCACCTGCACGCTGTTCTGCCCTTTGATTCAATGTCTACATTTGTTGCCACGTTTCCAGCAAATGCTCCTTTTTTTCTCGCGCGGTCTCATTGTCTCCCTTCTCTCTCGGAGGCTGGTTCCGAACTGTATCCTTTGCATTCCAAACGAGCTCCTTGTCATTCATGGTGCTCCAAGAAGGGGAAACGCAAGCGGGCATCTGCAGAAGCCCCCTCCGCTCATGTGCACCCGCCGCGCTCGTTCTATAAAGAGCTCCATAAAACAAAAAGCAGATTGAATATGACTCTCAAACTTATCCTATTAGGTCTGCCGTGCCAGACAGTGATACATTCTCATGTTCGCTTCTCGGGCGCTCATAAATCGCAGCAAATCAGGCTGAGAAACGTTTCTAGCACAAGGCCATATGCTCCAGCTTGCCATCACTATAGAATTGGCAACTATCCGGTATTTTATAGGTCCAGGCAGATAGGGAAAAAATGGGCCCTGCTGAGGGTTACCAGGTCCCTTTTTGCCACCGGCGGGAGGTTTTTGGAGTGGAGCCTGAGGAGGGCGGGGTTTGGGGAGGGGAGGGACTTCAATGCCATAGAGTCCCATTTCCATAGAGTCCCATTTTCTCCTGGTGAGCTGATCTCTATCGGCAGAGCCAGAGTGGTGTAGTGGTTAAGTGCGGTGGTTTGGAGCTGTGAACTCTGATCTGGAGATCCGGGTTTGGAGGCTAATCTGGTGAAATGGGTTGGTTTCCCCACTCCAGCCAGCTGGGAGACCTTGGGCTAGTCACAATCTCTCATCCCCACCTACTTCACAGGGTGTCTGTTGTGGGGAGGGGAAGGGAAGGTGTCTGTAAGCTGGTTTGATTCTCCCTTAAGTGGTAGAGAAAGTTGGCACATAAAAACCAACTCTTCTTCTTCTTCTTCTTCTTCTAATAGCAGAAGATCTCCAGCTAGTACCTGGAGGTTCTAATATATTGTTACTAATGCTGAAACAACAACTGTTATGTAAAATCACAGCACAGGCTCAAATTTAAAGGAAGGTATTTTTATGATAATTATATTGTTAAACTAAGACTATGTACACAATGAATTATATCCTAATCATCTGAGGAACACAAGTAATACAAAGGTTACTTCACCAACAAAATCAAAAAACCGGTTGCCGCACCGGAGATGAAAATACCGGACCGTCCCTAGACCAATATAATACAGAAACTAAAGTCCAAGGTTCAGAATTGTGATATCCAAACGTGGTGTAGAGTAAATAAATGCAAATAAGTTGCAAAAAAACTCTCCAGCAACTTGTCATAAGATACTTTCGCGCTGGTGGATTGCGTGCGCAGTCTAGGAGGGCAAAATCCAAGTGTTCCAAGTAGAAGAGTTCCAGTCAACAAGACATTTCAACAACAAAACGACACTTCCGGATCTGTGTTCGTTTCGCATCTAAGCTTCATCAGTTGTAAGTATATTAGCTTCATACAATTTTTACAGGGTTCACAGACCTCTAGAAAAAGTCAAAAGTATTCACAAATATTATCAAAGAATATATTCAAGAATATTATAGCCCAATAGTAACAGATGCACATTATTTTACTTAATACAATAATACAATAAATATGCACTTACCCAAAGGACCAGCAGACCTAACACGTGTCTTACATACTCTGATGGCTGGTATAGAAAGTACAGAGGGTAAGGCTTAAATTACAATCCTCAAATCATTAATGCTAGACAGCTGAGACCAATTACCATCACTTAAAGAAAACTAGACATATCAAACTCATTATTTAATCCTACAGGGGATAAAGTTTTAAACAAATATATGTACCTTAATTCCTGTTGGTGGAGAATTTTAACTATATCATCCTGATAGTATGGTCGTTGTTTATACTGCCAAATCCCAAAAAATAGGATGTCATTCTCAGAATGTCCCTGCTCCAAATAATGGTTCGTGAGGGGCGCCTCAAGGACCTTCGCACGCACTCTTGTTCTGTGCTCGCTAATCCGGATCCTAAGGGGGCGTGTTGTTGACCCAATGTACATTTTTAAACACGGACAAATTATTGCATAAATAATATTTTTTGAGGAACAGTTGGTGAAACTCTGTAATGTATATTTAAAATTCGACCCTTGGAGTGTCTTAATTCTTTAAGTCCCCATCTAAAATTTACCGGCCTCATGAGTAAACAGGAGATCCCATTCCTTGATGTGGTGGTCTTTAGGACCCATAAGAACACGGTTGCAGTCAAACCATATCGGAAGCCCACTGATGTGGGTGCGAGATTACATTTTTGTTCCCATCATCCCTTGCATTTGAGACGGAACCTCCCGTTCAGCCAGCTCCTTAGAATTAAGAGAAATGCTACCTTTCCTCAGGATTTTGATGCGGCAGCTAAGGATCTTTTTCGAACCCTTAAGAGCAGGGGCTATGAAGATCATGTACTGGACACGGCAAGAATTAAAGTGGAACAAAAGGGCAGAGAAACCTTATTGCGCCCGCAAATGCCCCCGACACAGAAGTCTACTGGTATCTATTCATCCCTGGAATTTACCCATATGACCTATGAAATAAAACGGATTATATACAAGCACTGGCACGTTTTGTTTAACGTGCCAGGCTGCTCGGATAAACCCGTTTTTGGACTGAGGAAAACTAAGTCTCTTAGAAATTTTTTAATTAAAACTGATAGGAGTGCCAGTATGCAAGGGGTTAACATTCGGGGACACTACAAGTGTGGCGCCTGCGCAGTATGTCGCTACAGCTTACCCATTAAAGAGGTGAGCGCTTCAGGGTCGAATTTTAAATATACATTACAGAGTTTCACCAACTGTTCCTCAAAAAATATTATTTATGCAATAATTTGTCCGTGTTTAAAAATGTACATTGGGTCAACAACACGCCCCCTTAGGATCCGGATTAGCGAGCACAGAACAAGAGTGCGTGCGAAGGTCCTTGAGGCGCCCCTCACGAACCATTATTTGGAGCAGGGACATTCTGAGAATGACATCCTATTTTTTGGGATTTGGCAGTATAAACAACGACCATACTATCAGGATGATATAGTTAAAATTCTCCACCAACAGGAATTAAGGTACATATATTTGTTTAAAACTTTATCCCCTGTAGGATTAAATAATGAGTTTGATATGTCTAGTTTTCTTTAAGTGATGGTAATTGGTCTCAGCTGTCTAGCATTAATGATTTGAGGATTGTAATTTAAGCCTTACCCTCTGTACTTTCTATACCAGCCATCAGAGTATGTAAGACACGTGTTAGGTCTGCTGGTCCTTTGGGTAAGTGCATATTTATTGTATTATTGTATTAAGTAAAATAATGTGCATCTGTTACTATTGGGCTATAATATTCTTGAATATATTCTTTGATAATATTTGTGAATACTTTTGACTTTTTCTAGAGGTCTGTGAACCCTGTAAAAATTGTATGAAGCTAATATACTTACAACTGATGAAGCTTAGATGCGAAACGAACACAGATCCGGAAGTGTCGTTTTGTTGTTGAAATGTCTTGTTGACTGGAACTCTTCTACTTGGAACACTTGGATTTTGCCCTCCTAGACTGCGCACGCAATCCACCAGCGCGAAAGTATCTTATGACAAGTTGCTGGAGAGTTTTTTTGCAACTTATTTGCATTTATTTACTCTACACCACGTTTGGATATCACAATTCTGAACCTTGGACTTTAGTTTCTGTATTATATTGGTCTAGGGACGGTCCGGTATTTTCATCTCCGGTGCGGCAACCGGTTTTTTGATTTTGTTGGTGAAGTAACCTTTGTATTACTTGTGTTCCTCAGATGATTAGGATATAATTCATTGTGTACATAGTCTTAGTTTAACAATATAATTATCATAAAAATACCTTCCTTTAAATTTGAGCCTGTGCTGTGATTTTACATAACAGTACCTGGAGGTTGGCAACTCTAGCCCTGCCAGTGATTTTTACTGTTGTCTAAACAGCCAATAAAATCCCAGTTCTATCTTTGATAAAGTTAGAGCAGCTGTTTGCCCACGATTGTTGGGTGACATCCCATTGATGCATCCCTGTCCCTTCCCCTGCCCATGGACAATTGTCCAGCAGGGAGGGGAATGGAGGGAAAGGTGTTGGGTACATTTGAGGAATGTTCCCAAACCCTGTGGCTTTTATCAAAGAGATCAAGTGATATTAAGTTTGCCAGTATGAGACTGGCAGCTTTTGGCGTACATCCAGAAGTGACATCAGCGTGTTGCTGGGCACGCACTAGCATTTGGCCGAAATTCTATGGAATTCTATAGAATTTTGACTGCATGCTACAGCTTCACTGGCAATGTGCTGATGTCACTTCCAGTCATGCCAGAATGGCATCAGTGCATCAGGGCCCCCCCCCCACACACACACACATTTCCCTCTTGTTTTTCTCCTGCCACCAGCTGAGTGGTGGCAGGAAAGGCCTGCTTGGGACAGGAGATCCCGCAATCCCAGTGGGAACTTGGTAACCCTAAATGAAATCCTAGAGTGTTGGTAATATCACTTCCGGGGTTCAGCCAGAAGTGACATCAGTGCATTGCAAGCATCTTTTTCCCCATGACCCACTCCTCAAACTTTCCCTGGGGGTTCCCGGCATGCTCCTTACAGCCCTAAATCCAGGATTCTGTCCATAATCTACCAGACTCAGGTTGAGACTATTCTCAGAGGTTGAAGAAAAGAAATTGCAGAGCAGATCTTTCCCTGCTTTCCCCTTCCCCTAGCAATCTGCTGTTTGTCTCAAAAGACCTTTGGAAGGGGTATCTTTTTCTTTTCTTTTTTTAATATAAGAACTTTGATATTTGAGGTTGTAATAAATGAGATATATGGATACTCCTCCAAGTTTGTATTATGTATTTTGTAATTTTTGTTACTTATTTTTTTTGTTATTGTTGTTACATGTATTGTTTTTTTGTTTGATATTTTTTTATTGTTAAAAAAATCTTAATAAAAAAATTTTTTTTTAAAAAAAAAAGACCTTTGGAGGGTCAGGAGAACCCGAAAAACAAAATCATAGAATTGGAAGGGGCCATACCGCCTACTAGTCCAACCCCCTGCTTAATGCAGAATCAGCCTAGAGCATCCCTGACAAGTGTTTGTCCAGCCTCTGCTTAAAGACCACCAGTGAGAGGGAGCTCACCACCTCCCTAGGTAGCTGATTCCACGGTCGAAAAATCCCCCCCCCCCAATATCCAGCGGGTATCTTTGCATCTGCAATTTAAACCCATTATTGCAAGTCTTTTCATCTCCTGCAACAGGAACAGCCCTCCTCTGAGTGACAGCCCTTCAAATACTTAAAGAGAGCAATCATGTCCCCCCTCAACCTCCTCCAGACTAAACATTCCCAACTCCCTCAGCCTTTCCTCGTAGGGCTTGGTCTCCAGGCCCCTGAAATTGCATTAGCTTTTTTTGTCGCTGCATCACACTGGCTGCTCATATTTAACTTACACTCCACCTGTACCCCAAGATCTTGTTCACGCACACTACTACCCAGAAGTGTATGCCTCATCCAGTATGCTTCTCCCTCATTTTTGTTGCCCACTCAGCACTACAGCAATGAGGGGGAATCAGGTAAAGTTGGCTCCTTTCCCCTCCTCTCCTGATGCCAGATGCCAACGGAAGGAGGAAAAAAACAGATGTTATCTGATTTCTCTTTGCTGCCTCAGCGTCCAGCGATTCCTTTTGTTTGCAAGGCTCTCTCAAACCTCAAAGAGGAGGTTGGGTCTAAATGCAGGCTGCTTGGGGAAGGGAAAGGTGAAGAAAGGACTGCTTTGCCAACTTTTGCAAGATTTTCCACTGGATCCTACCCTTTAGTTCAAAGCAGTGTCTCCCCCTTCCCAAAATGTAATACCTGTGGGCACCATGAAACTAATCTATCTGTTTTTTGTGTGTGACTCATCAGACTGAATGGGATTAGACTGGAGTAACTCTGCACAGGATTGCACTGTACTTCCGCAAAATAGTGCAAGCATTCATATTTTGTGCTATGGGCATGATCCAGCATCACATAGACACAAGAAACTACCTTATACTGAATCGGATCATTGACCCATCAAAGTCGGTATACCACCAGCACCTTTCCATGGTCTTTAGTATTTCCCATCACCTACTAACTGATCCTTTAAACTGGACATGCTGGGGATTTAGGGTTGCCAGGTCCCTCTTCACCACTGGTGGGAGGTTTTTGGGACGGCACCTGAGGAGGGCGGGGTTTGGGGAGGGGAGGGACTTCAATGCCATAGAGTCCAATTGCCGAAGCAGCCATTTTCTCCAGGGGGACAGGGGATTGAACCTGGGAGCTTCTGTATGCCAAGCAGTTAAGTGCTTTCCATGGTGCTGCAATGGGAGAAATTTAAGCACGGGTTTGACTCTCAATCAAGAGGATGCAAAAGGGCTTCATTTTGCCCAGCCCAAGCCTCATTTTGCAGTGTTTTTAAAACCCAAACAACAAAAAGCCAACAAACTAGATTAGAAGATTAACGGTTGCTCTTTTAAAGACACGCTTAACTTTGCTTTTTCTCCCCGACGTCTTCTGGGTTAAAGTTTAATTAACTAGTTTTTCAGTGATTTGGAGATTCATAGCCTTGATTTTGTAGCCTGCACTCCCCATTGTTTACTATGGCAGGAAAAAGCGGAATCCATTATTGGTTGGCGGTAATTTAAAAACAAACACTCCTGCTCCGATGGCCTGAGGGTCTTAAAAATCAAATTTAAAGATTAATCCCATTTCAGTGTCGAGTTTCCACCGTACTCTGGGTTGAAAAGAGCAAACATTGGTGCAAGCGTTTGTGGAATGGGGGGAGGGGAGGAGGGAAAGGGGAACCTCGTGAGCAAAGAGGTGTTTGGTTCTTCTCCAAATAAAAGGGAAATGTGTTCCAGAAGTGATGGGGAGACCACAAAAGAGGCAACGGTCCTTTTACATACCTTCAGAAAGCATTTTACCATGCAATCCTAAACAGAGTTACTATAGTCTAAGCCCATTGAAACCAATGGGATTAGACTGGGGTAACTCTGTTTACGATTGCACTGTCAGGGTTGCCATCAGGACGTAAGAAAAGCCACGCTGGATCAGACCGAGGCCCATCAAGTCCAGCAGTCTGTTCACACAGCCGCCACCCAGGTGCCTCTAGGAAGCCCACAAACAAGATGACTGCGGCACCATCCTGCCTGTGTCCACAGCACCTAATATAATAGGCATTAGAGTTGCCAGGTCCCTCTTTGCCACCGGCGGGGGATTTGGGGGGCAGAGTCTGAGGAGGGGCGGGGTTTGGAGAGGGGAAGGACTTCAATGCCATAGAGTCCAATTGCCAAATCAGCCCTTTTCTCCAGGTGAACTGATCTCTATCAGCTGGAGATCGGTTGTAATAGCAGGAGATCTCCAGCTAGTACCTGGAGGTTGGAAACCCTGTCCATCAAGTCCAGCAGTCTGCGTACACAGAGGCCAACCAGATGCCTCTAGGAAGTCCACAAACAAGATGACTGCAGCAGCATTGTCCTGCCTGTGTTCCACAGCACCTAATATAATAGGCATTAGGGTTGTCAGGTGGGGGCAGAGTCTGAGGAGGGGTGGGGTTTGGGGAGGGGAGCGACTTCAATGCCATAGAGTCCAATTGCCAAATCGGCCCATTTCTCCAGGTGAACTGATCTGTCGGCTGGAGATCAGTTGTAATAGCGGGAGATCTCCAGCTACTACCTGGACGTTGGCAACCCTACTGGCAGCCCTAACTACTATTAAGCCCCGGGCCTTTTGTGGCTCGAGCCTGGAAACTGGTACATGCAAAACCTGTGCTCTGTCACTGAGCCATGATGGATTCCTCTCTTTCAAGCAATCTCTGAGCTATGGTACACACAACCACTACTCATTCCCTTTAACTCCTGTATAGTTTTTCATCCAGTGCCTTAGCTCTACTGTGGCTGGTCCTGTCTGGCTACTGAGTAATTGAAACTCATGCATCTTTCAATGTTGTGGGTGGCCATAACTCACGTCAGGCCAGCCATGGACAAATGGTGGGGTGGGTTGCGTCTCCGCGTCACATTAAACTCCGGAAAGTAGCTGCTCAGCTCCCAGTTCATCCTTTGAAGGGCCTGTTGTAAATCATCCAGCATCTCTGAGTAACATTCCAGGCCCGGCTTCTTCGAATACCTGCCCTTCTGTGAAAACTAATTCAAATAAATTTAAAGGCTGTAAAGAAATCCTTGAAATACACACTACCTTTCTTTCATCCAAAACTCCCAGCAGGGGACAGGAGGGGGGAAAAAAGACTTGTTGAAATAGATGTTATAAATAGCTACTTAGGAATTTTATTGCAATTTACATATGCTTGTATCTAGTGAACATTCCACTTCGCTGTAATATACCCAACCATGTTTTGTTTAGCGCCGAGGGACAGAGTTTTGGCACAATCAGAGCCAGAATAAATGCAATCTGTTGAAGGGGCTGCTATTTGTTTCCTTTTCAAAGACCGCCTAGGGCAATTCTAGAGTAAGTATTCCCCCCACCCCCATCAAAAACTTATTTTGATTGAAATCCCTTTTTTCATTTTCACCTCTCCCAGATGACTGTGCACTTCAAGAAACCTTCAGATCGGCAGGAAGTTTTGAAAAGGTCACCTGATCTGCATATGGGGGGAAAAAATGAAGGATCAGTGGAAAATCCTGATTGTTATTCATAAAAGAGCTCCCACAGAAATGCAGCATTGGGCAGAATTAGCAGCCCATTTTAGCAATCTTTTCATGCAATTTTTGTTTGTTTCTATAGCCAAAGAAGACACAATCCTGTGTTCCTGCCCACGTGGGAGTTAGGAAGTTACTCGACCTTCCTGGGTTGCCTGCCCAGCTCAGCATCTCTTCCTCCACTCCTGGTTCATTCTTTCTTTCGGGATAAGCTTCTGTTGCCCCCCACAGACAATGAACTAGGGATAGGGTTGCCAGAAACCACATTCAAAATGTAAAGAATTTAGAATAAAGAAATAAAATCATACAGTTCTAGGGTTGCCAGCTTCGGATTAGAAAATACCTGGGGATTTTATTTGGGGGGGAGCCAGATGAAGGTGGGGTTTGGGGAGGGGAAGGACTTTAATGCCATAGGGTCCACCTTCCAAAGTGGCCATTTTCTCCAGGGAAACTCAGTCGCTTGGAGATCAGTTGTAACTGCAGGAAATCATCTGGAGTTTGGCAACCCTATGCAAATCATAAGGGGACACAACGGATTGAGCAAGGACAAAAGAAAAGGTGATGATAAAGCTACATTCCTCTAACTCTTTAAATATCCTAAATGATGGGAAATTAGTATAGGCTACTGATCCTTGAAGCTGCAAGTTTCGAAAATTGATCCATTACCTTAGTTTGCTAGCATAGGCTTTCTCCACTGAAAAATGCAGAAAATGGCAAACAAGAAGATTAAAGGGCTGGAGCACCTTTCCTATGAGGAACAGGGTGAAGCTTTTCAGTTTAGACAAAGATGACTAAAATAGATTATAGCTGGATAGAGAAAGTGGATAGAGGGAATGTTTTCTCCCTTTCTCATAATACTAGAACTTGGGGGCTCCCAGTGCAGTTTATGGACGATATATGCAGGGCAGACAAAAGAAAATACTTTGTCACTGAGTGACAAACAAAATTTTGGAATTCACTGCCCATGCATGTAGTGATGGCCTGTAGCTTAGGCGGATGACTTTAAAAAGGGATTAGACAGATTCATTGAGGACTGGTCCACCAACTGAAATAAGACAAGATGACTCAAGGGAACTTGGAGCAGTAGACCTCAAAAGACGACTGCTACAAGGCAAGGTCAGGAAAGGCGTTGGCCTCCATATCCCATTTTTAAGCTCTCCATGCCATTTGCTTGGCCACTCTGTGGTCCTCACTACTAGGGGTTGCCAACCTCCAGGTACTAGCTGGAGATCTGCTATTACAACTGATGTCCAGCCGATAGAAATCAGTTCACCTGGAGAAAATGGCCACTTTAGCAATTGGACTCTATGGCATTGAAGTCCCTGCCCTCTCCAAACCCTGCCCTCCTCAAGCTCTGCCCAAAAAACCTCCCACCGGTGGCAAAGAGGGGCTTGGCAACCCTAGTGATGGGCCCACAGTTTGGTATTAGGCCTCCACAGGTGCTCAACAATGCCAACCTTTGATGCCAGCTCTAGAATTAGGTAAACTTGCTTTATACATCATGTGTTTTTCATTGGCTCTCGTAGATAGGGTTTTGTTTTGTTTTTTGGTGGGGGAAACCAAAAGTATATAGCTGCGCACAATGTTATCAAATTTTACTGAATGTTACACAGGATGTGTGTGTTTTTTCATCCACAATTGCCAAGTCTGACCTTCAAGAAAAGAATACCCCTAGATGAATAAATAGGACCACCATAAGTGTTAATCTGGTGAAGTAGGCTCTCTAGATCAAAAAAAGCTTATTCCATTATAACTCTGTTCATCTTGAAGGGACCACAAGACTCTTTGTTATTTAAACTTTGATCTTTAGATTAATAAACTCAAGTTTGGTAAGGGCCAATTTTAATCAGTGCGAGCCAATTTCAGCTGGAGGGGGCGTGAACAGAAGGGGCCGTCGTTTATTTTTTTAAGCCTCTTTGGAGAGGTTCTACACGAACGAGAGAGAAATGATGAAAAATGGCCTTTCCCTCACTCAATGCTTGACAGCTCACCCTTCATCTTAGTACTTCAAATACTGAACTTTTTGGAGACATGCAAATTTATTTAAATTCAACCAATTAACTGATTGATCACTTTAAAAGCAGATGACTCAACAGCTATAAATGCTTCATCACACCATAATCCTCATGCATATGTTATGTTGCATAGTCGAGTGGGAAAGGGACTTCAGATATCTTTCTAGACATTTTCCTGACATTAAACATCATATCTATCTATCTATCTATCCATCTATCTACAGAGCCCCGTGGCACAGTGTGATAAGCTGCAGTACAGAAGTCCCAAGCTCTGCTCACGACCTGAGTTTGATCCCAACAGAAGTTTGTTTCAGGTAGCCGGCTCAAGGTTGACTCAGCCTTCCATCCTTCCGAGGTCGGTAAAATGAGTACCCAGCTTGCTGGGGGTAAAGGGAAGACGACTGGGGAAGGACATGGCAAACCACCCCGTAAACAAAGTCTGCCTAGGAAACGTCGGGATGTGACATCACCCCATGGGTCAGGAATGACTTGGTGCTTGCACAGGGGTTTACCTTTACCTTTACCTTTTCTATCTATCTGTCTGTCCGTCTGTCTGTCTGTTACAATGCCTCTTGATTTGCCTGAATGGCAACCAGTTCTATGTTCAGAGATAGCGAACCTTATTAAAGGTCTCCACACTCGGAAGGCTGCCGGCCCTGATGGCATTCCAGCAGAATTTATTATTATTATCATCTGTCAGTCTGTCTGTATACCAACCGACCCACTCACCCAGGATATTTTGACTCCTGTATCTAAGATGTTTGCAGTGGGTGCTTGTAAACATCTTTATCAAATTTCAGCCATGGGATGCAGAGTTTTCCCTGCTCACTTTCGTATCCTGTCACCATCCCAACAATTCTGCATAAAATATTAACAGAGGTGCATTTAAAGGGTAATACATTTCTGCAATGGTTTGAGAAGGGAAATAAATGATGCCACCAAAAATAATGATTTGCTTTCTTCATTTAGGCACCACAGGTTCTATCCAGACCTGATTTCTTTGCAAACCAGTAGGAAACAGCCTGGTAATGAACAAACAGTGATAAATGAGACACTCTACATAATAAAACTATGAATCCTCTCCCTGGGTCCTTTCTAAGACCAACAGCTTTAAATAATTGCTTTTTAAAACTTCTTTTTTTAAAGTCACCCACAAAGACTAAATAAATGCAAATTTCCACAACACTCGATGCTGCCCGAGATTAATTTCCACTAAGTTCTGCAGTTTTTCTCTTTCGCTCCCCCAGCAGTCTTCAAACAATAGCATGACGAAACAATCCAGTTTGCAATATATATATATATATATATATATATATGTGTGTGAAAAAGGCTCATTAGAGTGCACCTCATTAATTAACTTTGAAATTAAGTTATATCAACTAACACAAGCTCAGCTCTTCAGGAATCATCAAGCATGAATTCTTTAAAAAAAAACTTATGAGCTCAGCAGAGAGTTTAAAGATTAGTAAACTAAAAACAAAAAAGCCAAATTCCACACAAGAAAATAGAGTGATTTATTTATTACATTTTTGTTCTGCTTCTTAGTTTAATAGATGCTGATAACCAATTAAATAGCAGCAGCACATAAACTATTTTAAAAGCTGTTTAAAAGAACCCGTCATTCAAATGCCACTGTGGTGTACAGAAGACAGGACAGAAACACGATCCGTTCTCCCACCTCCTAAGAACTACAGCACCTTGAACAAGTTTCCTTTAAGGATAAGTGCCCGGTTCTACATCTGGGTAACAGAAATGAGGGACATGCATACTGGATGGGGGTACAAGTTCTTGGGGTACGGGTGGACCGTAAGTTAAATATGAGCAGCCAGTGTGATGCAGCGACACAAAAAGCTGATCTCGGGACACATCAACAGAGGCATAACATCCAAATCGCAAGATGTCATAGTCCTGCTGTACACTGCATTGGTCAGGCTGCAACTGGAGTACTGTGTGCAGTTCTGGAGGCCCCCCTTCAAAAAGGATGCAGATAGCATTGAGCGGATGCAGAGGAGAGCGACGAGGATGATCAGGGGCCTGGAGACCAAGCCCTACGAGGAAAGGCTGAGGGAGTTGGGAATGTTCAGTCTGGAGAAGAGGAGGTTGAGGGGGGGACATGATTGCTCTCTTTAAGTATTTGAAGGGCTGTCACTTAGAGGAGGGCAGGGAGCTGTTCCTGTTGGCAGCAGAGGATAGGACACACAATAATGGGTTTAAATTGTGGGAAGAAAGGTACCGGCTGGATATTGGGGGGGGGGGATTATAGTAAGAGTTGTTCGACAATGGAATCAGCTACCTAGGGAGGTGGTGAGCTCCCCCTCACTGGCAGTCTTTAAGCAGAGGCTGTACAAACACTTGTCAGGGATGATCTCGGCTGATCCTGCATTGAACAGGGGGTTGGACTAGATGGCCCATTGTTCAGTGGTAGAGAATCTATTTGGCATGCAGAAGGTCCCAGGTTCAAACCCCAGCATCTCCACTTAAAAAGTGACATGAAGTAGGTGATGGGAAAGACCCCTACCTGAAACCCTGGAGAGCCTCTGTTGACTCTGATAAACCATATAAGGCCATATAAGACTTTGATAGATTCATATAAGATTCATATAGATTCATGTAAAACTTTGATAGACCATATAAGACTTTGATAGATTCATATAAGACAACTTCATGGCAACTAGTAAAAATGGATACTAGTCATGATGCATACCTGTTCTTTCTAGGATCAGAGGAGCATGCCTGGGTGCTGTGGAACACAAGCAGGACGGTGCTGCTGCAGTTGTCTTGTTTGTGGGCTTCATGGAGGCACCTGGTTGGCCACTGTGTGAGCAGACTGCTGGATTTGATGGACCTTGGTCTGATACAGCATGGTTTTTCTTATATTTTTATGTTCATGTGTTCATGTGTGCACTTTTCTAAAATCTCCATTCAGGAGAATGTTAAAGTTGTGTGGCATTTGTGTAGGTCTTAATAAAAGGTACTATATGATTTTTTTAAAAAGTGAATTTTTTTTGGACTGCCATGGCTACCTAGAACCTCAATCTCTGTTTGGTTGTATGATTTATCAATTATATATAATTAGGTGGAAAGAAAATCCTCACCATTATTGTTAGTATTGAAATAGTGCTTTTGAAGGCATTCAGATACATGACCTTATTGTAATCCTTACATCAGGTTAACCACTATTATTTCCCTTCTATTGCAGACACTATATATGGGTGTGAAAGTTGGACAATGGAGAAAGCTGACAGAAGAAAGTTATTTCATTTGAAATGTGGCATAGGAGGACAGTGTTACAGATACTGTGGACTGCCAAAAAGACAAATCAGTGGATTCTTGATCAATTCAAGCCTGAACTCTCCCTGGAAGCTAAAATGACTAAACTGAGGCTATTGTACTTTGGTCACATTATGAGCAGATAAGACTCTCTGGAAAAGACAATAATGCTAGGAAAGTTGAAGGCAGCAGGAAAAGAGGAAGACCCAACACGAGATGGATTGACTCTATAAAGGAAGCCATGACCCTTGGTTTGCGAGACATGAGCCAGGCTGTTAACGATAGGACATTTTGGAGGTCATAGGGTCACCACGAGTCGGAAGTGACTTGATGGCACTGAACACACATATATTGCAGATAGGGAACTGAATTTACCAAGAGAGTTCATAGCAGAGGTAACGTTCAAATCAAGGATTTTCTAAAGGGGACACGCTCTCCTAGCCAATTTGCTCCATCAGCTCCTGGTGAGATGCGGTTGTGATTCTGCCCTAAAACATCCCAGATTGGGTCACAGAGGCCACGACTTCATTGTGGCCATTAACAAGTAACCAGGCTACCTATCATAAGAGGTAGAGAATAATGACTGACTTGCCCATTTGATTAGACCTGTAGAGGTTACGCTGACCCAACTCTGTAGCAATAATCAAACAGGTCAGTGCGTTATCATCACCTGGTTCATACTCATCTGATTATAGATAACTGCTCATCAAATAGGGCAGCTGTACAAAGACATCCCCACAGATGAGCAGAATAGCCTCTTAAGCATCAGGAAAGAGGGTGTGAGGTCAGAATTCGGCAAATGGAGGGAGAAAGAGAAGGAAGAAATTGTCTGACAAGCACCCAATGAAACTGTACTTACAAGGATTCCTGCACTCCTAGGGCTGGTTCATGTCACATGTTTGCCTGTAGATCAGAAACTACATCATACATACTGGGAGATCATACATACTGGGGGCATCATACATACTGGGAGATTACCAGCCATGGATAGATCCATCCAATATGGGTGGTCACTAGGGTTGCCAATCTCCAGGTGATGGCTGGAGATCTCCCGCTATTACAACGGATCTCCAGGTGACAGAGATCAGTTCCCTTGGAGAAAATGGCTGCTTTGGCAATTGTGAACAAGGGTAATGCACATATTTGCCATGCACATAAGGCATGCAAACTGACCACTGGATTTTTCTGGGTTTGCATTCACACATCCAGAGGCTGAAATGCCATGGTAAATATGCACTTTGCCCCTGTTCAAACAACATGGTGACTGTGCATTTTGGAACAATCATGGGTAGCACATGCTCCTGATATGCATGGCTCTTAGGCTCATGCTTGACATGAAAAGGGCTGCATCAAGCTGTAACGCATGTGTGAATGAGCTATCATAGGTTGACCATCAGTGATTACACTTCCATATCACTATTCATTCAGTCTTGCCCAATTCCTCTCCCTACTATAGCCTCCATGCCACATACAAGTTCCAGAAAAGACAGCTCTATGAGGAAAGGCTGAGGGACTTGGGAATGTTCAGTCTGGAGAAGAGGAGGCTGAGGTGGGACATGGTCACTCTCTTTAAGTACTTGAAGGGCTGTTACTTAGAGGAGGGCCGGGAGCTGTTCCTGTTGGCAGCAGAGGACAGGACTCAAAATAATGGGTTTAAATTACAGGCAGAAAGGAAATTAGCTGGATATTAGGAAAACATGTTTTACAGTAAGAGTTGTTCAACAGTGGAATTGGCTTCCTAGGGAGGTGGTGAGCTCCCCCTCTCTGGCAGTCTTCCAGTAGCAGCTGGACTAACACTTGTCAGAGATGCTTTAGGTTGATCCTGCACTAAGCAGGGGGTTGTACTAGATGGCCTGTATAGCCCCTTCCAACTCTATGATTCCATGTATGAACCCATCCTAAGTCTTAAGGGTGCTATTTAAAAGATGGGGGCATCACTGTCACAGGCAGAGGGATGACCTTAGCATGAACGTGCAACTAGGGTGGTGCATTTGGTAAAACCCAAACCGAAAAAATACCAGAAAAAGCCATTTCGGTAAATTTTGGGTTTGGGTTTACCGAGTCCGCAAACCCGCGGAGGTCAGCAAAGCCAAATTTGCAAAACCTGAAAAAGCAGGATAAATATCCATGGCTCCTGGGAGGCATTTTTGCAGGTAGAGCCCCCAAATTTTCAGAATGGTTCCAAGGGACTTTCCTTGCAAACCCCCCCCCCCAGTTTGGTGAAGATTGGGTCAGGGGGTCCAGAGTTATGGGGTCTGGAAGGGGTTGCTCCATCCTCCTCTACAGAAAATAAATAGCAAAGTGGCTGCATTCCGATTCTTTAATGTGATTTTCGCTGTGTATCTCAATGGAGGAGCCGGGCTTTAAACAGTGGGAAAGTCGGCATATAAAAACCAACTCTTCTTCTTCTTCATTTAAAATGTTTCTGGATGTGAGCATTATCTGTTAGCTATGTTGTGCCTTCAGCATGGAGATGGATCTCATGAGGTGGGAGGCCTCGCACGTGTATACATGAAGCTGCCTTATACTGAATCAGACCCTTGGTCCATCAAAGTCAGTATTGTCTACTCAGATAGAGGTCTTTCACATCACCTACTTGCCTCGTTTCTTTAACTGGAGATGCCGGGGATTGAACCTGAGACCGTCTGCATGCCAAGCAGATGCTCTACCACTGAGCCACAGCCCCTTCCTCCTCCTCCTCCTTCTTCTTCTTCACAGTAGGACACTCTTGTGCTGAACGCTCATTTCTTATTCTCAATAAGTTGCATGTGGAACTACAACTGGAGTTCCAGCACACAATGAAGCATAACATTCCCCATAAAAATCCCATAATGCCTACCCCCATGGGGGAACTTAACCCTAAAAACAACAGCATTAAGTACCCAAAGGTCAAGAAAAAAACCAAAGTCTAATTCTATGATTGCATGTCCATTTGTGTTGTATGTTTACATGAATATGTTGCTTTGGTAGCCTATTGCAGGGCCTTATATATGTTATTGATTTTAGCCTGTAATAAATATAAACATATTTTGTACTGATATAACCTTTACATTGTACAACCTTTGCCTTGAATGTTGATTTTTCTTGACCATTGGGTACTTAATTCAAGCCCAGTAGCACCTCGGAGATCAACAAGAGTTTCAGGGTATAAGCTTTCAAGAGTCAAAGCTCCCTGCAATTTTGATTGTGTTCCTTTTAAAAACAAGCCCCATTGGTTATCTCCTGCAGTCACAGCATTCCTGAATCAATATTATTGATCAGTTCTTGCCCCCTATGGGGGAGGGAGAGACATAAGCGCTGCTTTTCCCTTTGTAGTCAAACCAATTGCTCATTTTTAATAATGATTTTTTCCAATACAACTATAATGCTGTTTAAAAAAAAAAAAAGATGAGCAAGGTGTTGACTGCAAAATGGATTCTTCCTCTCCCTCGGAATCCAAGAAATTAACAATTCATTCATGAATACCATAACCAGCTCCTCCATTTTTTTAAAGGAAATTCCCTGCATGTGTAAAGCCTCCTAAGTTCAGCATTCTCCCAAATATGCCTGTATGTGCATGGAATCTTTCTGGAAAGAAGAGCATTCCAAAGTGGTACAGTCAAGACTCAGGCTTGTAATGAGAATGAGATCTCTGAGGATTCTGGATCCTATAGTCTTTCTCCAGCAAACCATCAAGAAGAAGAAGAACAGTTGGTTTTTATACCCTGCTTTTTCTCTTCCTTTTAAGAAGAATCAAACTGGCTTACAATATCCTTCCCTTCCCCTCCCCACAATAGACACCTTGTGAGGCAGGTGGGGCTGAGAGAGTTCTGAGAAAACTGTGACTAGTCCAAGGTCACCCAGCAGGCTGCATATGGAGGAGCAGGTAAACAAACCCAGTTCACCCAGTTAGAGTCTGTCACTCATGTGGAGGAGTGGGGAATCAAAACTGGTTCTCCAGATTAGAGACCGCCACTCTTAACCATGCATTTTGATGCACCAGCGGAACGCAACAACTCATGACATTGCTCTGGTGCAAGGTACTCCTTCACCTGACACAGCCCCTATTTTTGTCCTGCACGCTACCTGTAGGATCAGCCCACCTGTTCCAAATTCCCCAAATGCAAAGGGATTTCACAAATGGATTGATAGCCCGACATGCGGCGCCTGATGAATATAACTAATGATTCCACTCAGGATTTCATCAAGATCCGTCAACTGCCTCGTAATATATGCACTTCATTTTTCAACATCATTCGTGTGTTCCTCTGCTAACATACATCACAGGAGTGATGGCACTTGGAGTAATACATCACCAGAGCATGTCTCCCTACTGATGTATTACACTACCAACCATTCTTCTTAAGCCCATGAAGCAGTCCTCTGGGTCAGGGGGAAATCGTAACTATTGTTGTAATTAGAAATGAAAGATTATTTAAAGATGGCAAAATGCATTTAAAAGTGACTTTAAATGGCAGGGGTTGGGAGGATCCAGCAGCTTTTCCAAAACTTCAGAAGCACTGGGGAGATTTGTTGGCAGAGAGACTCAGAGGAGCTGCCAAAAAGTGTATATTTATGAATGTTTGGGTACTTTTTAAGAGGCATGGACAGATTTACGGTGTTCTGACTACCTGTGGATGACTCCTTTGTTAGGTGGATTGCTGGTTAAAAATTTAGGCTGGTCAGTTGATGGTTTGTCAGTGGGAGTTACTGGGTAGGAGATTGTTTCCAGATAGCTCAGGATCGGTCTCATGAGTTTTAAATGAGATGTCTATTTACTTTCTTTAGAATCATAGAGTTGGAAGGGACCACCACAGTCTTCTAGTCCAACCCCCTGCACAATGCAGGAAATTTACAACTACCTCCCCTCATACACCCCCAGTCACCCCTACTCCATGCCCAGAAGATGGCCAAGATGCCCTCCCTCTCATCATCTGCTTAAGGTTATAGAATCAGCATTGCTGACAGAAGGCCATCTAACCTTTTCTTAAAAACCGCCAGGGAAGGAGAACTTACCACCTCCCAAGGAAGCCTGTTCCATTGAGGAACCGCTCTGTTAGAAAATTCTTACTAATGTCTAGACAGAAACTTTTTTGATTTAATTTCAACCCGTTGTTTCTGGTCTGACCTTCTGGGGCAACAGAAAACAACTCGGCACCCTCCTCTATGTGACAGCCCTTCAAGAAGATGGTTATCAAATCCCCTTTCAGCTAAATATACCCAGCGCCTTCAACCTTTCCTCATATGATTTGGTCTCTCTTTATAGCCTGCTTTTCTCCTCAATGGGGAAGGTGGGACCTCTCCAACTTATTTTATTTATTTATTGTTCCAATTTATATCCTGCCCTCAGAGCAGCCCACATCTAGGATAACAACAATTAAAAAACTATTAAAACCACAACAGATAAGCTTAGGATTGCCAGGTCCCTCTTTGCCACTGGCGTGAGGTTTTTGAGGTGGAGCCTGAGGAGAGCTGGGTTTGGGGAGGGGAGGGACTTCAGTGCCATAGAGTCCAATTGCCAAAGCGGCCATTTTTCCAGGTGAACTGATCTCTATTGGTTGGAGATCAGATGTAATAGCAGGAGATCTCCAGCTAACACCTGGAGGTTGGCAACCCTAGATAAGCTTAATATATTACATTTAAACCAAACAGTTACTATGGAAGGCCAACAACAGGGTACAGAGGCCAAGGCCTTCCCCTAATGTTTCTCACTAGGGTTGCCAATCTCCAGGTAGTACCTGGAGATCTCCTGGTATTAAAATTGATCTCTAGCCAATAGAGATCAGTTCACTTGGAGAAAATGGCTGCTTTGGCTATTGGCATTGAAGTCCTTCTCCTCCCAAAACCCTGCCCTCCTCGGGCTCTGTCCCAGAAATCTCCAGGTATTTCCCAACCTAGAGCTGGCATCCCTAAAGAGAGGACAGGAAGTCAAACTCTGAGGATCTGCTATGTCTTTGTTGTCAGTAGCTCAGTTCCCATCCTAAATGGGAGCAGGGGGTAATTTTTGGCAATCCTCCCCAATGTGATGAAAGCACATTTGGTGCGACTGACCAGTGACGCCTTGTGCATTATGGCCAACAGGGAAGGGTACCACTCCTTAAAGCCCCCCCCCCCCGCCTTCGGATGCAATTTACCTGCTGTTCAGTCACAGCAGGAGTGGTGGATGGGTGGCAGCAGTGAGCAGGCCAACTGACTCACCTGGCGGAAGGAAGCGTCTCCTTCCCTCTCTCCTTGCCTCTTCCTTCCTGACCTGGATCCTTACCTGTTCAGTTATCGACTGATATGTGCAGGGCATACTGGGATATGTAGTTCTGTGATATATGGTATCGACTGATATGTGCAGTGCATACTGGGATATATAGTTCTGTGATATATGGCATCTGAGTGGCAGGTGTCCTGGGAAGTATTGTGTGCAGTTCTGGAGGCCTTACTTCAAAAAAGATGTGGACAGAATGGAGCGGGTGCAGTGGATGATCAGGGGCCTGGAGACCAAGTAGGGTTGCCAACCTCCAGGTACTAGCTGGAGATCTCCTGCTATTGCAACTGATCTCCAGCCAATAGAGATCCGTTCCCCTGGAGAAAATGGCTGCTTTGGCAATTGGACTCTATGGCATTGAAATCCCTCTGCTCCCCAATCCCTCCCTTCCTTAGGCTCCATCCCAAAAACCTCCCACTGGTGGCGAGGAGGGACCTGGCAAACCTAAGACCAAGCCCTACGAGGGAAGGCTGAGGGAGCTGGGAATGTTTAGTCCAGAGAAGAGGAGGTTGAGATTGGATATGACTGCTCTCATTGAAGGGATGTCACTTATGATATGCCTGTCTTATTGTATCAATATTCAATCACAATAAAACAGTAGGAGATTGAATGATTCAAAGCAGTTTGTTTTATTGGCCAATACACAAAAAGCCTGGTGACAATTGCCTGAAGCGCAGGCAATTCACACCCACATCAAAGGGTTACAAGCATGAATATAGAGTTTGATAATGGGTGGTTACAGAGGCGTAATACACACGTAAGACTCAACTGCCCAATAAACCCTTATAGACGTATAAGCAACTATTTGCACGTCCAATAGAAAGTGCTCTTCAAGGCGTTACCTAATGGTTAATGAGGAAACGAAAGCTAAGATTCCTGGCTGACATTTCTTGTCTTAAATTAAAGCTTCAGGCCTCATTAGGGAGGCTGGCTGTGCCAGCAAAGAGAATGATCTCACTTGCACCTGAGTAGAAATGGTTCTGGGTCAGGCTGACCCAGGTCTCACACTAGTGAATCTCTGAACCAAAGATTCTTACTTTAGCCATCATGCATAGTGTCTGTACATATGTATCAGAATATATGTGTCTGATGCTTAAGCTCTTATATGGGAGCATGGCATCTTATATTAGCTTGTGAATATGCATACATGTGAAAGAATATATGTTTTCCCCATAAATGAAGTTAATAAGGCACTTCACTTAGAGGAGGGCAGGGAGCTATTCCTATTGGCAGCAGAGGATAGAGAGTAATCATGTCTCCCCTCAACCTCTTTTTCTCCAGGCTAAACCTTCTCAAGTCCCTCGGCCTTTCCTTGTAGGGCTTGGTCTCCAGGCCCCTGATCACCTTTGTCGCACTCCTCTTCAAATTTGTCAACAGTTGTAAAGCTTTCCGACTGACGTTAGGCACTCTTTCTCTCAGCCTAACCGATCGCCAAAGGTTGTTGTGAGGATAAAATGGGGAAAAGAGAACCACCCTGAATTCCTTCGAAGAGAGACACGGTTAAAATGCATGCGAAAGATATGGTCTGGATCTGGAAGAACGATACCTCACGCTGACAAACATTTTAAAGGGCATTCTCAAAATCTCTCCCAAAATTGCGTCAATGGCTTCCCAGGGGCAGATATGAGAGAATGAGGACTACCTGAATTTAAGAATTCAAGCATAACATAAAGATTCTGGATGCTGCCAATTTTGTACTCAGTACTAAAGTTAAGAAGATGAAAGAGAGTTTTAAAAAAGATATAAAATGGTAAAAACAGAACTGTAAACACAGACAGTCACATTTCAGAGTCGATGTGCAATTTAATTTAATGCTTTTTGTCTGAGAACGGCCTCCAAAATGTGCCACATCCAGGTTACCCTGACTGTGAAATCGGAGCTGTCTCAATTGTTTCCACTAAAGGTGTTCAGGCATATCATGATAAATTTGTTATAGAAAAGTCATCTAAATGTGAAGTGTTATACGATTATGAAATGTATTATTTGATTTCCTATCAATAATTTAACTGCTTGTAGTTTTAATTTCACACACTATCAAGTTCCTTTACAACACACATAGAAATTTGCATCTTAATATTTCACAGCGACACACAGAAAGGGAGGGGAGAGAACGGGATGCCGTCAGAGACTGTTTAGGATATGATGATACAAATTGTTTGGAGCTGCTCCGAATTACTTAAGAGGTGCGTCTTTTGTCTCATTCAGAGCTGTCTCGCTCGTACCATGACATTTCCAACTTTGGTTTGGCTTTAATTAAAAATGTATTTGCCAAATAATTTCTTGCGGCATATTTTAATTAGGGATGAGACCAAATTTCGCAAGCATCTTGGTTCGATTGAATACCCCATTTCAGTTAAATTTCTCCCTTGTGCAAAATGAAGTTGTGCGTCATTATTTTCTTCCCCGTTTCTGTCTTCTTGCACCAAATTTCCCCCATAAAATATGTATGCATTCTCATATTTCTTTGTGCATCAGTCATGTATAAGTGGCACAAAAATGGCATGTTGCTATAAATGCTGGATAAACGGTGCAAAATGGTATTGAAATCGCAGAAATAAAACAAAAGAATCATCAACAGCAACCAAAACAAGACAGAACAAAATCAATGACAACCACAACTTAATAAAAGAAACTGTAAATCCACATACTGGCATTCCTAAACTATAAGAAAGAGCTGCTAGTGGGCCACAATAAAGTGCCTACTGAAAGGGAAGGGTGCCTGGTGAGCCTCTGCATGAGTCATGGTGCAAGCCTTACCTCCTTCCAATCAGTTTGCTTGAGGTCAGTAATTCTGCCTCTGTGTATGTTAAGTGCTGTCAAGGCACTTCCGACTCATGGTGACCCTATGAGTCAACGTCCTCCAAAATGTCCTATCCTTAACAACCTTGTTCAAATCTTGCAAATTGAGGACCATGGCTTCCTTTATAGAGTCAATCCATCTCTTGCTGGGTCTTCCTTTTTTCCCTGCTGCCTTCAACTTTTCCTAGCATGATTGTCTTTTCCAGTGACTCGTCTTCTCCTAATGTGACCAAAATACGACAGTTTAGTCATTTTAGCTTCTAGGGTCACTTCAGGATTGATTTGATCTATAACCCACTGATTAGTTTTTTTGGCAGTCCACGGTATCCGTAACACTCTCCTCCAACACCACATTTCAAAGGAATTAACTTTCTTCCTATCAGCTTTCTTCAATGTCCAGCTTTCACACCCATACAGAGTAAAAGGGAATACGACGACATGAATTAACTTGATCTTGATGGCCAGTGACACATCCTTACACCCTATGATGAGACAATCCATTTCTGCCTCTGGAACAACTTAATGGTCCAAGTACTCCCGATGCAGCGATTCAGCAAAATTATCTCAGACTCAGAGGAGGATGTTTTGTCTCTGCATGAGTCACTGCTCTGGGTTTGTGTGCTTCCAGTCAGCAGTTACACTGAGACTAAAGACATGTGCATAAACAGTGTCATATCTGCTGCTTCTCCCAATCCACAAATATAAAGGGGCTCTCTGCACTGTTTGGGATTACCGCCCCTCACAGCAGCTCCTCCACTCCCAGCTTCTCTTTCCTGCCCCTGCTCTAAGGATGGTACGAGAAAAATAAAAAAGCCTGTTGGGTCGACAGAGTGATGTCACTTCTAGGGAAAACCTGGATGTGATGACACATCTCTCTAGAAATCACCAAAAAAAACTATTGTAAAACCATAGAGTTCAGCAATTCCTAGAGAGGACTGATAGCTCAGTGGTAGAGCTTTCTGACAGTCAGAGCGGTTCCTCGGTGGAACAGGCTTCCTCGGGAGGTGGTGGGCTCTCCTTCTTTGGAGGTTTTTAAGCAGAGTTTAGATGGCCAACTGACAGCAATGCTGATTCTGTGAACTTAGGCAGATTGTGAAAGGGGGCAGGAAGGCTTGTGTCAGTGTTTGGCTCTCGAGGCCCATTCTTACATGCTCAGAGTAATGCCGATTGCCACTTAGGGATCAGGAAGCAAATTTCCTCCAGGCCAGATTGGCTAGGAATCCTGGAGGTGGTTTTTTGCCATCTTCTGGGCATGGAGTAGGGGTCACTGGGGGTGTGGGGAGAGGTAGTTGTGATTGTCCTTTCCAGCTCTATAATTCTATGATTCTATTACTCATCAAACCTCTCCAATCTTTTTGTTCAAACACCAGAAAAGCAATCAATTCTTTGTTTCTGGCTTTCCTGCAGGCTTACCTCATACCACCTCAGGACCCGTATTGGTCCTTTGGCCATTCATAGTTTGTGTGTGTTCTGGATCTGTGTGTGCACCTCCACTTATGTGTGGGCTCTTTGCTCCTGGAAACGCTGGTCATTTTCCTCTTCAGTGCTGCTCTCTCAATACTGGTAACTATCACCCATCCCTGAAACCCTATCCAACTTCCTTCGTTTTCTCTTAGCCAGCTCTTGTGTGCTTTGTGTGCGTATGTTCCTTGCTTACAATATATTTCATGTTTTACTGTTTTTATTCTTCAATAAAACCTATTTCAATTATACAACTTTCTGCTTATTTGAGAGAGTTTTCACCCAGGACTATCCTGGTATACATAAGAAAGGCCCTGCTGGATCAGACCAAGGCCCACCAAGTCCAGCAGTCTGTTCACACAGTGGCCAACCAGGTACCTCTAGGAAGCCACTAACAAGACGACTGCAGCAGCACCATCCTGCCTGTGTTCCACCACACCCAATATAATAGGCATGCTCCTCTGATACTAGAGAAAATAGGCATGCAGCATGACTAGTATCCCTTTTAACTAATAGCCATGAAAACCCCTTTTCTCCATGAATATGTCCAGACCCCTCTTAAAGCCCTCCAAGCTACAGCCATCACCACATCCAGGGGCAGGGAGTTCCACAATTTAATTATGCGTTGTGTGAAAAAATACTTCCTTTTATCTGTTTTGAATCTCTCACCCTCCCGCTTCAGCAGATGACCCCGCATTCTAGTATTATGGGAGAGGGAGAAAAACCTCTCCCTGTCCACTCTCTCCAAACCATGCATAATTTTATAGACCTCTATCATGTCTCCCCTTAGTTGCCTTCTTTCCAAGCTAAACCGCCCTAAGCGTCTTGACCGCTCCCCATAGGACAGTTGCTCTGGTCCCCTAATCATTTTGGTTGCTCTTTTCTGCACCTTCTCAAGCGCTGTAATATCCTTTTTAGGTGTGGTGACCAGAACTGTACACAGTATTCCAAGTGTGGTCTCACCATATACATAAGTTATAGATCCATGTTACCTGCTGTCGCTAAAGTGAAGGCTTCCTACTTAGGGTAACGAGCGGTGTCCCTACATTACTGTTGTGTTCTTAATGCTAAACATCAAAATAAGGAGGCAGCATGGTTTCAAAGAGGAGCACATTTTAATAGGTCTAGTTCTTTCCTTGTCTAGAGCTTCAGTGAGTACAACTTCCTTTCTCCCTGTTCCTGCCCATACCAAGTCCTGGAGCGGACTAGGGCAGTCTAAAACACTGTCCTGGATTAAAGAGTTGTCAGAACAGAGTTGTCAGAACATCACAATTACTTCCTGGAAAAATCCAGAAGTGATGTATTGTAGCTCTAGGAATTGCTGGAAACTCCATGGTAAAAGTTGCAGCGGGCTTACGGCCACCCCAGCAAGGGGCTTTCAAGGCAAGTGGTTATGCAGAGGTTTCCAAGTACGTTTCCAAGTACTGACCCTGCTTAGCTTCCAAGAATTGATGAGATCGGGCTATACAATACCATTTCACATCCTAAGCCAAGTTACACTCTTCTAAAGCCAGGGCTCTTTTGAAAAAGGCAGAGGTCAGGTTATCAATAACCTTTTTGCTTCCAGTCTAGGGCAGGACAAAATACCATGCTTCACATTTCAAGAGATTGATTTCACTGAGGCAAGTAAAAAAAGAACAAAACAAGACATTTGCAGTACAACACTCTAATTGCATTTCACATGTGCTTAGAATTGTCAAACATAAGACAAGCCAGTAATTGGCCAAAATGGTTCTTTCTGTTTCATTGGTATATATATAAAAACTTTTTCAGAGCCTTATTTTTGAAGGTTAATAGTGAGCTAGCTACTCATTCTGACATTAAGGGAACTTTTTTATATTTGAATGCAAAACCAAAAGAGACATTATGACAAAGATCTGTAATGCCTGGGAATGAAAATATGCTAATTTACAAAAAGTTCACCTGTAAGAAATGAGAGTACAGATTGTCCACCCACAGCTATTCAAACAGAATCCATTGTACATGATTTATGGATAGTATGTGTGTGGGGGAGAAAGTAATGGAAAAAAACCAGCTCTTCATAGTACCACTCTGGAACCATATTCCACTGAGATACAAGTGCATTAACTGCAGTTGCGCTAGCGATGGCACAAATTTAACAGCAAACATGTTCAACAGCTAAATGTACCTTGTTCAACAGCCACAATTGCCTGTGGACCAAATGTCGGTCTTGCTTGCCGAACCATCAAACACCTAGAATGGCTGTCGAGCAGCTTTGCAGCTGCATAGTAGTACCTGTGGTGGCAGAAATTCCTGGTGGTGATGGAGTTTCCTTTCCTTGCCTAATAGGGGCTGTTGCATTTGTGCAATAGGCGAGATTGTGCACTAGGAGAGATCAGGGGTCATGGAAGGTCAAGTCATTAAATAGCAGGAAGGGGGAACTACACCTCCCAAAAGATTGTGCAAAAATGTAAGTGAGTGCATGAAATAACATGGATAACAGTAAGACTTGTTTAAAAAGTGTTTACTTATAATTGCTGACAGACTGAGTGATTTATACCATTGATTGCCAAGATGTGTAGAGCAACAACAGCTCTGGGAGGAGGAGGGAAAGTTGAACTGCAATTGGGCTGTGTGGGAATGTGCCGGTGTGGCTAGTACTTAATACACTGCCAACGGCTGAGTATTAAGTACTAGCCAAAGAATCCTTGAAACAGACTTAAACTGATCACAGATAGCAAACTGATTGACAGACAATTGATTCCCTGTTTGCAACTGGGGAACAGATGGTGAGCCAAATTGGTGGATGTTTGAGCATCCCTAACCCTAAATTAAATCAAAAGAGTTTCCGTCTAGACATTAGGAAGAATTTTCTAACAGAGCGGTTCCTCAGTGGAACTGGCTTCCTCGGGAGGTGGTGGGCTCTCCTTCCCTGGAGGTTTTTAAGCAGAGGCTAGATGGCCATCTGTCAGCAATGCTGATTCTGTGACCTTAGGCAGTTCATGAGAGGGATGGCATCTTGGCCATCTTCTGGGGATGGAGTAGGGATCACTGGGGGCGGTAGTTGTGAATTTCCTGCATTGTGCAGGGGGTTGGACTAGATGACCCTGGAGGTCCCTTCCAACTCTATGATTCTACGATTCTAACTGCAATTGAGCTGTGTGGGAATGTGCCAAACACTTCCAACTGCTGAGTACTGAGTACTGGCCAAAGAACCCTTGAAGCAGACTCAAACTGCTCACAAGTAGCAAACTGATTGACAGACAATTGATTCCCTGTTTACAACCGGTGAGCAAAACTGGTGGATGTTGGAGCATCCCTAACCCACACAACTAAGTTTAAAGTTCAGGCCAACTCCCTTGTGCATTTGTGATGGTGGTGGAAAGTGTCATCAAGTTGCAGCTGACTTATGGTGACCCAATAGGGTTTTCAAGGCAAGAGACAATCAGAGGTGGTTTGCCATCGCCTACCTCTTCCTAGCTACCTTGGGCTTCCTTGGCGGTCTCCCAGCCAAGGGCATGGAGTAGGGGTCACTGGGGTGTGTGTGTGTGGGGGGGTAGTTGTGAATTTCCTGCATTGTGCAGGGGGCTGGACTAGATGACCCTGGGTAGGGTCATCTAGTCCAGGGTAGCCTAGTCAAGTCAGGGCATTCTGCATTTATTTCTGCTTCGATGCAAGGTATTTTTAAAGCCCTACTTAAAGTGAAAACCAATCCCAAATATTTTTCTTCTTCTGCTGCTCTAAAGGAAGCATTCATTAGAAAATGTGTACTGATCCTGTGACAACAGAATTCACTTATGAGTAAAACAGCTTAGAATCTCATTGGAAATCCTGGTCTTGAGACTCATTGGCAGTAGGCTTAAAATGGACAAAACTTCACATCAGGCATCATTATCTTATGGAGTTCACTGCCAGCAGAGATGGGGACATCGCTTTCAAAAAGCTGCCGAATTCATGGGAGGTGGGGTACATTACTCAATGAAAATAATGGTTGGATGGAACCATACATTTCAAATGTGTTATACCACTCAAAAACAGATGCTTATTACAAACAACAGAAGAGTGATGTGTCTTCATGCCCTGCTTTGGGACTTCCTGGAGACATCTTTTGAGCCCACGTAGGAAACAGGATGCTGGACTAGTCTGACTTTTACCCTGATGTAGCAATGTTCTTCCTATGGTCTTGTAAGCATGAAATGTTTGTGTGCATGAAAGAGAGAGAAAGAAGAGCAAAGGTATCACATAATTTGAAATTGCTGGAATCCTTGGAATCACTGATAACCTATTGCTCAACTGTTCTTCAAGTAATCCCATTCTTTCTTATCTGAAATGGATGGCACAGTCTCTACTGTTTCCTCTGGGACTCCCAATACTTGCTGAAATGGGTTTGATATCTCTACATGAAGGAAGCTAGAGACCGCATTCTCTGCTTTGCACATAGGGCCTTAGAAGACCAACTATGTATACGTGTGGTTGTTGCTCATCATGCCAGGGTCTAGTACGTAGGATCAATTTGGGGTGCTCTGTACAGTTTTGATTTTAAAATAATGGGCAAAAGAATCCTTGGGAATGAGATAAAGAATGGGAAGAAGATGAGAAGAGGCCGGGGGAAGAAAGGGGTTAATCATTCAGTGTTGGGAGCTTGCTACAGCTAAGCAGTTGCTACAGCTCTGGACCCTATTAAATGCCTTATGGTAGAGGAACATCCACAATGCAACAGGGATTAAGGTGCAAAATCCAGAATTTGTGTGTGTGTGTGTGTGTGTGTGTGTGTGTTGTGCCCTCAAGTCGCTTCCAATTTATGGTGACCTTATGAATTAATGACTTCCACAATGTCCTATAGCCTTGCTCAGGTCTTGCAAACCGAGGGCTGTGGCTTCCTTGATTGAGGCCATCCATCCCATGTTGGGTCTTCTTTTCCTGCTGCCTTCAACTTTTCCTAGCATTCTTGTCTTTTCCAGTGAGTCTTGTGTTCTCATAATGTGACCGAAGTACGATAGCCTCAGTTTGGTCATGGTAACTTCTATGCAGAGTTCAGGTTTGACCTTTTATACACTGCAGTAAACCTATTGTGGATATCTCAAACACTTGCATTCATTTTCAGCAGTAGAGGTTGGTGTAACTTGAGTATCAAATTGGGGGGTCTTGTATTTCTCATTCTTAAAGATCAACATATCCCTCTGTACCAGATCCTTAGAATACTCGATATCTCAGACACCACATTGTGCAATTATAGAATTGTGGGTTATGGTTGTATCTGTAGTGCCATCTTCTGGAAACCAGTGAGAAATTAGCCACAATCGATCTCCAAAGGCTGAGCAAACTCCCTAAGATTTTATTGTGTGTCCAAAAATGTAGCTGGTTGTCTGAGCTCTTGTATGCTTCTTCAGCCTTGGAAACGTGGGCTGAAAAAGAATCATTAGCCCTCTGTGGTGTACATGAAGTGCCGATTCCTTGTGCCTAGTAATATTCTTCCCCACAAATTCTACTGAAGAAGAGACAATGCTTCATCAAAGGAAGCTGGGATCTGAAAGCACATATGTATGTAAGTATATATAATGGATGAAAATGCACAGTATATTTTCTCAACAGGAAGCTCCTGGGTGTTAAGGAATTACGTACCTGCTATCTAAAAAAGATGGAAAGCTTGTTTCTTCAGAACAGTTTTCTTTTGGACTAACATTTATATTGGGTTTTTATGAAACTGTGCGGGACTTGTCGTGAAGAGACCTGAATTCAAATGCCCCATCAACAAGGAAGCTGTCCGAATGGCCTTGGTCAAACCAAACTCAGAAGGCAGCCCTGTTGCAATCTGAAGATAGGACAGCAGAATCTTATACCAGCACTGGGTCCATGTTGCTCAGTAAAATCTACAATAGTCATTTATGCATGGGAGTTTTATCTGAGGTTCGTTGCTGGCTGGACACTTTCCTGATGGGAATCTCTGCACCAACAGTCTCCAAACTCAAATCAAGTCCCCGCCCCTTTAAATGCTGCTTTGTAATTGGCTTACTTCACAGTGCTTACTGTGAGAGTACAATCCCCCCAAAAACCCAATTGCCACATAAAAAAGCATTTTAAGAACAAAAACCAAAAACCAGAGCAATCTAAAAGGAAGGAGGGGGGAGAGAAATCCAAGCCTGGGTTTTAAAAAGCCTTTCTTTTGCTCAGAAAGAGCCCTGAGGAAGCAAACGGCAGGGAGCATTTGAATAGCCGCCTCTTTACATGCTGCTTTGTGATTGGCTGTGAGAGAAAGCCAGCTTCTGTGTTCATGCTTTGCCTTCTGCATGGAGATTTCAGCCGGGCTGAGCTCAGGGGAGAGGGAAGAGTCAGGTTAACAGAGGAATGGGAAGACTTGGAAATTGAGAGGGCTGGTAGTGAGGTCATTTCTAATGGACGGAAAACTCATGCAGAACTCCAAGGAACAACCGAGTCAGACAGGGAATGAGTCCAAGTACCCATGCATAAATGACCTAGGACTGGTAGCAGCTCTCCAGGGTCCTTTCCAAGTCCTGCTGACTAAGATGAACCACTGTGTACCTCTTAAAGCTGTTGCATTACTGGGATACTCACTAGCTCAATGGTAGAGTACAAGCTTTATCTTCAGCTAAAGGCTCTCAGGGACTTGAGCTCTTTGCTAGAGACCCTGGAGGAGGAGGAGGAGGAGGAGGATAAGGAGGAGGAGGAGGAGTTGGTTTTTATATGCCGACTTTCTCTACCACTTAAGGGAGACTCAAACCAGCTTACAATCACCTTCCCTTCCCCTCCCCACAACAGACACCCTGTCAGGTAGGTGAAGCTGAGAGAATGTGACTTGCCCAAGGTCACCCAGCTGGCTTCGAGTGTCAGAGTGGGGAAACAAGTCCAGTTCACCAGATTAGCCTCCGCCGCTCATATGGAGGAGTGGGGAATCAAACCCGGCTCTCCAGATCAAACTCCACCACTCCAAACCACCGCTCTTAACCACTACACCACGCTGGCTCCCAAGAGCTGCCGCTAGTGAGAACAGACAACCCTGCACTAGAAAGGACCTGGATCAGAATGCATATAACCCAGCCTCATAAGCTCCTGATCTCTGTTGAATCGCAACTACATATAGACAATTATTTCCACACAAGTTTGCCAGCTGATCAGAAAAACAAATCAGGCCTGCTCATGTTTCTTTAGTGTATTGAGCTGCAAAAATCACTCGGGAAACCTGTTGTTGGCACTGAATTATACTTGACTGTCTGCATACCAAGCAGCTGCTTAAACACGCAGGAGCTGAGATTAATAAAAACACTGGCAACCATATCCGCATTTAATGGTGGTGGGAAGGGCTGTCAAGTCGCACCCTACTTACGGCGACCCCGTCAGGTTTTCAAGGCAAGAGATGAATAGAGGTGGTTTGCCATTGCCTTCTTCTGCATAGCAAGCCTGATATTCCTTGCTGGTCTCCCATCCAAGTGCTAACCAGGGCCGACGCTGCTTTAGCTTCCGAGATCTGATGAGATAGGGTCAGCCTTGGCCGTCCAGGTCAGGGCTCCCACCTTTAATCCCATTATGTTAAAATGCATCAGACACTAGTTTGTACGCCATGAATAAGAAGTGTACCGTCTTGACTGTAGTTCGCTATGTTTTATTCACTTGTCCCAAGGTTATATTTTTTCCTCCACAAAAAAAGATTAATAATTAAAGCATTATTAATAATCTGACTAATTTAATTAACTTAGAGACTCCCGTGCTGCACCCAATATTTATATAACTCGTTAATATCCTTCCATATTCATCTGCAAAGATATCAAAAGGGTACTAATCAGGGCAAAAACACTTGTCAGAAATGGTTAATTCAAAGTAAAAGATGCACTGCACAGTAACAATCTTTAGGGATCGGTTTTACCTCAGACACAGCCTGGTCCCCAGTTATATTACCTCAGAATACTTCGCTTGAAGCAAGGTCGTAATCCATTCCTTTATTTGGAGAGGAATCATAAACATGTCTGCTTGAAAATAAGTCCCATTTTATTCAGTAGGACTTAGTCCCACAAAAGTGGGATTTAAGCCTTTAGGCTAAAAATGGTTGTCCCTTACATTACATCATGGCCAGCATTGTGGGTGAGTGAAGTACAATCGTGAGACACTTGAGTTATGAGTGAGGAGAACAAGGTTTTCTTTCATTGCATTATGAGTGAGGAGAATCCATTCAGCTATGAAGCTCACTGGCAGGCCTTGGCAAGACACCATCTCAGCCTAATCTACCTCATAGGGTTGTTGTGATGAGAGGCAAACATCAAATGCCCTGAGCTTCTTGAAGGATGGTGTGATGCGAGAAGAGAAGGAGAAGAAGGGTTGGTTTTTATACCCCCAATTTTCTATACCTTTTAAGGAGACTCAAACCGGTTTACAATTGCCTTCCTCTCCCCACAACAGACACCTTGTGAGGTAGGTGGGGCCGAGAGAGTTAAGAGAGAACTGTGACTAGCCCGAAGTCACCCAGCAGGCTTCATGTGGAGGAGTGGGGAAACCAACCCGGTTTTCCAGATTAGAGTCTGCCACTCATGTGTAGGAGTGGGGAATCAAACCCAGGTTCTCCAGATTAGAGTCCGCCGCTCCTAAACACTACACCATGCTGGCTCGAAGAGAAGAGAAGAGAAGAGAAGAGAAGAGAAGAGAAGAGAAGAGAAGAGAAGAGAAGAGAAGAGGTTACTGCCCACATATTACTGCTACTCCGATTGGGCACAGAAGGAATTGGAACCTTCCACTGTGTGTGTGTTAAGTGCGGTCAAGTCGCTTCCGACTCATGGCGTCCCTATGAATGAAAGTCCTCCAAAATGTCCTATCTTTGACAGCCTTGCTCAGATCTTGCAAACTGAAGGCTGTGGCTTCCTTTATTGAGTCAATCCATCTCTTGTTGGGTCTTCCTCTTTTCCTGCTGCCCTCAACTTTTCCTAGCATGACTGTCTTTTCCAGTGACTCTTGTCTTCTCATAATGTGACCAAAATACGATAGCCTCAGTTTAGTCATTTTAGCTTCTAGGGTCAGTTCAGGCTTGATTTGATCTATAACCCACTGATTTATTTTTTTGGCAGTCCACGGAATTCGTAACACTCTTCTCCAACACCACATTTCAAAGGAATCAATTTTCTTCCTATCAGCTTTCTTCACTGTCCAGCTTTCACACCCATACATAGTAATAGGGAATACGAAGGCATGAATTAATCTAGTCTTGGTGGCCAGTGACACATCCTTACACTTCAAAATCTTTTCTAGCTCCTTCATGGCTGCCCTTCCCAGTCTCAATCTCCTTCTGATTTCTTGGCTGCAGTCTCCCTTTTGGTTGGTGGTGGAGCCAAGGAATAGAAAGTCTTGAACAATTTCAATTCCTTCAAAATTCAAAATTCCTTCTATTAAAAACCTTCCACTACCTTTATATTATTGCTTGAAAGCTACAAGGAGAACAGATTGCTATGGTGTGGAGTTCATGCCAATAAGCAACCATGGTGTCTTGTACAGCACCTAGCTTACTACTGGCAGTAAGGTAGGTACCAGGTGAGCCTCAAGGGGAAGGGCATTCCACAGATGAGGTGCCACCACTTTAAAAGCTCTACCTCTGGTTACCTTTATGAAACAGGAGGCCTGGTTTCAATGAGACACACATTCCAGCGTCTCTCTTTTCCAATTCTTTGGGATTATTGTCCTCGCCCTAGGGACCATCCCTGTCAAATTTCAAAAAAGGAGGAGAAAATCTCTGAGTTTTATAACCAATTAAAACCAAGGCTTGTGAATCTTAAAAAGGAGGATACTGTAGCATCTCCCAAGCTAATATGAAATGAATGGAGGTTTTGTACCCCATGAGAGAGTCTTGCTTGACACAACAGGCAGTGTGAAGATCTGAACAGACACATGAGGCTGCCTTATACTGAATCATTGGTCCATCAAGGTCAGTATTTTCCACTCTGACTGGCAGTGGCGGCTCTCCAGGATCATTCATGTTACCTACTGCCAGATCCTTTTAGATGACGATGCTGGGACCTTCTGCTTGCTAAGCAGGTGCTCTACCACTGAGCCACAGCCTCACTGCTTAGTGGAAGCCATTTGTCATTTAAAGATGTGTGTGCCCGCTGAAATCAGTATTGCAAATAGCTACACAGACAAACTTACTATGTGTTCCCTCAACACACAACAGGGAACAGCACTTTTCCATGTGTTAGCACACGTTTTATTATGTATTATTTACCATTCTGCCTTTCCCCCTTTTTCTTTCAATGAGGAGTGGATAGAGGTCAGAGAAATTACAGTTTTTACTAACTCCCAAAATATAGATTTAAAAACAGAGAACGTTCAGACAGCAGAACCAAATGCAACATTTAGCCTCATGTTCTCTTGTACAAGATGCCAGTACACAATGTTCACAAAGCTTGAAATGTACATAAGAGTTATTGTTAAAAGATTTCAGGGTCACAAAGTGCTTGAAATTGGGAACGGACATGAGGCAAGAGAGAATATTTAGACAGTTCAAATATTTCATTCAAGTAGTGTCTTTTTAAAAACAGACTAACACCAGCTCGCATTAGAAATCAGTTGTTTTATTTATTTATGTGGTGCAGTGGTTAAGAGCGGTGGACTCTAATCTGGTGAAGCCGGTTTGATTCCCTACTCCTCCACATGAAGCCTGTTGGGTGACCTTGGGCTAGTCACAGTTCTCTTAGAGCTCTCTCAGCCTCACCTACCTTGTTGTGGGGAGAGGAAGGGAAGGAGATTGGAAGCCAGTTTGATTTGCCTTAAAAGGTAGAGAAAGTCAGCACATAAAAACCAACTCCTCTCCTCCTCCTCCTCCTCTCTTGGCTCAAGTTGACACACATAATATATAATAAAAACCACAGAAGCCTTGGGTAAGCACATGACAAACCTTTTATTAACATGAACTAGGGATGTGGCAAATTTTGTGGCAATCATGTGTGCCGAGCAGACATACCATGCTCAACAGCCCAGATCAGCCATGACCCAAATGTCCAGCCAGTTTTCCCATTCATCGTGCACTCTGAATGGCTGTCGAACAGATTTGTGGTTGTCAAACCCCCTTTCACCCGGTTCTTCGTCAATATGCTAAAACTGTCCAATGATCACCCCCGCCTTGGAATGTCAGGTATTTCCCTGCTAATCTTCCTGCCAAATTTTGACAGCAGTTACCTTCAAATTGTCCAGTCCAATTCAAACTTCATATCTTGGACCAATCCCGACCCTGGGAAAGTGGGGTCCCATGTCTAGCTATTGGACCCTTCCCCATTAAAAAAAGATCCTAAGTTGGTGGGAAGTGTGTCAGGTCCTCCACTACCTGGATACCCCTGCAACCACTTCATAGGAACATAAGAAAGGCCCTGCTGGATCAGACCAAGGTCCATCAAGTCCAGCAGTCTGTTCACTCAGTGGCCAACCAGGTGCCTCTAGGAAGCCCACAAACAAGACAACTTCACCACCTGGAGGTTGGCAACCCTAACCATGATGGCAGTTCAGAATAGCTGCAAAATAAAGTTGCTAAGGAATGCTTTATATGCCTTTTAATATTGTACACAATTGGAGGGCTAACAAGAATTTGGATTCTGAGCTGAGCAAATATTTTAGGGAAGCATTATTTGGATTTTGGTTTTGCTGGTAGGTGTGCTGAATTTTGGTTTTAGGTGTTTGCACAGTTTTGTTTTGTTTCTGATCATAGAGATTGTTTTATCTTTGTCACCTGCTTTGAGTCCCAATTATTCAGAGAACAGCAAGCTTATAATCAAAATAAATAAGCAAACAAGCAAGCTTGGTCAGAGCCAACAAAGCTATTTATGTGTAGTTTTGTACAAATATAACAGAAATAGCTTCAAAAAAAAAACAGGCACGGGAAAAGTAGCTTGGGGAGGGTTCTGAGAACTCGCTGGTACAAATCCCTTGCCCCTTACAAAGAACTACGACTCCCAGGGTTCCCTGGGAAAGAAAATCACCATTCATCTGACTGAAGCCTGTAATATATACTATTAGATACAGAGGCAGAACTGAGTCAAAGCCTTTCCTCCTTAACCTCAACTGAGAGAGAAAACCAATTTCACCTTCTTTTTCCACTTTATGCAGTAATATAGACCAGAGAGAATTAAATTCAGCATTCCCAAGGGCCTCTTAGCATTACCAACCTCCAGTTGGGGGCTAGAGTTTTCCTGGAGTTACAGCTGATCCACAGACTACAGAGATCAAATTCCCCAGAGTAAATTGCAGCTTCAGAGGGCAGACTCTATGGTATACCATGGAGTCTAGGAGAAACCCAAGTCCTAGCGTGACATCACATCCCCACTGACCTCCCTCCTCAAATTCTGCCCTTCCCAAGTACAGTCCCCAAATTTCAAGGAATTTCCCAAGCCAGAGTCGGCAACCCTTCTTGAAACTGAAGTGGGAGAGTGGACTTTGGTTCAGCTGTATTTTGCTGGAGCTCAGAAAATACACAGAGAGAGACTCTTGCAAACAAAAGCAATAGTGAGAGTTTAATATGTACCCGGGTAGGAGAGGTCCTGAGTGACATCTCAAAGCATACAGGCAAAATCAGAACTATATGTAGCAAAATTAAGTAGACATATCCTTTTTCTATAGGCTGACAAAAATAACATGATGATATGAGATCATTATTCCAAGAAGAAATATGCTCATGTGATATGATATTTGTGACATTAAACTGAGATTGAGATGACATTTTTTTGGTTAACATAACATTCCCAAAAGTTAAAAGCTCTTCTAGTATTTGCTCTAGCTATTCCGAAGTTCTATTTATCTTGCCTCAGTTCCTTTTAATGATTACCCTTTTGCATCAACATTCAGCTGTCCTGCTTTATCTTGCTTCACTAAAACTTGTATTTTAGAAGCCTTTCTCAATTCCCTAATTTAACCAATTAATTTCCTTTTCAAAACCAGAGGTATAGTTTGCTGTACTGTCTGGACCCCATCTTCTGAAACACAATGATGAATTCTGGAGCTCATGTTAAGCATCTGAGTGTGTTTTCCCTATACCACAATAACACATTAACATCCTTTTACTTATATGATAAGGCCTACAAGCACCTCCTTGCTATAATTAATGTAAATTCCAGCTTGATTAGTTCATAGCCATGCAATTAGCCACTTTGCAATGGAAATCACAGGTAGAAGAGGTGATAATGGACCCCTTAGCTACTACGTCAATTATACACAGACTGTTTACGGGTAATTGAGTTAACTATTACGAGTGACCAAGGAAGACCATCTGGTTGTTTATAATATTATATTGTTTTAGTTTTTTTTAAAAAAAGAAGAAGAAGAAGAAGAACCCTAGCAGAATGCTTCAAATGGTGTCCGTAGTTATTTCTCCACAGCTCCATTGGATGGTGCTGGAATTCAAAAGAAAATTTGTTCCTAAAAGATTCCACAGACACTGTAGGCAATGTGTGAAAATCTAAAGCAGTTCAGTTATCATGTATTGTCAAGCAGCCATGCAAGGAGAGGAAGCCTGTTTTGATCGGCAGTGCTTCCCTGACAGTGTAGTCTTAAGCAGAACTACCCCCTTCTAACGCCATTGAAATCCATGGGCTTAGAAGGGTGTAACTCTCTTTAGGATTGCACTGTGAAAGGAGCAATGAAGCCCTCTAAGGATCATAACCACTCAAGATTGGCTCCTCCTCATTCTTCAAGGGAGTATCATTATTGAGGTCTAACCACATGTCCACCATCATGAAAGGCAGGGGATCCATCAGACTGCAAGGGACTGTGGCTCAGTGGTAGAGCCCCTGTTCAGCATACAGAAGGTCCCAGGTTCAATCCATGGCATATCCAGTTAAAGGGACTAGGCAAGTAGGTGATGTGAAAGACCTCTGCCTGAGACCCTGGAGAGCCACTGTCAGTCAGAGTAGACAATACTGACTTTGATGGACCAAGGGTCTGATTCAGTATGAGGCAGCGTCATGTGTTCATGTGTGAGGCCTGCCACCTCATGAGATCCATCTCCTTGAGAAGGCAAAACATAGCTAGAAGATAATGCTCACATCCTGGAACATTTTAAATGAGGAAGAAGAAGAGTTGGTTTTATATGCCAACTTTCGTATCTTTTTGAAAGGAGAATCAAACTGGCTTACAATCTCCTTCCCTTCCCCTCCCCACTACAGACACCTCGTGAGGTAGGTGGGGCTGAGAGAGTTCTGAGTAAACTGTGACTGGCCCAAGGTCACCCAGCAGGCTTCATGTGAAGGAGTGGTGAAACCCCAAGTTCACCAGACTGGAGTCCGCCACTCCTAACCACTACACCATGCTGGGGGAGGGGCTGTGGCTCAGTTTGTAGAGCATCTGCTTGGCATGCAGAAGGTCCCGGGTTCAATCCCTGGCATCTCCAGTTAAAGGGACTAGGCAAGGAGGTGATGTGAAAGACCCCTGCCTGAGACCCTGGAGAGCCGCTGCCGGTCTGAGTAGACAATACTGACTTGGATGGACCAAGGGTCTGATTCAGTAGAAGGCAGCTTCATGTGTTCTTGTGTTCATCACCCTTTGTGTTCTCTTTGGAATCCTGCACAAGAGACATTACGGAAGCTCTACCCCGCCTTTCCGCCCTCACAAGGGCCACCAAGGCGGCTAACGAATTAAAGCATACATAATAAAATCACATCTTAAAAAACCATTAAAACCAACAAGAAACACAACACTGAAACAATAAAAGCCAGAGCTTAAAAAAAAAAAAGTAACAGCAACAATTAAAACACTGGGCAGGAAGGAGGGAAAGAGCAAACAAACCAGGTCGTTTCCTAGCCAATCAACTTCGACAACAAGAGAAGAAAAGGAAGATAATTGGTGCCAAAGCTAACGGGATAACTTACAACAAACAAGAGGAAATCAAAAAAATATTTGTGGAGTACTACAAGCAACTTTACTCGAAAGATGATCTGCAAGAACAAGGACTTTCAACTTACTTAGCAGATGCACAACTACCTAAATTATCATTAGAAGAACAAGAGACTATTAACCAGAAGGCAACAACTCAAGAAATTGTAGATGCCATTAATAATTTAAAACCAGACAAGGCACCTGGTCCGGATGGCATAACCCCACAATACTACAAGTTGTTAGAACAACAACTAATTCCGGTTTTACTCTCTCTTTATAACGAGGTAATTGAACACTGCAAGATCCCTCTGTCATGGCAGGAAGCACATATTTCTCTGATTCCAAAAGAAGCTGCAGATCAATATCTTCCTCAAGCATACAGACCAATATCATTACTGAACATTGATTATAAAATTTTTGTCTCTATAATCACTAAAAGATTTCAAAAATACATTGGTAACTTGGTACATCCAGATCAAACAGGCTTTATTCCTAAGAGACTAATGAGAGACAATGTGAGACTGGTTCTTAGTGCAATAAAATATGCAAAGTCAAAATCATTAAAAACTGCAATGATATTTTTAGATGCAGAAAAAGCTTTCGACAACGTTTCCTGGCACCTCATTTCTAAAACATTACAACAGATGGATTGTGGAGAAACCCTACTTAAAGTCTTTAACACAATATATTCGGCGCAAAGAGCTCGTCTCTTGATCAACGGTTCGTTGTCAACAGAATTAAACATTACAAAAGGTACAAGACAAGGCTGTCCTCTTTCTCCATTTCTATTCGATTTATCAATGGAGGTTCTTTCAAACCATATAATAAATGATCCAAAAATTAAAGGTTTAACAATAGAAAATGAAGAACACAAAATCAAAAGCTATGCAGATGACGTTGTCTTAATTTGCCAAAACCCTGAACAAACACTTCCACATGTTTATAATCACCTTATCGAATATGCAAAGTATTCCGGTTACAAACTTAACAAAATGAAGACGAAAATTTTGACTTTTAACTTAACAACAGATGAAGACAAGCATATTGAAGATATCATCGGATGTCGAATTACTAAAGAACCAGTGAAATATTTGGGTGTCAACATATCCTCACAAAACAATACACTTCTAAAGTCAAACTACTTGAAAACTTGGGGAGAAATAGAAAAAGATCTGAGCTTATGGTCAAAAATGAACATCTCATGGATAGGAAGGATATCGACAATAAAGATGAATGTGCTTCCTAGACTAAATTTTTTATTTCAATTTTTGCCGATTGACATCCCTGATAGGACACTAGAAAACTGGCAAAAACAAGTTAACCGATTTGTTTGGAATGGGAAAAAACCGAGAGTCAGATTCAAAGTCCTTCAAGACGAAAAGAAAAGAGGAGGGCTGGCACTGCCTAATCTTAAATTATACTACCATGCTGCCTGCCTAACCTGGATAACTGAATGGATTAAACATCCTAAAAGCCGGCATGTTATTTTAGAGCGGGCGGACTTGGGACAAGGTTTTCATAAAGTTTTGTGGGATTTCAAATCAAAAATTCAAAAAGACAAAGTATCAGAAGATTGCGATGTCAAAACAGTGTTATTGAAAGTGTGGAAAAGATACAAAAAGAGAATAAGTCCTTCTCCGCCATCCATAATGTCACCAACTGAAACTTATCACGATAATGTTAAACTGAAACCAGGTGTTCATTTCACCTACAACGATATGATAGAGTCCACGGGAGAAATTAAGACCATGATTAAACTTCAAGAAAAATTCAAAAGTTGAATTGGTTAACTTATCTACAATTGAGGTCCAATCTGCAAAAAGACTGTTTATACCCTCAATCATTTCGTGAATTAACAGAATTTGAGCAGTTAATATCTAAAAACGATTCACACGTTTTAGGAAAAATATACAAGCTTCTCCTGAAATACGATACAGAAGAAGAACAAGTGAAAATAAATATGATAAAGTGGATGCAAAATTTCGGAGAAATGATCAATATGGACTTATGGGAAAAACTTTGTTCCTCCGAATTGAAATATACTGTCTGTCAAGAAGTGAAAGAAAACTGGTACAAAACTTTTTACAGATGGTATCTGACTCCTAATATGCTTTCCCAGATGACAATTCCAGGGAAAAAAGGTGCATGTTGGAAATGTCAAGAGTCAGACGGCTCTTACTTTCATGTCTGGTGGACGTGTTCAAAACTACAACTATACTGGAAAAGAATTCATCGAGAACTACAGCTGATGTTAGATATGAAGTTTACATTTGATCCTAAATTTTATTTACTCAGTATAGTGCCGTCAAATTTACCTTCGAAATCGCATGACGTCTTCAAATATGCTACAACAGCTGCCAGAATAATTTTAGCAAGAACCTGGAAACAAACTCACATACCTGAAATTGATGACTGGAAAGAAAAACTTCTGGAATATGCAAGCATGGCCAAAATGACTTTTGAATTAAATCCTAAACCTAGTGAATCCCCTGAGCAATTCGAGGAGAAGTGGGCGTCTTTCTATACTTACATGAAATGTAGTTAATTTAAACAAAGTATGTTTAAACACTTATAATAAACTCTGTATTATATTTTTTTATTTCAATTAACTGCCAAGTAGAATATGAATCTTTAAAATACTAGAAATCAGCCTGATGCAAGTATAACAAACTAAAGATATTCTGTAATCATGTTTTATTCAGAAATCATCTTACAATACTGTATTGTTTTTATAATGATAACATTTACCCCTTCCCTTTTTTCTCTTCCTGTACCCTCCAATTATATAAATAAAATAATAAAAAGTTGAAAGAAAAAAAAAGGAAGGAGGGATCACTGAGGGAACTCCAAACAAAACCAAATAAAAAAAGGCTTCACCCGCTGGCAGAGGATGGCGACAGAAGGGGACAGACAAGTTCAGCAGTCCTGGAATAATTACACTGAACAGTCATCCCTGCACTACCTCCAGGTACAGCGATGTAGAGTCATGATGCATACCTATTCTCTCTAGTATCAGAGGAGCATGCATGCCTATTATATTAGGTGCGGTGGAACACAGGTGTGAGAGATCCCCCTCTCTGAGTTTGCTTCTCCAAATCAGTTGCTCAGACGTTGATACAGAAACAATCGATTTATTGAAGCCTTCAGGAGATGAGACAGGCACAGGTAGAAAGTTGCAAGTGAGGGGCTATACGGGTTTACAGAATATATTGACTCCAGGGCACTGGGGCACTGGGGTTCACACTTATTGTTATGGGAAGTTACAAGCTTGGCATAATACAAAACATCAGACAGATCCCAGGAAGTCTGGGCGGCTATCACACTTCCAAGGCCGCATCGGCCTGAGGGAGTACTGGCAGGAAGAACAGCGGGGGGGGGGGAAGATACATGGGCCATCAGGCCTGGCGCCTGAGACCAGAAGGTGTGAACTGCTTTTACGAGTTCACTGATAACACAGCAGGTGATGGAAAGCAGAGACACAAAGACAGAGACCCTCACATTCTGCCCCCCTTAAGGCCCCCCCCCGGGGTCCCCGAGAGGACGAGGCTTATCGGGATAAGCAAGGTGGAATTCCCGGACTAAGCGAGGAGCCGCCATGTGGGGTGCGGCCACCCATTCGTCATGAGCGGAGCCAAGGTTTTTCCAGCGAACAAAGTAAAACAGTTTCCCTTTCTTCCATTTGGAGTCTAAAACCTTGGATATTTCCAAATGGGTGTCCCCTCCTACTACGGTAGGAATCTCGTGTGCGGGAGGGGGGTGGAACTGGGGGGCTGCCACATAGGGTTTGAGGAGGCTTATATGAAAGACTGGATGGACTCCTTTCAGAGTTTTTGGGAGGTCCAGTTCCACAGTAACCTCGTTGATTACTCTGGTAATGGGGAAAGGTCCCACATAACGGTCGCTCAGTTTTTTGCAGGGGCGAAGAGAGCGGAGGTTTTTGGTGGACAGATAGACTTGCTCCCCCACCTTGAGTTCCCATCCCGGAGACCGGTGTTTGTCTGCTTGTTCCTTGTACTTGCTTTTTGCCCTTTCCAGATTTTTGAGCAACCATGGCCAGGTGGATTTAACCACCTGAATCCACTCCTGAAGGTCAGGGGTAGACTGGAGCTCTGGCGAGACGGGGGCAGAACCGAAAGGGCCGAAATCCGTCCCGTATATAACTTGGAAGGGACTAAAGCCGGTAGAGGAATGAGGCGCATTGTTATACGCATATTCGGCAAATGGCAGCAGGTCGACCCAGTCGTCCTGGTGGAAATTTACATAGCAACGCAAATAACATTCTACCACCGCATTTACTCGTTCTGTTTGACCATCCGTTTGGGGGTGATAGGCGGAAGAAAGGCCCTGCTCTTCCACTCCCATTAACTTTAGGAAGGCCCGCCAGAATTTGGCAACAAACTGGACCCCCCGGTCGGAGAGGACCTTCCTCGGGATCGAGTGTAGCCTGAGGACGTGTGTGATGAACAGTTTAGCTAAGCCCTGGGCTGAAGGAAGGCCTGCACATGGAACGAAGTGAACCTGTTTGGAAAAGAGGTCTGTGATAACCCAAAGAACCGTTTTTCCCCGACTCGGAGGTAGGTCGGTGATAAAATCCATGGCGATGACTTCCCAGGGACGGGAGGGGCTCTCAAGCGGTTTGAGAAGCCCTGGGGGTTTTCCCATCCGTTTCTTGGCTGTGGCGCAGGTGGGGCAGCTGCGCACATACAACTCTACATCAGATCTCATACCGGGCCACCAGAATTGTCTTCGAACCAGGTGAAGCGTTTTTATGAAACCAAAATGACCCGCTAGCCTGGCACCATGTACAAGTCCCAATACTTCCTTGCGAAGAGAGGAGGGGACGTACAGTTTCCCCCCTTGCACCCACCAAGTGTTGGTACGTTCCAGACCAGTGGGGAGGAGATGATGCTCCTCCTCCTGCAAGGAGGCGTCCCGGAGTCGCTGTTGGAAGGCTTCCGGGATGCCTTTGAGTGTAGGGGGGGTCTCCGGTGGTCGGGCTTGGGACCGGGTGGTGACGGCTAAGCTAGGAACTTCCCCTCGCTGCTCGGGAGTGAACAGGGAGTCGACTGGGCGATCGAAATCGTTGCGATACTGGGGAAGTCGTGACAAAGCGTCGGCTAGGGCATTTTCTTTGCCAGGGACATGTCTGAGAGTGAACCGGAACTTAGCGAAGAATTGGGCCCACCGAACCTGTTTGGCATTGAGTTTTCTAGCCCCCTTGAGGGCCTCAAGATTCTTGTGATCGGTACACACTTCGAATGGCAGTTCGGCCCCTTCCAAGAAGTGTCGCCATATGGTAAGGGCATGTTTGACCGCTGCTGCCTCCTTCTCCCAAATGGCCCAGTTGATTTCAGACTGGGAAAACTTCTTGGAGAAGTAGGCGCATGGTCTCAACCGTCCCCCCTCATCCCTCTGCAATAGGGCCCCGCCCATGGCTACATCCGAGGCATCCACTTGCACCACAAAAGGCTTGGTGCAATCTGGGTGAGCCAAAACGGGTTCGGATGAAAAAAGTAGCTTCAAACGTTCAAAAGCTAGCTGGCACTGGGGGGACCATTGCAAACGGGCTGAGGGAAGCGCGGCGCTAGCCCCCTTGTCCTTGGTACGCAACAGGGCAGTGAGGGGAAGCGCAACTTGGGCAAAGTTAGGAATGAAGTTCCGGTAAAAATTGGCAAACCCCAAAAACTGCTGAAGTTGGCGGCGGGTAGTGGGGGGTTCCCAGTCCCGCACTGCCTGGACCTTGGCGGGGTCCATTTCCAACCCTTGGTGGGATATCACATACCCCAGAAATGTAATGGAGGGTTGGTGGAATTCACATTTGGACACCTTAGCATACAGTTTGTGCTCCCGCAGCCGCTGGAGCACCTCTCGCACTAGGCGCACATGGTCTTCCATGGTTTCAGAGTAAATAAGGATGTCATCGAGAAATACCACCACCCCCCGAAACAGCAAATCATGCAAAACCTCATTAATTAATTGCATAAAGACACTCGGAGCCCCCGAAAGTCCGAACGGCATGACTAGGTACTCAAACATCCCAAAACAACTGGAAAAGGCCGTTTTGGGTTCGTCTCCTTCTTTGATGCGAATGCGGTGGTAGGCTTCTACCAAGTCCAGTTTGGTGAAGATTCGGCCCTCCTTTAATTGTGCTAGAAGGTCAGGAATAAGAGGGAGGGGGTAAGCATTAGACTGGGTGACTGCGTTCAGTCTGCGAAAGTCAATACACAGTCTTAAATCTCCCGTCTTTTTCTTTACAAAGAAAGCTGGGGCTGAATAAGGAGCCTTGGAGGGGCGTATGAAACCCCTCGCCAGATTGACATCCAGATAGTCTCGCAACACTGTCTTTTCACTAGGGCTCATGGGGTAAACCTTTCCCTTAGACAGTTTGCCTTCCCCTACAATCTCGATGGCACAGTCCGTTTCTCTGTGGGGAGGCAGTTCGTCGCACTCTCTAACATCAAAAACATCAGTAAATTGCGAGTACTCAGAGGGTAATTGAGGAGAGACTGGGGCGGGGGACCCTACCAGTGCGGCGGCTGGAGTCCTGAGTACCCGTTCCTTGTCATGCAACCCACAGGGGTTTTCGGGGAAGGAAAGCACCCGTTTAACCCAATCAATGGAGGGATTGTGCCCCCTTAACCAGTTCATCCCTAACACCACAGGGGTTACAATAGGGGCGATAGTGAAATACAACCGTTCCCAATGTTCCCCCACGGACATAATCACGGCTGCAGTTCTGTGGGTCACCGGGCCCCGTTTAAAGTCACTCCCGTCCATTTGGGAAAAACGGAGGGGTCCCGGAAGCCGCTTGCGCCGGACACCCAACTTCTTGGCAGTTTCCTCATTTATCATGGTGCGGGCACACCCCGAGTCGACCAACGCGGGGACCTCTAACGGGGGACCCCCTTTGGGTAGGGACAGATGGACACGCACAAATACATTGTCCTCTTGGGCGCTTACCATCGGTGGAGCTCCTTGCACAACGATAGGGACGGTCTGCTGCGGAGCCCCCTCTACAGCAGACCGACGGCGTTTTTTGCCGGCTGTTCCCACTCTTCCTCCTCGCTGGAAGAGGGGGACGGGGTAGTGGCCTCCGGGGAGCCGTCCGAATCAAAGACGGTATTTGTAATCCGGGACCCCGATGGGACCGTAGAGTCGGATGCCCCATCCTGGGGACGTGCGTGGAGAGCGGAGGGTGCGCCGGAGCGCCGGCTCAGTGGTCCACTTCTGCGGCGAGGCTGGCTGTCGGCGGCCGGTTTCGTCGGCTCGGCCTGGGTTTGGCGGGGAGGGGTCGGACGGCCTGAGCGAGAGGGGCATTGCGATGCAAAGTGACCCTTTCCCCCGCAGATCAGGCAGACGCCGGCCTCGAACCGCTTGCGGCGTTCCGCGGCCGAGAGGACCCCGCCACCCCCTTGCCGGAGTTCCCGGCCACGGTCACCCCGGGGCCTGGGGTCTCGCCCAATCCGTTGCTTGGACAAGTTCAGGAGTTGTTTGCGATTCTCGATGTCAGCAGCATGGCGAACCCAACCTTCCACATCCGGGGGGTTCCCTTGCATGAAGGCCCAATGTTGGAGGTCTGGGTTGAGACCCTCCCTGAAACATTGTACCAAGGTAGCCTCACTCCAGTCCAGAATTCGGCTAGCCAGTGACTGGAACTCACTTGCATACTGCGCCACCGACTTAGTCCCTTGGCGCAGTTGCATCAGGGAGGCTTTAGCCCGCTCACCTAGAGTCGGGTCCTCAAAACGGTTTCGGAGTGCTACCATGAACTCGTCCAGGGTTCGCAGCACCGGCGAGCGGAGTTCATACTGCAACACCATCCAGGCAGCCGCCTCCCCTTGCAGTAAGGAAGCCACGTACTGCACCCGGGACTCCTCAGAAACGAAGGTTCGGCCTTGTTCCCGCATAAAAATGTCTACTTGGACCATAAAAAAGGTCAACTGGTCTCCCGACCCGTCATACGTGACTTTCAGGTCCCGACGGGCCGGGGGGGCAGGGGTTGCGGGCGGAACTACTGGCGCCCCGTCTGGGGGAGCACCGGCTGGAGGTTGCAATTTCAGCGCATCTAGGGTCGTGGCCATCTCACCCATTACGCGTTGCATGATCTCCATCTGTTCCTGCATAGCCCGGCGGTCTTCCTGCCACTGCTTTCGTTCTTCCTCCATGAGGGCCTCTTTGCGGGCCGGGTCCCCTTCGAGTCCCGTGCTGGGGAAGGCCAACCGGCGATCCTTCGCCGCAGTCCGCGAGAGCGACCAGCCCTTGGGAGAGTCCAGCCAATAAGTGAGCCCCCGGGGACGTCCGTCCCGATCTTGGTCGGGGGCGCAACCCTTCGGTTTCTTTGGCTTGGCTCCCTCCTCTTTAGGGTCCGGCTTCTCCGGCTCGTCCGGTTCCTTGGGGGCATCGGGGTTAGGGGTGGTGTCCTCGTCGGCTGACATTCTGTCCAAAGCGGTACAGCTGCAGTCCGAGAGGCAAGGACTTGCAACTTAATGTGAGAGATCCCCCTCTCTGAGTTTGCTTCTCCAAATCAGTTGCTCAGACGTTGATACAGAAACAATCGATTTATTGAAGCCTTCAGGAGATGAGACAGGCACAGGTAGAAAGTTGCAAGTGAGGGGCTATACGGGTTTACAGAATATATTGACTCCAGGGCACTGGGGCACTGGGGTTCACACTTATTGTTATGGGAAGTTACAAGCTTGGCATAATACAAAACATCAGACAGATCCCAGGAAGTCTGGGCGGCTATCACACTTCCAAGGCCGCATCGGCCTGAGGGAGTACTGGCAGGAAGAACAGCGGGGGGGGGGAAGATACATGGGCCATCAGGCCTGGCGCCTGAGACCAGAAGGTGTGAACTGCTTTTACGAGTTCACTGATAACACAGCAGGTGATGGAAAGCAGAGACACAAAGACAGAGACCCTCACAACAGGCAGGATAATGCTGCTGTAGTCGTCTTGTTTGGGGGCTTCCTAGAGGCCCCTGGTTGGCCACTGTGTGAGCAGACTGCTGGACTTGATGGACCTTGGTCTGATCCAGCATGGCTTTTCTTGTGTTCTTATGTTCTTAAGCTCACCTCTCCCCAGAGACAGTGAGGTGCAGTGGTTTTTAATTAGTTTCTGTATTTATGACCACTGAGGCAGGCCTATTCAGGCCGAAATGCATATGGTCCCGTATTGGTCATTTATATTGAATGTAAATCTGTGTATAAGAATTTTGTAACCTCCAGTTTTATATGTAGCCTGTAATACAGGCCCTGCGTTTTTAACAATTTTATAGTGTACGCCTTGTAATAAATATAATTATTTTATTATAGTTTCTAGTTTCTAGCTCCTCCTTTGAAGCTGCCTCTAAGGCACGACTGGACTCAAATCTAGCTGTTGTACTGCAGACCAACATGGCTACCCTCTGAAACGATGAAACTTAGGGTTGCCAGGTCCCTCTTGCAATTGGCGGGAGGTTTTAGGGGTGGAGCCTGAGGAGGGTGGGGTTTGGGGAGGAGAGGGACTTCAATGCCATAGAGTCCAATTGCCAAAACGGCCATTTTCTCCAGGTGAACTGACCTGTATCAGCTGGAGAGCACTTGTAATAGCAGGAGATCTCCAGCTAGTACCTGGAGGTTGGCAACCCTAATGAAACTCTATGTAGCCATCCTAGATCTGGGGGTAGAACGAGGGTTTCTCAGATGATGGGATGATTTCTAAGCCTCCAAATCTTTTTTTGTTGTGGCGGTGTTGGTGGTGGTGGTGGTGGTTGTTCTAAAGAATTTTTTAAAACCTGATATTCCTACGCGAGAGATTTGCAAGTGTGAGAAGAGCTCGGTCGATCAAACATTACTACAGAGAGTAGTGAGGTTTAGGGATTTCGGAAGCGGCGTAGCTAGTCCGCTCGTTGCATACAGATTCCGTATCGGGTGGACAAGCCACAGCCCGACTGCTTGACAGCTTCAGTCCACATAAAATTAATATTTTATTGCGATCCTTAAGAATTCTACAGGCAATTATACTGCAGGCTGGCTGGCAGCCAGACACCGGCCAGACCTGTTTACTGCCCAAGCAAACAAACGAACAATGCAGCTTCTGTTGATTAATTCGACCGTTGGAAAGGTTTAATGTGCTGTAAGGGGGGAGAAATGATGCTGCCTACTAATTATAAGCTCTGCGCTGGAGCGTTGTGGATGAAGAAGTCGTGTGTGCCTGCGCTACTGATGTGGGATTGATGGGCCCAAAATTATTTCAGTGAGACGGCATCAATCACAGCCACAACAAGGCATATGCTCCGGATCTGTGGCACTTGCCCCAATCCAGCAAGGGAGACACGCATGCCAAAGCGACTCCCGCATTTAGATTCCCTTGCTGGACTGGGAGACGTGAGCATAGGCACAGCATCAATAGCGGGCGGCAGTACCCTGGTGCTCCAGATTCAAAAACGGGCTCCCTCAATCATGGCTGACACCAAGCACTATATGATGCTTCTCTGGGGCTGCCAACCTCCAGGTACTAGTGGGAGATCTCATAAGAACATAAGAAAAGCCCTGCTGGATCAGACCAAGGTCCAGCAAGTCCAGCAGTCTGTTCACACAGTGGCCAACCAGGTGCCTCTAGGAAGCCCCCAAACAAGACCTGCCTGTGTTAAGAACATCCTGCCTATGTTAAGAACATAAGAAAAGACCTGCTGGATCAGACCAAGGCCCATCAAGCCCAGCAGTCTGCTCACACAGTGGCCAACCAGGTGCCACCTCCTGGAGGTGTTCCACCTCCTGCTATTACAACTGATCTCCAGCCGATAGAGATCAGTTCCCCTGGAGAAAATGGCCATTTTGGCAATTGGACTCTATGGCATTGAAGCCCCTCCCCAAACCTCGCCCTCCTCAGGCCAGCGAGCATTTCCCACTAAGAGGGGGGAGAAAATTTAGCCCAACCCCTCTTTCCTATTGCAGCTCCTTGTGCCACTTTTCCCACAAGGTCCCCAGTCTGGAGGAACAGCTGACTGGGTGGATCTGCAGGGAGAAGAAGCAGGTGAAGATTCGTTCCAGAAACTCTTGCGCTGGCTCTTCCACCCCAGTGAAAACAAGACGGAAATGATAACAGCAGCTGATACACAGCAAAGGACGGTACAGTAAATCCTGGTGAGATTTCTCAGCATTAATCCAAAAGGAAAGCCCTGACGAATTTTTAATAACGTTTTGTCACCTTTAAAACTAGAGCCCTGGCAAAGGACGCCATTCTCTGCATAATACACTTGCTATTATTAGCCAGTACATAACCAGATTTTTTAAACATTGACCAGTGAAGAAGAAGAAGAAGAAGAAGAAGAAGAAGAAGAAGAAGAAGAAGAAGAAGAAGAAGAAGAAGAAGAGTTGGCGTTTATTTGCCGACTTTCTCTACCACTTAAGGAAGAATCAAACTGGCTTACGATCGCCTTCCCTTCCCCTCCCCCCAACAGACCCCCTGTGAGGTTGGTGGGGCTGAGACAGCTGTGACTTGCCCAAGGTCACCCAGCTGGCTTCACATGGAGGAGTGGGGAAACAAATCCAGTTCACCAGATTAGCCTCTGCTACTCATGTGGAGGAGTGGGGGAATCAAACCCAGTTCTCCAGATCAGACTCCACCGCTCCAAACCACCGCTCTTAACCACTACACCACGCTGGCTATAATCATGGTATTTCGGAAACTTTCTCAGACATTTACAGTTAAAGGGCAATAAACCCAGTGGGTAACAAATCTTCAGCTTCTCCAATAACACACCAATAGAATCATAGATTTTCAATACCTTCCTTCAAGAAGTATGGAAGGCATTAATCGAAGGTGGGAAAGTGCACCTCTCAGCATATACTAGCAATATCCGCTAAATAATTTTCAAATTCTTTTTGTACTTAAACTTGGCTTACAAAGGGATGATACACTTGGCATACACAGGGTAATCCATGTACTTCTATGCTAAAAGACACTACAAGAACCTTGCCAAGATCACAAGTGTGCCTTGCCATACTATGTACTTAAGTACCATCAAGTCACAGCCGACTTATGGTGACCCCAGCAAGGGGCCTTCAAGGCAAGTGATTAAACAGAAGTGGTTTGCCATTGCCTTCCTCTGCAGAGTCTTCCTTGGCCCTTCCAAGGGCCCTTCCAAGGGCCTACCCTGCTTAGCTTCCAAGACCAAACAAGGTGGCATACAAAACCCACATACACACAAAAATGCTACGCTACAGTCTAAAAACTGACAAAACAACATGTACAAGACATGCAATTAAGCATTAACAGAGTAAAAACCACACAGGAATGCATTAAAATCTCAGCCCCCTACCGAGGCTTGGATTTCTCCCCCCACCCTTCTTTTCAGATTGCTACGTTTTTTGTTTTTTGTTCTTAAAATGCTTTTTTAATGTGGCAATTGAATTGGGGGGGAGGGAACTTTTCTCTCACTACAGTCAATTACAAAGCAGCATTTCAAGGGGCGGGAATTCAAATATTTCCTGATTTGAGCTTGGAGACTGCTGGTGCATAGACTCCCAACAGGGAAGTGTGTGTTCAGTGAGCAACAAACCTCAGGTTAAACTCCCATGCGTAAACGACCAATGTCTTTCAGGCACAAACTGAATCCTTTCAGGCACAAACTGAATCCTTTCAGCACTTCCCACCTTCCCTTTTCCTGTAAAATACCCGCTTTGACAACAGCAGCTAGTGATGATTCCCTAGAACAGGGGTGGGGAACGTCAGGCCCAGAGGCTGTTTAAGGCTCGCAAAATCATTTGGTCTGGCCCTTCGTGGGTCCTGGCAGATCTCTAGGTCAGAAGGATCTAAGACTGGTGATCCGCCACCTCTCGCGCACAGGAATAGGCTCTATTCAAGGCGGCTGTGAGTTTGTTTTGCCAAGAAAAGGGACCTTTTTTTCCCCTTGCAAAAGTGTCATTAGCTATGGAGCTGCTAGGACCGCCCAAGAAACTGTGTTAACCCTTTCTCACCTGGGCCATGGAGAAACATATTTCCTCTGTACTACAAGAGGGCTGGGGGCGGAAGTGGCGACAATGGAGGGGTTAAAAGAAGCAGGGCCAGAATGCATGAGGGGGGCAAGTTCTTAGCCAGTGTATCTTCATTTCATCCCTGCAGGCGGAGGTAGCAGGAGCTGGCTATAGAATCCGGCCTCGACCATGTGGAGCAGGAGCAACTCCGACATGCGGCTGGACGGCTACCCCCGGCTGGTGCAACAGACCATCCTGTGCCACCAGGTGGGCAAGTGTGCTACCTGGTGGGCGAGTGCGCCACCGGTTGGATGCCTGCCTGCTTGCCCGTGCATGGGGGGGGGAGTCATCTGGGGCAGCTGCCTGCTTGGGGCTTGGTCGGCTAATTTTTAAGTTTGATAATTTTGTATGGCCCGCGAATTATGTCATAAATATCCAAATGGCCCTTGGGGGTGGGGGTGGAAGAGAAGGTTCCCCAACCCTGCCCTAGAAGTAAGCAAGAATCTGCCAAGTGTGGCTCTGGAGCCTAATTTAATATAATGGAGGGATAGATAGAAACTGCCCAGTGCATAATGATCCAAATGGAACGGGCTTTCTGGTTCCAGTTTCTCAACGCCTTCCAGTTTCTCAACGCAATCCCGATCCATACGCAGGCAAAACATGTCACACCACCCATAACCAGCTCCACCCTCTGGTAGAGATTTCCTGCTTTTCTCATTGGGGCAACATTTGCAGAGGGACTTACACAAATGCGGAAAACATGAGCCTTCGATTTAAGCACCAGCTGTCCTCCGCATATATTTATCTATCAGACTATGCAGGTCTTATACAGTTGTCATCTCGAGATGACAACTATATAAGGTTATGAAACATGAAAGCATTTCATCATCTTTAATCCTTTTCTTTTTAAAAAACACACCTGCTTTTTAAATTCCATATAAGTTAACTTTTGGTATCAGCAAATATATAGATAAACATATAGCAGGTCAATGCAGTTTTAACTAACCAATATTATGTTATGTAAGCATTTAATAGTTTTATATCAGTCCTAGCTGGAAAGATTATAAACCTATTCCTTCCTTCCTTCCTTTATCCCTTAGAAGCTCCTTGATCCATTGATCTTGAGCAGCATATATCTAATTTTTGAGGGATATAAGGACTGAAACAAATCTTGCCACTGACAATGTAACCTTGGGATCCCTGTCACTTAGTAAAAAAGGCATTATGTCAGACACAGAGGCATTAGATTTATATGTTAAAAGGGGAGAGATGTAATGTGATTGAAGTTCCTCATATAAACCCATTCCAGTTATTCACAAACAGTAACTTGTCCTAGAGATGTATTGACAGGCAGAATTGCTATGTCGTGTGGTTTGTATGCCTTTTGTTGTATGTTGTATTTTTTATAATATGTTGAAAAAAATTAATAATAAAAAAAAGAATATGCAGGGCTTGTCCTTCTTTTTTCCTCTCTAATTCGCCATGTTTGACAAACATAGCTGGGCACTTGTGTAAGCATCGCCATCCTTCCTGTTTGTCTCTTCAGGGACGGGATGATCTGCCCCAAAGATTTAATGAGCAGTATCCAGAGATTGCTGTAATTCTTCAGGTTCTGCTGACATTTTCAGACCTCTTGAGCTAAACTGCTTTTCATCGTTTGCGGCGTGTGCAGAACCACTTGAGAGAATGACTAATCAAACAGGACTGAGAAATCTTCTCTCATCCAGTTGTAGCATCTGTCCGTCTAGTTCTGCCGCTATCTCTGGCTCTCTGTAACACGGGATTGAGTTTTAACACAATAATTTTTAATCCACAGGAAGAGAATCACAAGCCTCTAAAACTCAACTAATGGTTTTTCCCCGCTGTTTTTAACAGAAGATGAATGTTAACAGCTGACAGAATAAGAACCAGTTACACGTGTTTTCTGTGGCCCCAGAAGGTCGGACCAGAACAGATGGGTTGAAATTAAATCAAAAGAGTTTACAGCTAAACATTAGAAGAATTTTCTGACATTTAGAGTGGTTCCTCAGTGGGACAGGCTTCCTCGAGAGGTGGTGGGCTCTCCTTCCTTGGAGGTTTTTAAGCAGAGGCTAGATGGCCATCTGTCAGCAATGCTGCTTCTGTGAACTTAGGCAGATCATGAGAGGGAGGGCAGAAAGGTTTGCATCAACGTTTGGCTCTCATGGCCCGTTCTTGCATGCCCAGGGTAGTGCCGATTGCCACTTTGGGGTCATGAAGCAATTTTCCTCCAGGCCAGATTGGCCAGGGATCCTGGAGGGTTGTTTTGTTTTGTTTTTTGGCCATCTTCTGGCCATGGAGTAGGGGTCACTGGGGTTTTGGAGGGGGAGGTAGTTGTGAATTTCCTGCATTGTGTGGGGGTTGGACTAGATGACCTTGGTGGTCCCTTCCAACTCTATGATTCTATGTGCATGTGGCAGCCTTAATAGCCCAAAGTACCCCGATGCCAACAGAGCTCAGAAGCTGAGCAGGGTGGGCCATGGTCACTTTTTGGATGGGAGACCACCAAGGAAGACTGTTGCTGCTATGCAGAGGAAAGCAATGGAGAAACCATCTCTTCTCGTCTCATGCCTTGAAAATACCATGAGGTGGAACTCCATGGGGTCACCATGAGTTGGTTTTGACTCGACAGCATGCTTTATCTTTACACATGCATAACTCAGCACTAGATAATTTACAGTGCATTCCAAAAGATATTTACACCCTTCTAAACCTTTGTCCTTAGACTGGTGGGACTGTTGCAATCATAAGAATACTTTCCCAGGAATAACTGAATAATGAACACATGAACACATGAAGCTGCCTTCTACTGAATTAGACCCTTGGTCCATCAAAGTCAGTATTGTTTACTCAGACCGGCAGCGGCACTCCAGGGTCTCAGGCAGGGGTCTTTCACATCACTTACTTGCCTAGTCCCTTTAACTGGAGATGCCGGGGATTGAACCAGGGACCTTCTGCATGCCAAGCAGATGCTCTACAAACTGAGCCACAGTCCCTCCCAAGAGCTAACAGGGTTGGCCCTAGTTAGTACTTGGATGGGAGACCACCATGGAAGTCCAAGATTGCTAGGCAGAGGCAGGCAAGGGCCACCTCTGTTCACCTCTTGCTTTGAAAACCCTACAAAGTTGCCCTAAATCAGCTGCAAGCTGATGGCACTTTTAGCCACCAATGTGATACAATGTCAAGGCCAATTTGGGGAAATGGGTACCCACATCTGAAGCAAGAGAGAGTGTGTGTATGTTTCTGTGTGCACGTGCCACACACTGGTTTCTGTGTGCCAGACCTGCGGCAGACAGAATGCACTACTCCGTATACTAGTCAAGAACTGAAGGTCAGGTTCCTAGCACTGAAGAAGAGTTGGTTTTTATATGCCGACTTTCTCTACCTTTTAAGGAGAATCAAACCGGTTTACAATCTCCTTCCTTTCCTCTCCCCACAACAGACACCTTGTGAGGTAGGTGAGGCTGATAGAGTTCAGAGAGAACTGTGACTAGCCCAAGGTCACCAGCTGGCTTCATGGGTGGGAGTGGGGAAACCAACCCGGTTTTCCAGATTAGAATCTGCTGCTCCTAACCAATACACCATGCTGGCTGTCCTGGTCTGGCCAATCTAGTGGCACAATACTGCCCAGCGGCCGAGTGTAGCAGCTTTACTTTCTAGACTTGCCAACCTCCAGGCAGGGACTGGAGATCTCCTGGAATTGCCACTAATCTCCAGACAACAGAAATCAGTTCCTTTGAAACAAATGGCTGCTTTAAAGGGCAGACTCTACTGCATTGTACGTACCCTGCTGAGGCCCTTCCCTTCTCCAAACCCCACCCTCCATAGCTGGCAACTCTATTTCTTCCTGCACTTTCCAACCTGAGCTCAACCAGGAGCAGTGGAGTCTGATCTGGAGAACCGGGTTTGATTCCCCATTCCTCCACATGAGCGGCAGACGCTAATCTGGTGAACTGGGTTGGTTTCCCCACTCCTATACACAAAGCCAGCTGGGTGACCTTGGGCTAGTCACAGTTCTTAGAGCTCTCTCAGCCTCACCTACCTCACAGGGTGTCTGTTGTGGGGAGGGGAAGGTAGGTGATTGTTAGCCGGTTTGAGTCTCCCTTGAGTGGTAGACAAAATCGGCATATAAAAACCAACTCTTCTTCTTCTACCACCATTCGCAGCAGCTCATTAGACTAGATTCTAACTCAGGCCATCGGGCCCAATTTCATCCCCGCCCAACTTTTCCTGAAGTAACACCCCACTGTTGCGCTAGAACACTGCCAATGTTGCTAAACTCTCTTTGACGTATTCCCTTCATTATTTCCCCCCCCCCCCCCACGGTCCCTTGCTGGAAAAAAAATATATCACGTTAAACTCCAGGATCTGAAACCAATGAATCACCTATAATGAGTCTGACTCTTCATTAAGCAACATCAGGAGAGCTTGAGCGAGAAGAAAGAAGAAAGGGGGAAAGGTCTCGGTTCCGTGCCGTTGGCTTCCCCCAGAACCAGGCCTTCAGATTTATTGTTTGGTTGCTACAGAACGTTTCACAGATGAATGGCAGCGTTGCTTCAAAGAAAAGCGCCTTCCATCTCTCCAGCACTTCCTGACATCAGAAGCGCTGTGAGGATGTGTTAACAGCTAAGAGAAGCAGGAGATTTGGAAGCCAGCCTAGTCCAGTAATGAGGCCTGTACTTAAAAGCATGTGCATGAAGTGGAGAATGTTGGTCGGCTCTACAGCCTCTGGAAATTAAAGGCAGCGTGGGAGAGCAGGTAGCTGGGCATGTGAATTCCTGCAAGAGTTTATGAATACAGGAAGCTGGCTTATAGCAGACCCTTGATCCACCTAGTTCAGTATGATCTACTCTACGCTACTTATTCATGACTATGCCAGCGTGGTGTACTGGTTAAGTGCGGTGCTTTGGAGCGGTGGACTCTGATCTGGAGAACTGGGTTTGATTCCCCACTCCTCCACATGAGGGGCAGAGGCTAATCTGGTGAACTGGATTTGTTTCTTCACTCCTACACATGAAGCCAGCTTGGTGACCTTGGGCCAGATGCATTCTCTCAGCCCCACCTAGCTCACAGGGTGTCCGTTGTGGGGAGGGGAAGGGAAGGTGATTGTAAGCCGGTTTGATTCTTCCTTAAGTGGTAGAGAAAGTCTCCCTGTTCACTCTCTCCATACCATGCAAAATTCTATAGACCTCTATCATGTCTCCCCTTAACCACCTTCTTTCCAAGCTAAACAGCCCTAAGTGTTTTAACCACTCCTCATAGGGCAGTTGCTCTGGTCCCCTGAACATTTTGGTTGCTCTTTTCTGCACCTTCTCAAGCTCTGCAATATCTAGGGTTGCCAGGTCCCTCTTTGCAACTGGTGGGAGATTTGGGGGGTGGGGCCTGAAGAGGGTGGGGTTTGGGGAGGGGAGGGGCTTCAATGCCATAGAGTTCAATTCCCAAAGCAGCCATTTTTCTCCAGGTGATCTGATCTCTATCGGCTAGAGATCAGTTGAATTAGCAGGAGATCTCCTACTACTACCTGGCAATTGGCAACCCTAGCAATATCCTTTCTTAGGTGTGGTGACCAGAACAGTCACACAGTATTCCAAGTGTCATAGAGTCCAACATCCAAAGCGACCAGTTTCTCCAGGGGAACTGATCTTCATTGTCTGGAGATCCATTGCAATAGTAGGAGATCTCCAGGTGCCATCACGAGGTTGGCAACCCTAGCTGGAAAGCAGACGATGGTGGGGCATATGAAGGGGAGAGATGGCAGAGAGAGATCAGCTGGAGCCAGCATGGTGTAATGGTTAAGAGCAGTGGTTTGTTTTTCCACTCCTACACATGAAGCCAGCTGGGTGACCTTGGCCTAGTCACAGCTCTCTCAGCCCCACCTAACTCACAGGGTGTCTGTTGTGGGGAAGTGAAGGGTAGGTGATTGTAAGCCAGTTTGATTCTTCCTTAAGTGGTAGAGAAAGTCATCATATAAAAAACAACTCTTCTTCTTCTTCTGGATGAACATATGTAGCAATCCAGAGAATGATTGTGATGAATTGGAATTTTCTTTCTCATTTGTTATTCAGTGGTTAAGCATGTTGTTTTTGAGACCTCCCCCGCCCCCAAAGAGAAAACGTTAAGAGAAAAGCCAAAAGAAAAAAATAAATGAAAATAACTGTTGCTATAAAAAGTAGTTTATGTAAGGAAGTAAGAAGTAGTTGCTGTTATTATTGGCATTTTCATGAAAATGTCAAGCAATATTCATATCAATAAAGCTTCCAGGCCCTGAATGTCGGAACACTCTTTCCGGAACATTAACATAAGTGAAGGGAAAATCACTTCAGTAATACACCTTTTCAGCTTTACTGGAAAAACACTGCTGTTTAAGCTGCTTACAGGTGGGAATGATACTCCTTTTAAGAACATGATAACTTCCATCTGCTGGATTGGGCCAATGTCTACCTAGTATAGCCTTTGGGTACAAAGAATGAAGGTAATAACATTCTCTTTGGTATGTCTTCAGGTTTCAGAGATATAGTAGCTCAATAAATGGAGCTTCCGTTAAGGTAATGCATCCTTCATGAGTTGTTGAATCTTTCTGATAGCCCTCTGAATTAGCAATCGCTACCCCCCCACACACACACACATCTTGTGCAAGATTCAAGTCGAGGAGCACCCGAAAGACAAACAAGATTTCCAGGGCGTGAGCTTCCAAGAGTTGATGCTCCCTTCATCGGATATATCAGATCTGAAAAAGGGAGCTTTGTTTTTAAAAGTTGCAATGGGCCTGTGCAATTGTGCGGGAACATTGCGAGCATTCATGAGAAACTGAGTTTTGCCATGACTCTTAGGAAAGGAAATGGTCATTACAGACTGTGAAAAGTAAGTCTTTATTAAATTCTCACGGGGGGGATTGTTTGAGGTAGAGTCACCAAATTCGCAGCACAGCTTCAAGGGGCTCTCCTTGCATGAACCTCAAAGTTTGGTAAACTTTGGATCAGGGGGTCCGATTTTATGGGGTCCGGAAGTGATCGCCCCCGCCTCCATAGAGGAGTATGGTAAAGTTTACAATGCTTCTCTATGGAGGAGGGGGCGACCCCTTCTGGACCCCATAAAATCAGACCCCCTAACCCAATCTTCACCAACAGGAACAGCTCCCTGCTCTCCTCTAAGTGACAGCCCTTCAAATACTTAAAGAGAGCAATCCTGTCCCCCCCCCCCAACCTCCACTTCTCCAGTCTAAACATTCACAACTCCCTAAACCTTTCGTCATAGGGCTTGGTCTCCAGATATTCTGCCAAATGTGGCCATGTCCAACTTAAACAATGGAGAACAGGCAGTGACTCAGTGGTAGAGCATCTGCTTGGCATACAGAAGGTCCCAGGTTCAATCCCTGGCATTTCCAGGTTTTTTTAAAGATTAGGTAGTAGGTGATGTGAGACCCTGCCTGAGACCCTGGGAGCTGCTGCCAGCCTGTGTAGACAATACTGATGGTGACAGATACAGTATAAAACAGCTTAATATGTTCATGTGATGGCATGACCCATTGAGGGGCATAACGTAATTGTAACTTGGAACTGTGGAGCCACTGGTGTACAATGAAAAAGTTTGGTAACTGAGATTTCTGCACGCTCATTTGAAAAGCTGAAGATGCTTTCACATCCGTCGGATTGCGTATAGATCATTACTCTCCAGGCTGACTTGAAATATGATTTTTTTTTTTTTTTTGCTAATCCTTGCGGAAAGGATGATCTACTTGTGCTTTGCGTTGGCTTGAAATATCACCTCACAACTCAATCCTAAATTTCACATTGAGGCAGGAGCTGGCTGGCAATCGCTCTCAGCTTGGTCTCCTTCCTCTCAATACCCTCTTTTAAAATAAAGCCTCATTTCTCCAAAATGTTGTGCCTTCCTTTCCTGAGATGCCCAAATCCCTAAGCTGAGCTCTCATTTAACCAACTGCACATGCATTTAATGTTCTGGGAATTTAATATGGTGTCGAGGATAGCACATCAGACAAGGAATGGGAAGACCAAGGTTCAAATTCTTGATTTGCTGGTTAATCCTGAGCCAGTCACTTTCTCAGGATTATGGAATCCAAACCAGAATTGCAGAAGGACCATATTTGTTGCTGCAAGGAAGGGTACGGTGAAACTTAATCTAATTTTCTGCTTCTCAAGACAATCATGCTCACTTAATTGTCCCATCGAGGAAGGGGCCATGGCTCAGAGGTAGAACTTCTGCTTGGGGCTGTGGCTCAGTGGTAGAGCATCTGCTTGGCATGCAGAAGGTCCCAGGTTCAATCCCTGGCATCTCCAGTTAAAGGGTCTAGGCAGGTAGGTGATGTGAAAGACCCCTGCCTGAGACCCTGGAGAGCCGCTGAGTAGACAATACTGACTTTGATTGTCCAAGAGGCTGATTCAGTATAAGGCAGCTTCATGGGTTCATGTGTTCCATACTGACAGTGACGGACCAAAGGTCTGATACAATATAAGGCAGCTCCATGTGTTCATTCACTTACCTGTGGCATGCAGTGGACTTACATCAGTGGAACAGGCTTCCTCGGGAGGTGGTGGGCTCTTTTTCTTTGGAGGTTTTTAAGCTGAGGCTAGATGGCCATCTGACAGCAAGGATGATTCTGTGAACTTAGGCAAATCATGAGAGGGAGGGCAGGAAGGGTTGCGTCAGTGCTTGGCTCTTGTGGCCCTTTCTTGCATGCCCAGGGAAATGCCAATCACAGCATTGGGATCAGGAAGCAATTTTCCTCCAGGTCAGTTTGGCCAGGGATCCTGGAGGGTTTTTTGTTTTGTTTTTTCTTGCCATCTTCTGGGCAGGGACAAGGGTCACTTGGAGTATGGGAGGAAGATAGTTGTGAATTTCCTGCATTGTGCAGGGGATTGGACTAGATGACCCTGGAGGTCCCTTCCAACTCTATGATTCTATTATCTACAACAATGTGCTCACTGATCAGAGAACCAGGTCTTAAGAAGGTCATTTGCCTTAGGTCATGTGGTGAGCATCACCACTGATTTCAGCAACAGGAACCCGTTTTTCCCAGTCCATATTTTACATGCTATCCATGACAATGCACATGCTCTAAAGCAGTAAGGACACAGAAGTACTTTACAAAAAAATTTAAAAAATAAAAGCACGGGGGGGGGGGTGCATCAAAAGAGGCATAACATCCAAATCACAAGAAGTCATAGTTCTGCTGTACGCTGCATTGGTCAGGCCGCACCTTGAGTATTGTGTGCAGTTCTGGAGGCCTCACTTCAAAAAAGATGTGGATAGAATCAAGCGGGTGCAGAGGAGAGCGCAAGGATGATCAGGGACCTAGAGACCAAGCCCTATGAGAAAAGGCTAAGGGAGTTGGGAATGTTTAGTCTGGAGAAGAGGAGGTTGAGGGGGGCATGATCACTCTCTTTAAGTATTTGAAGGGTTGTCACTTCAAGGAGGGCAGGGAGCTGTTCCTGTTGGCAGCAGAGGATAGGACTCACAATAATGGGTTTAAATTGTGGGCAGAAAGATTCCAGATGGATATAAGGAAAAAAATTACAGTAAGAGTTGTTCGACAGTAGAATCAGCTATTTAGGGAGGTGGTGAGCTTTCCCTCACTGGCAGTCTTGAAACAGAGGCCGCACAAGCACTTGTCAGGGATGCTCTATGCTGATCCCGCATTGAGCAGGGGGTTGGACTAGATGGCCTGTATGGCCCCTTCCAACTCTATGATCATTGCTCCAGTTCCAACTGGACCACATTTAATTGACATGCTTCTTAAAGGTCAAGCCTGAGACCCAGATGAGTCTCTATGCATAGGCTTCCAAATTAAATGGTTTGTTCCTTGCTAGCAGGACAGGAGATCCAGACATTGCTATTCTCAGCCAGTCCTAGACACCGTAGATGACAGCCAACAGCCCTGTTAGCTGGTCCAAATGTATCACATTTAGACTCCATTTTGTGTAGGCAGGGAGCTTGGCAAGATCAGCAATTATCCTGCTGTCCGACTGCAGGAAAGCTGGCTTCTTTCAGAGCAAGCAGTCAATTAGTTCCCCGCAGCTGAATCCCCAAGTCTTTGTATCCACAGTTTTTAATAGCAGAAGGAAACTTACCAATAGAGACTACAGTCTGAAGACCGTAATGTTCTCCGTGCTACTCCACAGGGTATTTCCCATGTGCGGTTGCTCCTCTGTTGGAGAGCTACTCAATTTCTCAGGGAAGATCCCACAACTAATTTCTCCCCCTTCCTCTTTGACATAGCAGGCGAGAAATCTCTCCCCACCCCCAAGCCATTTGGATGGCAGTGCGATTTCCAGCCTGTTCCAACAACAAACAGCAATGCTGTCATTAGGCAAAGGCAAGGCAAACACATCCCTAATGTTAGCTGTGGAGCAACTGATCTGAGAATGTATTTCTACACACCTTATCAACAAAACAGCAGGGCTGGGGCTCAGTGGGGCAGCAAAGAGGTTCAATCCCCCAGCATCTCTAGTTTAAAAGGATCAGGTAGTAGGTGATGGGAAGGACCTCTAGCTGGTACCCTGGAGAGCTGCTAACAACCCAAACAGACAAGACCGACCTTGACCTTTGGAGAGGGGCCGTGGCTCAGTGGTAGAGCATCTGCTTGGCATGCAGAAGGTCCCAGGTTCAATCCCCAGCATCTCCAGTTAAAGGGACTAGGCAGGTAGGTGATGTGAAAGACCTCTGCCTGAGACCCTGGAGACCCGCTGCTGTTTTGGGTAGACAATACTGACTTTGATGGACCAAGGGTCTGGTTCAGTAGAAGGCAGCTTCATTTGTTCATGTGTTCAAATGATGGGAGCCAACTACTCCCCAGGGAGCAACCAAAACCCAACTCTGCAGAAGCAGTCAGTTGGGAGGGGCCATGGCTCAGTTTGTAGAGTATCTGCTTGGCATGCAGAAGGTCCCAAGATCAATCCCCGACATCTCCAGTTAAAGGGACTAGGCAGGTAGGTGATGTGAAAGACCCCTCCCTGAGACCCGGGAGAGACGCTGCCAGTCTGAGTAGACAATACTGTCTTTGATGGACCAAGGGCCTGGTCTGGTTCAGTATAAGGCAGCTTCATGTGTTCAACTTCATGTGTTCATGTGTTCAACCCGAAAAATACTGGGGGGTGGGGGTGGGAATTGGTGTTTGCCCCTACCCGATGCACCAGAATGTGATGTCCTCAAAGGGGTAAAAAGTAATTGATAGATTCCAAAGAAATGATCTCACCTGAGCAGCCTATATATTGCACGTCAGCCATGTGTCTGATTGAAAGCAGATCTTGGCTCCCCGCTTTGTGTCCTGTGTGGGTCTCTGCCAAGGCCAGAGCTGTCCATGGTGCTACATTTTGCCACATTCTCTATTAATTTATTTGACAGTGTGGGGAACAGTATCCCAAAAAAAGGATTATGTCAAACCCCCCAAAAATCAATACACTGATCACCGTTGAATGAGAACACCTGCTAATAATAGAGGTAAGGTAATTAGAAGTTCATTTCTTTCTTCTCTATGCCAGGAAATCTTACGTATCTTTTTTTTAAAACTCCTGTGAGCACATGGTATGGGTTTCGTGCATGAAAAAAAACCATCCACGTTGAATTTGCTGCTAATGTCAGAATGACACAATTTGTAGTTTGGCTATATTTAAACTTAATTAAGAATTGCTCAAGATGAAGGTTTTTTTTTTTTTATCTAAGCATATGGTATGTTTTAACCACCTGTTTAGTGTGACCAAACCATCATGTTCATGCATAGAGTGTTGGCATAGTAATTTCCCAATCATAAAACTGCAACGATTTTTAAAAAGAAGTCTAACTTAACACTTTGTGCAATTAATTTAGAATTGCTGTACGGGAGCCCCTATGACCAGCTTTTTTCCTAAAAAGTAATTAATAAAGGGCAAAAGAGCCATTGTGAAATATGTCCATGAGAGTGTTTGCTCCATATATTTTAAATGGTCATATCATCAACTTTGTCCATTCTATACATACTCTGAACTTGGCTTCCATATATAGGGTTGCCAGATCCAGGTTGGGAAACTCCTGGAGATTTAGGGTTGGAGCCTGGGGAGGACAGGGACCTCAGTGGGGTACAATGCCATAGAATCCATAGAATCTCCAAAGCATCCATTTACTCCAAGGGAACTGATCTCTGTAGTCTGGAGATGAGCTTTAGTTCCAGGGGTCCCAGGTCCCACCTGGAGGCTGGCTTCCCTAACTCATTATCTAGCTCAGAGGTCTTAATGTTTGTTGAACTTGTGGGCACTTTTGGAATTTTGTGAATAGAAAGTGGAAACCATCACAGAATGGATGCCATAGGGGGCAATGGCCAACCATAAAATGTTAGGAGAGCACAAGGCAATTATTTCCCTATGATACTGAGTGCTGTTTCTGAATAAGTGCTCCCTGCAGATGCAAAGGTGATCTATTTTGGGTTTATCTGAAGAACCTCCTGCTGCAATGAAATACAGGAATGCCAAGACTGGCTATGAGGCTCAGGGAATACATGTTTTGGGAAGAAGCAAATGGGCATCAGGGAACCCACCGGTGGGTACCATATTGGGGATCACTTGTCTAGCCCAATTTCCTGGCTATATGTTATGTTAAATCTCATGAAAAGTGGTTAGACTTTGGCTACTGGAGAGGAAACCAGGAAGGACATGCCTTGAGAGGGACAGAGATGCTGCTGACTGGTGGGTTTTTCCTTTCCAGTTATCTTATTCTGGTACTCTCTGCTTCTCAAGTGCTAGAGAAGATATGCTGAGTGAGATACCAAAGAAAATTGGCCAACCATGTCTCAAGACTCTTGAGAAAGATTTGAGAGGTTTGTCTTGATGTCAAACCAAATGAGAAGGCAAGAAGCTGCTTAGTGGTCTGTCATCTTCCTTGGCTTGAAAAGCAAGGGAAGTTGGACTTCCGGTGGTGCTGCTGGGGAGAGCACTCCATTTCCCCAGGCTGTCCTGGGAGAAATCCAAGTTTGCGTTATTTCTGGGGTACATAGATACCCCAATCCGACCCTTGCAAGTGGGTTGGAAAGCAGGAACTCCCTGCAGCCCGCAAACGCGGTTTGGCCTCCTAGGTACTCTGAGGGGGCTTTTTAAGCCCCTCGGAGTCCTGGACGCCGGTCCTGCGAGGGCACTAGGGAAGGACATCGCCAAAACACAACTTAGGCATCAAGTTCCACCCTCCACCACCTTAATACCAACATAAGGACTACATAAAGAAAAGAACCTCACCTCTTGACACCCAAGTGAGTACAAAAGAACTCTTCGTCTACTTACTGGAAACTTGAACAGACGGGGGGCTGATAAGAATATTTCTGGGACCCCCATTCCTCCTTAATCCGAATTGAAAAAGTTTGATCTGAGTTAGCCATCGGGATTAGCGACAGGAGCCTTATCAATCCGATCAACCTAAACCATAATAAAGAGTCGGAAGGATACCTTTTGATTGACAAGAACTATCACCAATGGGTCCAAGGGAAGGGGAGGGTGATTTTTCTTCTTGATTTTCCGGCGAAGAATATCCTGCCACGTTTGCAGTAAGGGAGCGCCTGGAACGGAAGACCCTCTATAACAACCTATCTATCATCGGAACTAAAATAACAGGAAGTAGTTGTAGGACCGATTACGCGTCGCACTCGAGTTACTTGGAAATCATTCCTGAAGGAACAACCAACGAGAAGAGGCGGTAGAAGGTCCACGGCACTAGCAACTTCCTGTATACTTCCTGATCAGCCCGACCTAGAGCGACCGAAAAAAACTCACTGGTATTTCAAAACTTTAAAACGTAATTCTAGAGCCAATTTCGACTCTTTTCAACCCGAAAAAATTATAAGGCTGATGTTTGAATTATTATCTTTTAATTAGAACTTTAAAGGCCCTGTCTGTGGACATGTATTTTACCAGCTTCTTTTGGCTTAATACATAGCCCTGCCCCTATGAAATCAAAGGGAATTTTACAGAATTCAAACATGGAAAAAAAAATACAGGACATGCTTGCTAAACATTCTGAGGCGACAATTAAACAATTAAAACAGATTTCAACACAGATGGCTCAACTGATTTCAATGATGACGACTCTTGACCAATCATCACAGGTAGGCAATCAGAAGTTGGATCTGGTTATAGAAGACATAAAAGTCTTGAAAATTCAAACGATGACCACAAATACAGACATACAAGCAATGGACTCTTCTGCCCAAAAAGTCATGGAAGAATACAAGGATACAAAGAAGAAGACAGAAGTTCAAGAAAGCAACCAGCCGGCGATAAAGAGATCAGACATACAAGAAATAGACTTTTCATTTAAAAAAGTCATGGAACGACGTGTGGATATAAGGAAGAAGAGAGCAGGTCAAGGAATACAGATTGAAGCCACGATGGAGATGAAGTCCAGAAAGAGTTATTTTTGGATACGTATCCTGTCTGAGGAAATGAGAGAGAACAAAGAAATCCTGTTCCCATACCTGACTGGCCTATTTCAGTTACAGAAGGAAGTATTAGACCATGGTTAAAGGATTGACTTAAACATGATTGCTGGATCCAAAGGCTTTGATAGTGTGGACGGGTGGCATGGCTATTAATGATGTAGTGGAATTAAGATTAAGACATCATTTTGGGAATAAAGGGCTAGAAATTCTTGAGAAAAAAGACTGGATTGTTAAAATGTTTGAAGTGGCAGAAATGGCAAAACTCACAGCTATTCTAAATGAAGAAAATGACGTTCGGTTTCTGGGGGAATGGGGGGCGTGGATGCATTATTGTGAATATGAGTTAAAATTGGGAAGAATGGAAGAATATTTTCTAATCTGATCCAGAGGATTATTTTTGGTTTTTTTTATAATGAATAAGCATAATTATATTTACTAACAGATTATGGTTTTTTTTTATACAGGATATTGATAGTTTATTAAGATTAGATTAACTACGACGAGATGAACTTTTTATTAAGAGGAAGATAGAGGTGAAGGGGAAGTCAAAATTTTCCATTTCTTTTTTTTCTTTTTTTTTCTTTATTATATGTTATGGAACTATAACAACTTTAGGTTAGAATTGAAATTTTATATTGTCATAGATGTTGTTTAATGCAATGGAAAATTTTTAGTATAAAATCCAATAAAATCTATATAAAAAAAAGAAAAAGAAAAGAAAAGCAAGGGAAGTTGGATAATAAGAGATAATGGGTTGGATACTGTGACTTCAAGGAAGAAAGACTTCCTGAAATGCAGAATTACATTTTCTTATGGTGAAAGGCTTCTTCTGATGGAGAAAAGTCTTTCTTCCTTGAAGGAAGACTTTCTCTGTTGGAGGACAAAGAAGGAGTCATGTTGAAGGAAGTCATAGGACCCAACCCAATGAGAGATCAAAGTCTGTTGCCCAGCCGCATGGCCTCCTTTAGCATAATGCAAATGCTTCCAAGCTTGCTTGGAGTGTTGACGGTCCATAAGATGCCTTCATAGTGTAGTGGTTAAGAGCGGTGGTTTGGAGCAGTGGACTCTGATCTGGAGAACCGGGTTTGAATCCCCACTCTTCCACATGAGCTGCGGAGGCTAATCTGGTGAACCAGGCTGGTGTCCCCACTCCTACACACAAAGCCAGCTGGGTGACCTTCGGCAAGTTACAGTTTTATTAAGCCCCACCTACCTCAGCCCCACCTACCTCACAGGGTGTCTGTTGTGGGGAGGGAAGGTGATTGTAAGCCAGCTTGAGTCTCCCTTAAGTGGTAGAGAAAGTCGGCATTTCTTCTTCTTCTTCTTCTTCTCCTCCTCCTCCTCCTTCTCCTTCTCCTTCTCCTTCTCCTTCTCCTTCTCCTTCTCCTTCTCCTTCTCCTTCTCCTTCTCCTTCTTCTTTCTTTTCAAATTCTTAGTATAGCATGTAGCTGCCCTGGATGGCCCAGGCTAGCCCAATCTGGTCAGATCTCAGAAGCAAAGCAGGGTCAGCCCTGGTTAGTACTTGGATGGGAAACCTCCAAGAAATATCAGGGTCACTATGCAAAGGCAGGCAATGGCAAACCACCTATGTTTGTCTGTTACCTTGAAAATCCTCCAGGGTTGCCATGAGTCAGCTGCGACTTGGCAGCCCCACCAGGATAATGCTATTTAACATGCAGGCCATCCTGGGTAAGGCTAGAAGACACAAATCACAGCAGCCTCGTTGAAGCGGAGCAGACACGCATCTGGCCATTGCCTGGATGGAAAGACCTCCTGGGAAACTGATGCACATCACCTTGAGTTGTGGGAGAGAAGAAAGCTGGAATACAAATGCCCTAAATAAAAGACCATTGCGCGGCTCCTTCTGGGGGCTGCAAAAAAAGTTTTTTCTGCCATCCTCTTGACTAAAGCTCTGGACCCAGCTTCTTATTTCAGCTCGGCCGGTCATAAATTTTGTGTGCCATGCCTTGCCTTGATGGCCACAGTACAGGTTTATTATTTTTCATGATGGAACATAATACATTCTTTAGACATCCTAAATTGGAGTAAGACAGCTTGCTCTCAAGGTATTCTTTGCAGTCTGGTGCATACTAAAAAGACACCTGAGCCACACTTCAGGGACTTATTAGACCTCGCCGGCCGCCGCAATCTCAGCCTTCGTTAGTATACATGGCCAGTTGCTCCAAGCCTGAGTGCCAGGCGGAAAACATTGCGCGTGCCACCCAGAACAAATGGCTGCCTAGAAACAAAACAGCCCAGCCCTCAATAACACCATCTGTATTTGAACATAATGTTTACAGTTTGGAGGAATGGAAATAACACATTTTTGGGAACTTTTTAATGCTAATTATGCAAATGGTACGTTCAGTTGTAACAAAAAACTAAAATCCAGGAATTCTTTCTTTTGCTCACTATGGTCGGGCTCTGCCACAGTATGCCAGTTTAGAAAATTGTGCAATGAAACACACACACATGCATGGCTAAGGGACTCTGGTTCAAATCTTGCCTCTTCTACAAACGCAATAGGTCAACTTAGGCAAGCCACTGTCTCTCAGTCTCACCACTCGCTTCCCTAATTTGAAGATGGTATTAGTGATCTATTCATAGAATCATACAATCATAGAGTTGGAAGGGACCACCAGGGTCATCTAGTCCAACCCCCTGCACAATGCAGGAAACTCACAACTACCTCTACTGGGTTGGTGTAAAGCCAGTGTGGTGTAGTGGTTAAGAGTGGTGGTTTGGAGCGGTGGAGTCTGATCTGGAGAACCGGGTTTTATTCCCCCACTCCTCCACATGAGTGGCAGACTCTAATCTGGTGAACTGGGTTGGTTTTCTAACTCCTCCACATGAAGCTAGCTGGGTGACCTTGGGCTAGTCACACTCTCTCAGCCCCACCTACCTCACAGGGTGTCTGTTGTGGGGAGGGGAAGGGAAGGTGATTGTAAGCCGGTTTGAGCCTCCCTTAAGTGGTAGACGAAGTTGGCATATAAAAACCAACTCTTCTTCTTCTCCTCCTCCTCCTCCTTCAGATTATAGCAATGTTTGTGAAGCAGTCTGCAAACTCTAAAACTACACATGGCTTCATGCCACCAGTCTAATGGTTCAATAGTATACAAGTTAGGTCTGTTATACATGGCTGTTTCACTCGCCGTCACCCCTCTGATGACTTCAGGTCTTTGTTTGGATTATGCGTGATGTTTCCGACTGTCAAAGGTTGCTTTGCTCTCCCCCTGCATTTCCCTGCATGTTGCCTGTGTTTTGAGGAACCTGCTTTATCTCAAATTTGAAAACGCAGGTAAAATGTGGGGAAATGCAGGAAACCTGGTGGGACGAGTCTCATGATTGGAATGTATTAATTGAAGGGCATAACCTGTTTCGGAGAAATAGACCAAACTGGAAGGGGGGAGGAGTAGCATTATACATTAGGGATGATTACACCTGCAAGGAGATCCAGGACTTAAACGCTGGAACCCAGCTTGAAACCATCTGGGTAAAAATTAAGGGGGAGAAAAATAGTGATGTAATTGTGGGTGTCTATTATAGACCCCCAAGCCAGACTGAAGAGTTAGATGATGCTTTCCTGGAGCAGATGTCCAAACATTCAAAAAAGAAAGATGTAGTAGTAATGGGAGATTTCAATTATCCTGACATCTGTTGGAATGCTAACTCTGCCAAAACAACTAGGTCCGACAAATTCCTCACTTCCCTTGCAGACAACTTCATAGTCCAAAAAGTGGAAGAAGCGACAAGGGGAACAGCAATTTTGGATCTGATCTTAACCAATAATGATGATTTGGTTTATGGGATAGAAGGAGTGGGATCTTTGGGTGGGAGTGACCATGTTCTCCTGGAGTTTGTTATACAGCAAAAAGGAGAAGCAAGAAATAGTCTTGGTGGTGGTGGAGTCCCCGTCATTGGAGGCCTTTAAGCAGAGGCTGGATGGCCATCTGTCGGGAGTGCTTTGATTGTGGGATCTTTGATAAAGGTTCAGTCTTAAGCCACAGCAATGTCCACAAGTTCCCATAAGGGATACTAACACTATCCCTTATGGGAACTTGTGGACATTGCTGTGGCTTAAGACTGAACCTTTATGGATTTTGCTAGGCTGTGAAATTACCATTGCATGGATGAAATAATATGGGGCTGAAGAAACCAAGGTGAAACGGCCGTCCCCCATGTTTTCATCTATAAAACTTTGGATCCATACCTGTTGGATTAATACCTGAGAATTACTTATACCATTGGAACGGATCATCTTTGAAATATTTAAGAAGAGGACTTTTTTGCCCAGAAAATGAATTATTCCATGTATATATTGTATATTGTTTAGTCACAGTTGTTAAGAATATTTGCTTCACACTGTTTGTCTCTTTTGTCTAGCACCTATTAATATTTGTATTTTGCTAACTGGCTCTGAGCATTTGTGTACCTTTTACCCGTGCTAATTTCCAAACCACCAAGGTATAGGCACGGAGGTGCTTTTGTTTTGGTCTTGCTAATGATCTCCAGGTGGTGGCTGGAGATCTCCTGGGATCACAACAGATCTCCAGGTGACAGAGATCAGTTCACCAGGAGAAAATGGCCACTTTGGAAGGTTGACTCTCTGGCAATGTACCCCATTGAAGTCCCTCCCCTCTCCAAACCCCGCCCTTCTCAGGCTCCAACCTCAAATTCTCCAGGTTATTCCCAAACCTGGAGCTGGCAACCCTCATTACAAGCTAGATCTTGAACCTGGATGTTCAGGTCCCAGCCCAACTTTCTCTCCAGAGTAAGGAAATGTAACACACATATGTATGTAAGTGCTGTCAAATCAGAACTGACTTGTGCCGAGCCCAGCAAGGGGCACTCAAGGCAAGTGAGAAGCAGAGGTGGGTTGCCATTGCCTTCCTCTGCAGAGCTTTCCTTGGTGGTCTCCCATCCAAATATCGACCCTGCCTTGCTTCCGAGATCTGACAAAATCATGCTATACCATGCCATCTTCCCTCCCAAAGGTAGGGTTGTCAGATCCCACTTTGCCATCAACGGGAGGCTTTTGGGGCAGAGCCTGACGAGGGCGGGGTTTAGGGAAGGACTTCAATGCCATAGAGACCAATTGCCAAAGCGGCCATTTTCTCCAGGGGAGCTGATCTCTATTGGCTGGAGATCAGTTGCAACAGCAGGAGATCTCCAGCTAGTACCTGGAGATTGGCAACACTATCCAACGGTCACATACCAAGTAGCTTTTCCCACACAAATCACTTGATCAGCAAACACATTTCCACATTCCAAGAATGTTTACAAGCCCTCGGGTCACAGAAAGAATCAAATGAAGTATCTGGAGTGAAGGTTTTTTTGGGGCGGGGGGAGAAGAACCTCAGCCAGCTAGACCGTCATAATGAGAGTTTCACCTCGGCCAAAAAGATTGCCAATTTTCTCTTATAACATGTTTACCTCTCCAAGAATAAAAACAAATACCAAATCACAGCACAGCTAACAGAGAGATAATTAGGCGCTTTATATACCTATAATCAAACGAATTTCCCATCTGTACACAAATATGTCACCCCTTCCGGCAAAAGGGAAGCTTCTAATCAGGGGAAGGTATAACAAATTTGTTTCCCAAATGGCTCTTTGTTGTTCTTCGGCTGATACTTGCAACTGGATCCTTTCCAAACGAAGGAGAGTATAGGATAGGGTGCCAGCAGACCTGGGGGAAATCATGGCATCACACTAAGTAGCAAGATCCAGTTACAACCTGGGCACAGCAGGCTCGTTCATTGCCAGCAATGGGAAGAACCGTCTGAATATTTTACATCTCCAGAGAACTTATACATTGTTTTAATTTCATGGCAGCGAGGGCAACTGACATTTGGCAGCTCTAATCTGCCCCCTTGGGGATCATGATCTAACCCCAATGAATTATAACACTGCTAATATGTTTTTGGGGGGAGGGTTCAGAATGTGTATTCTGGGATATAGTCACACCACAAGCCAAATTCCAATGTATCTTTGGGTGCCAAAGATAACCAGGGGAAGGTAGGCTTTTGGGCAAATGGGTAGGGCTGCCAACTTCCAGGTAGTAAACAAGCACCTGTGCCATAAATCGTATTAGATAGAAAAATAAACAGCACGAAGGCTCAAAGTTAAACACACAGATATGCATATATCAACACATGAGCTTTAACATATATACACAGTGACCAAGAATTCATAACAAATCAAGAGTCCAAAATAGCTTGAATCAGGGTGGAAAAGACCGACAACCATCAAAGAGGTCTCAATCCACCGTAAGGACTTAGAGAGGGTAAGACCGAAAAGCTTGCAGAGGATCTTCCAGGTAGTAGCTGGAGATCTCCTGCTATTACAACTGATCTCCAGCCGATAGAGATCAGTCCCCCTGGAGAAAATGGCCCCTTTGGCAACTGGACTCTATGGCATTGAAGACCCTCCCCTCCCCAAACTACTATTGCTACTGCTGATACTACTACTGCAGCTGCTGCTGCTACTAGTAGTAGTTATACTCATAGCTGATTTACTGCACCAGCTGCTATTGCAATCATTGGACTGAGCTGTGTCTAATTCTGTGCTGCATAGTGACCAAAATGACTTTGTTTCAATCAAACTGCTTGTCAATCAAACATCCAGTTTTGCTCTCTTCTAAGCTAAAAGTCAAAGTGAGTTCTTTCTTTCTTTTTCTGCCATCAAAGGCAGGAAAGAAAATGAGACTGTAAAAGAAACGTCGGAAATTGACATTAGAGCTGAATGGCAATCAAAGCCCAGGAAAGGAATGGTTTTTCATACCTTTTCAAAGAAGCCTCCAGGTGTCCATTTAAACCAGCCGTAAAAGCAAAGTTAGAACAAAGATTGTTCTAAAAATGAAAAGGGATTTTTTTAAAACAAAAAAAAAATATTCTCTTTCCCTCACTCATTAGGTTGATCCATGGATCTAAAAGTAATTAGTGGAAGAGAAAAGGAATCAATGACTTCAAATATAATAACTTTTCAGCTTTAAAAAAAAAAAAGAATCGGTGCATTTAACCGGTGGTGAGACTTTTGCCTGCAATAATTAGCTTGGCTAGATGGATATCTGCTCCCGATGAATCCTGCAAGATAAATGAGCTCGAATAGTTTCATTGTTCCAAATTAGAAATGCAGTATTTCTTGAAAATGGTGAACACCTCTGTCAGGTTAACGGGCAAATTGCTATAAAGTCAGATGGGTTGCAGAGAGAGCTGAGGAATGTGCAGTGATTTTCTAGGTCCTACAAAACCTAAGGAGAGTTGGATAATTTCAGTGCCATCCTAAGCAGAGTGACGTCATTCCAAGCCCATTGAGTTCAGTGGATTTAAGAAGGGTGTTACTGTGCTTAGGATAGCACCGTTAGAGTTTTACCATTTATTTGCTTCATTTCTAGTTGGTCTTTCTAGTTGAGAAAGATCTGGTTATTCTCCAAGCCCGTTTCTGCAAGCCTCTTTTTGGCCGGAGGCTGAGCAGGGCAGGGTTTGGGAAGGGGAGGGACTTCACTGCCATAGAGTCCAATTGCCCAAGCTGCCATTTTCTCCAGGGGAACTGATCTCTATCAGCTGTAGATCAGTTGTAATAGCAGATCTCCAGCTAATAACTGGAGATTGGCAATCATATCTAGTGATCTTCTGGGCAAGGAAAACCAAGGACAAGTGAAGGCATTTCTGGAAACTGTTAGGAAACAGGAGCTGTAAATGCACTATGAGTTCTGTGTTGGCAACCTGGAGGTTGGCAACCCTAATTCCAGCTTGTCAACATCCTTCTTGAACTGTGGCACCCAAAACTGAACACAGTACTCCATTTGCTGAGGCATGCTTCATGAAAGGAAGCCCCTTGGGGGTGGGGGTCCTAAAGCCCAACCGTTTAGCAGCAGTAGAAGAAGGGAGGGATAATGGCATTTGCTACCCCCAACATCTCTTGTAATGGATGGCGCCTGCTTCTGAGCATCCCTAACAGATGCTGCTGTTTCTGCAGAAGCATCTTGCACGTTGAAAAAACAAGGCTGTGCATCAATGTACAGTCACTGGAATACTGATTTGTTTTGGGGTGGGTTTTTTTAAGGTTTGGCTTTAATTATAAATGCACAGAAGAAGGAAAAGAGCCAAACAGACTCAGGAGAACGACTCAAAACTCAGGGAAAATACCAAAGCCATGAAGCTACAACAGTGATCTGCAAATTCCCTTCCTAAACATAGTGCAATCCTAAACTGTTATATCATTGGATCGAATCAGAAACACGTAACTCCATTTAGGATTGCACTATGATGGTTGTAAATCATTGCAAAAGGAAATCTTGACTGGAAAATGGGCAAGATCTATACAGAATAAATAACATTCATTGGGGAATATGGAAGCAGATCTGGGGATAGGGTTGCCAGGTCCCTCTTCACCACTGCCGAAGGTTTTTTGGGAGGAGCCTGAGCAGGGCGGGGTTTGGGGAGGAGAGGGACATCAATGCCATAGAGTCCAATTGCCAAAGCGGCCCTTTTCTCCAGATGAACTGATCTCTATCAGCTGGAGATCAGTTGTAATAGCAGGAGATCTCCAGCTGCCACCTGGAGATTGGCAACTATATCTGGGGATCTTCTGGCCAAGGAAAACCAAGGATGAGTGAAGACATTTCTGGAAACTGTTAGGAAACGGGAGTTGTAAACACATTATGAGTTCAGTGTGCTTTCTTTCCCCCTTCTCAGTTTGGTCAAATGGGAGTGCCAAGGATGAAGGTTTTTTTTTTTTAAAGGGCTACCAGCTCTGGGTTGGGAAATTCTAGGGGATTTGGGGGGTGAAGTCTGTAGAACATGGGGTCTGGGGAGGGCAGGGACATTAGCAGGGAGTAATGCCATAGCGTCTATCTTCTGAAGGAGGCATTCCTCCAGGGTAACTAGACATTGTAGTCAGGAGATTAATTTTAATAGTGGGCAATCTCCATGCCCCACCTGGAGTTTTGGAACTCAAAGCAATACAAGCGGACAAAACGCCCAATAAGGCGACTCCAACACACAATAAGGCAACTCTAACACAGAGAAATAAGATGCTGATAAGCATATATTAGAGAACAAAACCCCCCAACGGGGTAATTAAAGGGACAATTCTCCGTAGAGAGCAACTAGGACAAAAAGTCCTATTACAAAACAAGGCACAAGTGCTCACAATTAACAGTATTACATATAATACATCCAACAGGTAAGTGTGTCAAACAGTCACAGAAAATAATCTAAAGGCGCAATGGGTTCCCGGTGACATTCCCATTTCACAGATTTTTTCAAGCTTCGAGTCAATCCGCAGACAGAAGAACAACCATTTAGGCATAAGGAATATATCCTTCAATAGTCCATGGACAGCTATCCATGAGACGCCTTAGATAGCCGTCCATGGACTATTGAAGGATATATTCCTTATGCCTAAATGGTTGTTCTTCTGTCTACGGATTGACTCGAAGCTTGAAAAAATCTGTGAAATGGGAATGTCACCAGGAACCCATTGCGCCTTTAGATTATTTTCCGTGACTGTTGGGGAGGTTTAACTACCCCCTTTCCTTCAGACACTGGCCTGCATCAGGCCTATGTGTGCCTAGTATTTAAAGATAAAATGCTGTGAGCTCCATCCACAGAACTCCCAATGCCACATCTGCTTTGGCCTTAGAGGCTTACCTCACTACACTGGCACATGGGACTGCTCCTTTAATGATAGCCAAACAGGTGCCTCATGGCACAGAGCAGTAAGCTGCAGTACTGCAGTCCAAGGTCTGCTCACAACCTGAGTTCAATCCCAGCAGAAGTCGGTTTCAGGACACCATCTCAAGGATGACTCAGCCTTCCACCGTTTTGAGGTTGGTGTAATGAGTACCCGGCTTGCTGGGGGTAAAGTGTAGATGACTGGGGAAGGCAATGGCAAACCACCCCGTAAACAAAGAAGAAGAAGAAGCCTGGGGCTCCCCCAAACTTAGGGCTGGCCCTGTTTGGGGGCAATGTCAAAGCTGACTTCGATCTACGTCTTCCACTTTTGTCTCTTTCCCCTTCCTCCACATATGAACATCTCATTTTATGATGGACGTCTATTCTGTGTGCAAACACAGGTGGGAGCACAGCAAATCGTGGCAAGCTCAATGCTAATAACCTGAAGGCCTCTTTATGTGGAAGTCTGAAGGTCAAGATGACTCGGAAACTGATTTAGCATCAACAAATTAACAAGGCTGAAGAAGCCATTATTGGTGAAAGCGTCTATTACCCGACACGGACCCAATAAAAAATCCACAGGAACTTTTTCCACTTCCTAGGCCAGCTCTTACAAAGACTGATATCATATTAGGAAAGAACTCTAAGGGAAACATTAGACATAGATTTATTGTATATATGATTCCTTGACTTTGTTCTTTGATACTTGTTGTACTATGTCCCTTTGTTTGATTATAGCTCACTTGTAGATATCGCTTGCACTACTTTTTGTATTGACTGTCTCCTTTTGAATATATGTGTAGAACTGAGCCTAGTGTTGATTATTTTTGCTTAACCAACTAGTATCGCACTGTGAATTGTTTTGCAGCCTCCAGGTACTAGCTGGAGATCTCCTGCTATTACAGCTGATCTCCAGTAGATAGAGATCAGTTCACCTGGAGAAAATGGCCGCTTTGGCAATTGGACTCTACGGCATTGAAGTCCCTCCCCTCCCCAAACCCTGCCCTCCTGAGGCTCAGCCCCAAAAACCTCCCGCTGGTTTGGAAGAAGGACCTGGCAACCCTAGTCCCACCCTTCTGAAGCCATTGACTTCAATAGACTGAGAAGGGTTATCTCTACTTGGGATTCCACTGTATGTCACTTAAGTTGGCTGACTCAGGGTTCCCCCCTCCCCATTTGTGAATGAAAGCCATCGCAAATTTAATCAGCCCCCAACACGGAAACAATTTCGTTTACCGCTGAGAACATCATGGAATCAAAGAATTTCCTTGTTTTTGTCAAGGAACAAGTGCGCGAACGAGGCAACATCTGCGCATACCAAAATAACCCCTTCAAGCTTATTTTCCCCTTTTGTCAGAAATCTATTGTTCAAGTAGAACATTTTGAAATTCTAGAAAACCGCTTCCCTGAATACTAAATTGGGAGATGAGAGTTGCTACTTCAAATGCCGCCGTTTGTTGATAACAACAAAGCATTCGACTAAAACTTCATTTGTAGCGTTCAGTTCAGAAAACATTCAGCCCTACTTGGGGAGGGATTTGGGAAGGAGGTGAGCGCGTCTTAACTCCCTGCCCACATGGCATGCCTGTCGCTGAACTGATCCCAGCTGAATGGGTCCCAGCAGGTGTCTGTACAGTGGTCCAACAGCAAGCCCAGCAAATAAATTACATGTGTGCTGTAGCTCTTCTAGATTAAATCTGGAAAACAGCCTTGCAGATGGCAACTTGCATGCCTACAAGCTGGCCAGATTTAGACATTAAGCCACTGCAGGGTTGCCTACTGGCATTAGAGACCAGGCTGACACAACAGACAGGCAAAATGGTACAGTGTTCACTCCCTCCCCCCCAAAAAAAACACCCCATAAAGCCATGTATTATCTGAACTTTGCATGCAGAAGATCCCAGGTTCGGTCACTGGCATCTCCATTCTAGAAAGATCCAAGTAGCAAGGTTAAGATCCGTCCTAGCCCCTGGACAGCTGATTCCAGTCCGAGTAGATAATACAGAAGATGAAGGAGGAAAAGGAGGAGGAAAAAGAAGAACGAAGAAGGAGGAGGAGGAAGAAGGAAGAAGAAGAGTTGATTTTTTATATGCTGACTTTCTTTACCTTTTAAAGAGGAGGAGAATAAGAAGAGTTGGTTTTTTATATGCCAACTTTCTCCACCACTTAAGGAAGAATCAAGCAGGCTTACAATCACCCCCTCTCCACAACAGGCACCCTGTGAGGTAGGTGGGGCTGAGAGAATGGGACTAGCCCAAGGTCACCCAGCTAGCTTCATGTGTAGGAGTGGGGAAACAAATCCAATTCACCAGATTAACGTCCGCCCTTCATGTGGAGGAGTGGGGAATCAAACCTGGTTCTCCAGATCAGAGTCCACTGCTCCAAACCACTGCTCTTAACCCCTACACACAGTTAGGTGGAAGTTTGATGCTCTGACAAAGAGGGCCCAGGGTAGCCTTATCCCATTAGATCTCAAAGGCTAAGCAGGGTTGGCCATGGTTATGACCTGGAGGTGGAGACGGGGTGACCCTTTACACACACAAGATGTGTCCACAACCGCAAGCCCCCAACAACAATTGGGCTGCTGCATTATTAACCCGCTACAATTTCTAGTTGTGTCCTAATAAGACACAAGGGATGTGGAATGGTATAGTATAGCCTGCTCTCATCAGTTCCTGGAAGCGAAGCTGGGTCAGCACCTGGAAGGGAGACATCCATGGAAGACTGTGCAGAAGAAGGCAACAGCAAACCACTTCCACTTAATCACTTGACTTGAAAACCCCACTGGGGTTGCTATAAGTTGGCTGCGACTTAACAGCACTTTATATACACACACAAAAAAAAACACATGCCCTGGCCTGGATGGCCCAGGCTAGCCCAATCTCGACAGATCTTAGAAGCTAAGCAGGGTTGGCCCTGGTTAGTACTTGGATGGGAGACCACCATGGAAGTCCAGGGTTACTAGGGTGTTTAATGTCTCAGACTAACTTGCTCATCCAGGCAGTATCCTCCTCGCGACAAAGGAGGTGTTGCCAAGGGGAAGAGTTGCTCTGGGCTCCCCTAGGTGAATTCCCATAACTGGAGTGGTGGTGAAGGTTACCATGCTGGGTCTAACCCAGGGTCAAACATGACAAGTGGAGAGGCGTGGAAGTGCAGGTCTGTCTGCACTCTGATCCTGGCAAGAGGAGTGGCCCTTGGCCAGTTTCCCTACTCAAACCAGTGTTTGTAACAGAGACCTGGAAGGAAAAACTTAGAAGAAATGGTGGGGCATGGCAGGGGTGGATCCAGAGTGCCAAGGTGAATTGACCTGGGACATTTATTTCTGGTGCTCAAGGATGCATTCATAGAAAGTAAGGTGGTGGTAAAAGCCACAGTGTGGTATAGTGGTTAGATCTGGGACATCCAAGCTCAAATCCCTACTCTGCCATGGATGTTCACTGGATGACCTCGGGCCACTCACTCTTTCTCATCCTAACCTACATGACAAGTAGTTTCAGGTGGGTATCCATAAGAACACAAGAAAAGCCATGCTGGATCAGACCAAGGCCCATCAAGTCCCGTAGTCAGTTCACACAGTGGCCAACCAGGTGCCTCTAGGAAGCCCACAAACAAGTAGACTTTCACAGCACCTAATATAATAGGCATGCTCCTCTGATACTAGGTATGCATCATGACTAGTATTCATTTTGACTAGCAGCTGTGAATAGCCCAATCCTCCATGAACATGTCCATTCCCCTCTTAAATCCTTCCAACTTGGCAGCCATCACCACAACCTGGGGCAGGGAGTTCCACAATTTAGCCATGTTGATCTGCAGTAGAAGAGCAAGCTGCAAGTCGAGTAGCATCTGAAAGACCAATAAGATTTTCAGGATATAAAATCTTATTGGTCTTAAAGGTGCTACTGGACTTGAATCTTGCTTTTCTACCTGACTGAGTTGCTGAGAGAGGGGAGAAGGAGGTAAGCTGCCATGGGTTCCCACTGTGGAGAAAAATACGGTATGATCACCCACACTAATAAATAAACTTTGGTGTAAACCTTGGAATTAGCACAGAGGAACTGAAGACAGCAGCTTCCTTGTGGAATATTTATATGAGAGCCAGCATGGTGTAGTGGTTAAGAGTTGTGGTTTGGAGCAGTGGACTCCGGGTTTGATTCCCCACTCTGCCACATGAGCAGGGGACTCTAATCTGGTGAACCGGGTTGCTTTCCCCGCTCCTACAAATGAAGCCAGCTGGGTGACCTTGGGGGTGTGGCTCAGTGGGAGAGCCTCTGCTTGGCATGCAGAAGGTCCAGGTTTAATCCCCGGCATCTCCAGTTAAAGGGACTAGGCAAGCAGGTGATATGAAAGATCTCTACTTGAGACCCTGGAGAGCCGCCGCCTGTCTGAGTAGACAGTACTGACTTTGATGGACCAAGGGTCTGATTCAGTATAAGGCAGTTCATGTGTTCACAACTCTCTTAGAGCTCTCTCAGCTCCACCTACCTCACAGGGTGTCAGTTGTGGGGAGGGCAAAGGGAAGGCGATTGTAAGTCAGTTTGATTCTTCCTTAAGTGGTAGAGAAAGTCAGCATATAAAAGCCAACTGTTCTTCTCCTTCTCCTTCTCCTTCTCCTCCTTCTCCTCCTTCTCCTCCTCCACAGTGCCATTCATAACTCTTTGGTACCCTTGGCTTCCCTCTGCCATTTTCCTTCTTCATTGTCTCCATTGTCCATAACTTCCTTGAGTATGATTGATTATGACAACCACCATGATTCTGTGTTGAGCCATCCCTGGCTCCATCACATCAGATGTGGCAGCATGAGATTACTGACCAACCCCCCCCCCCAAAAAAAAACATGTGAGTTGTCAAAGCCAGTGAAGGCCAGCACATCTGAGCCCTGTGTTTTTCACAAAAGAGGAGAATGGTGCCAAGAACGGCCACATTGAAACAAAGCAATTATGTTTGCCACAAGTGTAGAAATCAGAAAAAGAGGAACTGACTTTCGACATTTCCCACAAGCAAAGCAGGAAAGCAAAACGTTTTTTGGCTGATCCCTACTCATCCTCCCATGGAACAGCACATTTTATTCTCTTTCTCCACATTATTTTAGCCATTGCATTTAATCGGTTTGTAAACGCTGCGGTTTATTTGCCGAAGGACAAGCTTAAGGTTTAGAGCATCTCATTACGGCACTTTGGCATTGCTTCTGTCCTTCATTTAGACTTTGTGCAGAATCCGTGAAAACAATAACAGGGCTAGAATACTTGCCATTCAGTTCCATTTGTCACAGACCTGTTACCACCCACACAAGTGCTAACAGACACCATTTTTAAACCGATGCTTCTTTCTCACTGGAGCACAAACGGGACGACAATCCTTTGGACATGTCAAAACTGGAATATTTATCTTCGAACAAAGGTATTAGTACAGAAAACTGTTTAAAAGTTAGCTTCCTTTGGCTGTAGCAGCAGCAGCAGCAGAAGAAGAAGAAGAAGAAAAAGCAGAAGCAGAAGAAGAAAAGAGAGTTGTTTTTTATATGCCGACTTTCTCTACCACTTAAGGAACAATCAAACCTGCTTACAATCACCTTCCTTTCAACTCCCCATAGCAGACACCCTGTGAAGTGGGTGGGGCTGAGAGAGTGTGACTAGCCCAAGGTCACCCAGCTGGCCTCAGGTGTAGGAGTGGGGAAACCAACCTGGTCCACCAGATTAGCATCTGCCACTCATGTGGAGTTGTGGGGAATCAAACCCGGTTCTCCAGATCAGAGTCCGCCACTCCAAATCACAGAACCACTACACCATGCTGGCTCTCAGCCCGGCTTAGCCTGAGTTTGTCAGAGATTGGAAGCTAAGCAGGGTTGGTCACAGTTAGTATCTGGATGGGAGACTAACGGAAAAACGGGGTTGACTGTGCAGAGGAAGGCAATGGCAAACTACCTCTGCATATCTGTTGCTTGGAACGTCCCATGGATAGGGTCGCCATGAGCCAGTTGAAACTTGGCAGCATGTTCTTCTTCTTCTTCCTTCTGCTATGCAGATGGTGTCTTCCGTGCACTTGCCATTTGGGGACACTGGCTTTCCAAAAGAGTTCATACTCACATGGGGCTGGGTCCCCAGAAAATTTCTGCTAGTGGAAAGGTGAATGATTTTTGCAGAACTCCCCCTCCTGCTACAGACCTCAGGCTTTTCCTGGAGGTCCCCTGCCTTCCAGGAACAGTACTGGGGAGCATATTGGGCTGCAGCAGAATGGGTATAATAGAATCCTAGAATCCTAGAGCTGGAAGAGGCCATTCAGGCCATCGAGTTTAACCCCCTGCTCAATGCAGGATCAGCCTAGAGCATCCCTGACAAATTTTTGTCCAGCTACTGCTTAAAGAATGCCAGTGAAGGGGAGCACACCTCCTCCCAAGGCAGCTGATTCCACTGCTGAACCACTCTTACTGAAATATATATATATATATATATATATATATATATATATATATATATATATATATATATATATATATATATATATCCAACAAGTACCTTTCCGCCCATAATTTAAACCCATTATTTCAAGTCCTATCTTCTGCTGCCAACAGGAACAGCTCCCTGACCTCCTCTGACAGCCCTTCAAATCCTTAAAGAGAGCAATTATGCCTCCCTCAACCTCCTCTTCTCCAGGCTAAACATTCCCAACTCCCTCAGCCTTTCCTCGTAGGGCTTGGTCTCGTATGCCATTTTCTGTTCCCTTAAATGGATTTTTCCCGCTGTAAAATGATGAAGGTTTTTAACTTACTTTGAGCGTTGATAAAAACGGCAGTATACGTGACACCTATATTGTGTATATATGGTGTATGTACTATGTATATAAAATAATGAATGTTGCAGATAAAAACTGTACAACATGCATGTAAAATACCAATGAATATCAACAGCAAGAAAAGGAGGGGAACCGAAACCGCTGGGTGAAAATATACATTAATTTTAAAAAGAAATGAAATAGGAAATATTCATCCTTAATGAAAGGCAGAAGCTTGTTTAGGAGGCTTTCAAGGGTCATAAGAGAAGCCCGGTTGAACAATCTATTGCAATACTAACCTTTCCAGAAACTTTGAGTTGCAAGAGGATGGCATGGTACAGCAAATCATGTTGGATCTCAAACACAGAAATCCATGCATGAGTCCCCACTGCAGCCATGAAGCTCATGAGGTGTCCTTGGGACGATCGTTCTATCCCGTCTTAGGACTATCGTAAGGATAAAACGAAAGAAACAGCAAAGATGCCCTTTCAGTATCCCTGAAAGAAGAGTAGGGATTCAAATGTCTTATATCTTCCTACTAGCATCCTAATCCAGTTCTCTGTTCTGAAGACTTATTCACAATTATATTTTTCTTTAGAGGGAGATAATTTGATTGTAAGAAAAATAGGGTTGCCAGGTCTCCCCTGACCACTTGCAGGGGATGGGGAAATGTATGAAAATAGCATGTGAATTATATGTGTTTGAAAAACCACCCAGTGAGCTTCATGGATGAATAGGGAATTGAATAGCACTCTCTCAATTAGGGTTGCCAGGTAGGGTTGTCAAATTCCAGGTATTAGCTGGAGATCTCCTGCTATTACAATGGATCTCCAGCCGATAGAGATCAGTTCCCCTGGAGAAAATGGTCGCTTTGGTCATTGGACTCTATGGCATTGGAGCCCCTCCCCAAACCCTGCCCTCCTCAGGCTCCACCCCAAAAACCTCCCGCCGGTGGCAAAGTGGGACCTGGCAACTCTATTGTCAGGCCTCCCACTGACCGCTGCTGTTGCCTGCTGCAACAGGCCTCTGTGCCAGTACATTACTTCTGGGTACAACCATAGAGTCTCTGGCAATTCCTAGAGCTACCTATTATCACTTCCGGGTTGTACCTGGAAGTGACATTGTGACATTGGCAACATCGCATGCCCCTTTTGTGCCTGGCAACCTTACTCCCACATCCAACAATTTCACCACTACAATACACTGACTCATGAAGATCCCCTCCCAAGTGCTCACCAACACTACCATTTTGTTTATGCACTTCCCACATCCATATCCCTTCCATAGGGGTGCCAGGTCCTTCTTCGCCACCAGCAGGAGGTTTTTGGGGCGGAGCCTGAGGAGGGCGGGGTTTGGGGAGGGGAGGGACTTCAATGCCATAGGGTCCAATTGCCAAAGTGGCCATTTTCTCCAGGGGAACTGATCTCTTTTGGCTGGCGATCAGTTGTAATAGCAGGAGATCTCCAGCCACTACCTGGTGGCTGGCAACCCTACCCTTCAACATCCCCTCCCACATCCTCAAGTGTTGATCACCTTCCCTGTTCATATATATCTATATATCTCTATCTCTATCTCTATCTCTATATATTTCCCTCCCTGTATGATTTGACTCTTTGCTACTAAATAAATGTGTTATTTTAATGAATAAATAAACACACACATCGATGGGAACAGAGGGAATTGCCTGGCTGTCACCTTCCAGTCCAGAGTCAGGTCTTTCTGCGGGGTGTATATCCTGTTGCCAGGCAACGCTTGCTGAGTGATAATAGTACATTTCCTCCAGTGCATTTTCAGCCCTGGACTGAAAGCCATTTTAAGGCACCCAGCCTGATGTGTACAAAGGCAGGATTAAGTAGCTCTTCCAGCAGCTTCTGCATGCCATATGGAGGGATGGAGTTTCCTGGCAAGCAGATATGTGTGTGTGTATGTGTATATATATATATATATATATATATATATATATATATATATATATATATATATATATATATATATATTGCCTTTCAGAATGTGAAATGCGGTCCAAGAGATCCCGTTTCTTCAGGCTTTCACAATAGTTTGCTGTAAAGCCCCCGACCCCGAGGGGGCGACAGGGACGCCCTGGTATTGATTGGCAGTTCAAATTTACACCCCACCTCTTTCTTTCTAATGCCAGTAGAGGACCTCGTGGCCTCTCCTTGTTCTTTCTATCAGTTGGAGGCTGGGCTGGGTCAGCTGACGGGGGGGAGGTTTTCGTACCCCCTCCGACCTGAGCTGTTGCCCCCAAAAGTAAAAATTGAACCTCGGCAGGAAGCAGTAGACGTTCCTTCAGTGCCCTGACTATGTAGTCACAGTAGGGTTGCCAGGTCCCTCTTCGCCACCAGCAGGAGGTTTTTGGGGTAGAGCCTGAGGAGGGTGGGATTTGGAGAGCAGAGGGACTTCAATGACATAGAGTCCAATGGCCAAAGCAGCCATTTTCTGCAGGTGAACTGATCTCTACTGGCTGAAGGTCAGTTGTAACAACAGGAGATCTCCAGCTAGTACCTGGAGGTTGGCAATCCCAAATCACAGCCTCCCAGAGATTCCACCTGAAGCTATCCATCCTGATTTTTCACAAGGGGTGCTTCCATTATATTGGGCACTTTAATTTAGTTGGTGACTGGGATAATTCAACCCCAATTTTCTCTCCAGTGGGACCCCAAAGTAGAGTACAACATCATTCTTCCCAACAACATTCCCAACAACATTCTTACCAACAACAACGTGGGGTAACGTTGCCAACCTCCAGGTGGTGGCTGGAGATCACCTGGGATTTCAACTGATCTCCAGGCAACAGAGATCAGTTCACATGGAGGAAATGGCCCCTTTGGAAGGTGGACTCTATGGCATTATACCCCGTTGAAATCCCTCCCCAAATCCCATCCTCCTCAGGCTCCACCACCAAAATCTCCAGGTATTTCCCAACCCAGAGCTGGGTTGTGCAGTGTTTTATGGATGAACTTGGGTACATTTTAATGTGGTCATATGCCTGGTTCTATCCAGATTTCTTTTTATATCCGAGGTGTGCAGGAGTGCATGAGAACATCAGTTTTCTAAAAAAAAATAAAAAAAATACCTGTGAATACTGATGCCGTCATACGTATGACCACATGGACTGCTTTTGTGCAGTGTTTCATCAAAGGTGCAAATGAACTGAACAGAAAGCCGCACATGCTGCAATTTAGACATTCACTTTGTGAAACAACAGCTAGGAATGCAACTCAGAGCACGCTTCCCAAACAATAAAGGAATGAACCTTGAGAAATTTGGTCTCTCCTGTTTTATTGGCCATGCCCAAAACCACTCCTATCCCCATGAAGGCAGATGATGCCTCGGGGCCAAACTACACGTTATGTTTTGTAACGAGTAAGGAACTCAGATATAACTCACTTTCCCTGCAGCTGTATTTTAGCTGTGTGGAATGGCATTTTAAAGGTCTACAGGGGCCCAATTCAGCTCGAGACTCTAGAGGGAGGGGACTACTGCCCCCGCAGTGCTGTTTTCCCAAGGTGAAATGGCCCTATCCTAGAAGGAAACTGGGATAGCTACCCTAGGCCATTTTTGCATGGTAATTAGCAGTGCGTTCCGGGCTGAATTGCCCTGCAGATTTTTTTTTTTTAATTTTGCACACTGAACCATCATTCCGGAAGTGACTGCAAAGCCGGCGCAGACAGGCTTCACATTACTAAAGAGCCCATTTAACGCGACCTTTGGAGTTTGCTCCGCCGCTGCTTCGAAGCATAACCAGAGGGAACCATGCAAAACAACAGCGGAGTGTTAGCTATGCACATGCTAATAAGTATGCAAACGAACATAGGAGCTGGCGAGTGGGGGGGGTGGAATTTCTCCTTTTGCATCGGGACCGTGAATAGGCATTTTTAAAGTCGCATTTTTAGAAAGAGCTTTGAACAAGCATCAAAATTGACCATGCATAAATGGCCTAGGGGAATGATTTACCTCATTTTGGAGATACACATAAGGTTGCCAGGTCCCTCCTCGCCACTGGCAGGAGGTTTTCAGGGCAGAGCCTGAGGAGGGTGGGGTTTGGGGAGGGGAGAGACTTCAATGCCATAGAATCCAATTGCCAAAGCAGCCATTTTCTCCAGGTGAACTGATCTCTGCCGGCTGGAGATCAGTGGTAACAGCAGGAGATCTCCAGCTATTACCTTGAGGTTGGCAACCCTAGCTATACACACAAAATTCCATCCCTCACTTAAACTTTAGTTTCAGGTTACCAATTTCCTGAAAACAGGAAAGGATAAGGCATGAGATAAGCAATAAAACAAACAAGCAAACATGGAAAATTCACGCACAGACTGCTGGCATGAGAAAGATTTGTGTCAGGAAGAGGATTTTCTTACAAAATCAAGAAAGATGCTTGAGTTTGTCATTTCCTCTTGCTCATCCTTTGTGATTAGCATAAGTCTTACAACCACCAGCCCTTTCTGTTTTTCCCTCCTAAATGCTTTCTGTGCACACATAATTATCCTTTTAAAGACTAATAGCAGCAGCTTCCCCTCTTAGTTCAATTGTTATTCTGGCATAAATCCAGCCATTCTGTGCACAGAACACAGAGTTTTCCTGTATTCTCTCCATTCTTGCTACCCCTGCTGACCCCTGGAAAGATTGTTCAGAAATGTGAAATTATCCTCACATGCAACATCCTTTAGAAAGCAGGCGATATCCTTAGGAAACAGAAACCCAGACAGACAATGCCAGTCCATACAGAAGCACGCGTTCCCACAATCTCCTCCTTGCCAACTATCTACAAGTAGGGTTGTCAGGACCCTCTTCACCACTGGCAGAGCCTGAGGAGGGCAGGGTTTGGGGAGGGACTTCAATGCCATAAAGTCCAGTGGCCAAAGCAGCCATTTTCTCCAGGTGAACTGATCTCTGTTGGAGATCAGTTGTAATTGCAGGAGATCTCCAGCTAGGACCTGGAGGTTAATACAAAAAGCAGCACCAATGCTCAAAGCACAATCAACTATTCCATATATGTTTACTCACAACCAATGTACAAGGAAACAATAATGCCTATCACTACTATAATTCTAAATCCATCAATATAATACGTGTGTTCACAATAAGTCATATGATACATGATGGCAATGTACACAATCGGTGTTCATAGTCCAACTATCCCCTAGACATATAGCAGTCGTGGACCACAGCAGGTAAGTGAAGAACAGAACTTTCAAAAGAAGCAGCAGTAGCCTATAACAACTGCATAAACTGCAGACTCTGGGTGATGGAAAGTCCTCCACTATCCAAGGTTAGACTGGCAAGCTGAAGAAGTGTATGAACAGTAGAACAGAAGTGACCAGTAGAAAAAATGAAGCCAGCAAGAACGTGTATTCTAGATAATAAAGTGTTTCATACGCTTCTTCAGCTGGCCAATCTTCAGAAAATCAATACAATACTTCTTGTCTTTTTAAGTAGAATTTGCATTTGCATAGGAGCAAAGACTGCTTCTAAAAATGACAAAAACAAGAAAATCACCCAACACCAGGCATGATTACCAAAAATCAGTTACTCTTACACTACACATTATCATGTTCAACTATTGTGCTAATAACAACAAAACCCATGCCTTCCTGACAGCGAATTTACAAACGACGTGGAGGTTGGCAACCCTATCTACATGGCTTCTGTGACTCTTCACTGGGTACATTCCAACTCCTAAACTCTTTCCAGCTCTTCACATTAGTAGGTGTGGGTTTGCTTCATAGCCTATGGTGCCATCAAAGCAACAAGCATCTTCTAGACATCATCAATTGACAGAACCTCTTTATCTCTTAATTATACAGAAGAGTTGGGGAAAGAAAAGTCATTAAATCTGGTGGCCATCATAATAATGTGATGTCATTCGGGATTTTAGCTACCTATTTAATCCTGAGCACAGCTGATTAATGAATGTTAAAGAGAACTAAGGATTCTCAAACACCTGCCTGTTTAGGGCAGGTAGTGTTGCCAGGTCCCCTCTGGATAGGGTTACCGACCTCCAGGTACTAGCTGGAGATCTCCTGCTATTACAACTGATCTCCAGCCGACAGAGATCCGTTCCTCTGGAGAAAATGGCCACTTTGCCAATTGGACTCTATGGCATTGAAGTCCCTCCCCTCCCCCAAACCAGGCCCTCCTTAGGCTCTGCCCCCAAAACCTCCCGCTGATGGCGAAGAGGGACCTGACAACCCTACTGCCACAACACAGTTGTTGCAGGAGGTAGATCCAGCCACAAAACGGCTGCTGCAGCTAACTGCAGTCACACAGTGAAGAGTCTTGTGTTGTGGTGGCAATTGCTGCCAAAGCAAAAATTTTACAAATCTGCACAGTCAATCAGAAGCCTTACTGTGCAAAAACCTCACTTGGCCCTGCCCACCATCTAAAAATACCTGGCAGGTGCCAAGAAAAATATTGGCAGGCACCATGGCGCTCATGGACACCATGTTGGGGACCCCTAAGTAGTCCATTGTAACATGAATGCCTGTTGATCTGTTTTTTCACACATACACAGTTTTTGGGAAAAGCCAGTGGAAACTTGTTAGGCAGGAATTTGAGTTGTTCAGTGCTAACCAAACCGACCAAGTGATCAGCTCCAGATCATCACATATTTGCAGCATCCCTACAGATAACGGGTCCCATTTTCCATTGTATACTGTTGTAAACACAGCATTTGTTTCTATATCCTGCTTTGTGATTTTAACCACTCACCAGGCCATGCAATAGCCATTTACTTATTAAAACATTTGTGGTTCAAGGAGGCATACCATAATAGTTTGAAAACATTTCCCATTAAAATCAAAATAAAATAACAAATAAAATAACCCGAAATCTCTCCTTCCTTCCTCTCCTAGAAGGATAGAAATCTGAGGGTTTGGGGTAATGGCTTTAAAGGACATAACCAGAACCTTGAATTGACCTCAAAAATATACCGACAGCTAGGGATGCCAACTCCAGATTGGGAAATACCTGGAGATTTTGGGGATGGAGCCTGAGGAGGGTGGGGTTTAGGGAGGGGAGGGACTTCAATGGCAAAACACCCTAGCAGTCTGTTGTAAGCTTTGATTAAAAAAAATTTTTTTTGAGTGAATCAACACACTTATGAATTAAGCCCTGGCTGGCATTTGAATGTGTGAATTAATGAATGTGTGAATTAACATGCAACAGCTTTTGTTTTAAGCCCTGCAAGGCATTTGATCTTGTTGCTTTTCATTGCCCTTTTTGAACTAGTAAATCTTTATTATTATTTTTCATAAGCTTGGTCCTATACATTTGGTTACTATTTTGAGCCTCGTGCTGCTTCCCTCTATAGCCTATACTTATCCAGCACAGGTAAATTTTTTACCACCTGGAGGTTGCCAAGTTGCCAACTCTACCAACAGCTAATATAGCAGTTTCAAAATGGGCAACATACATTTTCTGTATGTTCGTGTATGTGGCTGGCAGCCCTGTGGGTCTGTGATCATGAAGGGTTGCCAATCTCCAGTCATCTGAGGAAATAGTACTAGGCTCTTGCAATGCAAACAAACATCTATTATACAAAACTGTGCAATAAGTGAAAGTGCAAACTCTTTCACTTATTGCACAGTTTTGTATAATAGATGTTTGTTTGCATTGCAAGAGCCTAGTACTATTTATTTCCTCAGCTTAGCATTTGGTACTTGTGCCTATTTCTCCAGTTTGTTAATCTCCAGTCATCAGCTTCCCTGGAGAAAATGGTTACTTTTTAGAGGGTGGACTTTATGGCATTATACCCCACTGAGATCCCTCCCTTCCCCAACATGCCCTCCCCACGCTCCACCCCTAAAATCTCCAGGCATTTCCCAATGCAGAGTTGGCAACCCTATGTTGACTGTTTTCTTTTCAGACTTTGGAAACTGAGGCTCAAGTGGCCATCTCCCAGAACGCCTTGGTTCACATGGTACATTTGCCCACAATAGGGTTGCCAGCTCTGGGTTGCGAATTACCTGGAGATTGTGAGGGAGGCGCCTGAGCAGGGCGGGGTTTGGAGAGGGGAAGGGCTTCAATGCCATAAAGTTCAATGGCCAAAGTGGCCATTTTCTCCAGGGGAACTGATCTCTATCACCTGGATATCACTTGTAATAGTGGGAGATCTCCAGCCACCACCTGGAGGCTGTGGAAAACAAAGGCTCAGTGCTGTAAAGATAATTGGAGCAACCAAAACAGCACAAAATACAATATAGGAAAAATTGCTAAATTTATATAAGTGAATAAAGTGCAGAAAGTGACAATAAATATATACAAATGAAGTACAATATATCAATTCAGCATCATAGGAACTTGGAAAAACTCCTAAGTCCGTTCAAAGGTAAGTAGAATCTTAATGGAGACCCATATAGACATTGTCAGTGGTCCCTAAGGAGATGTCACCTATTATGGTTTTTTGAAATTGTGCTTTTGGATACATGTAGCTGACGAAGCCATATGCGAAACGTGATTATGATCTAGACAACACGTTCTGTCATCCCTTTATTGTGGCTTTGCATTCATTGTTTGATCTCCAGCGAATTGAGATACAGACTGAAGAGACATACAACAAATTTCTATAACGAAATATTATTTCTTCTGTGTTATTACTGGACTTACCTTTGAACAAACTTAGGAGTTTTTCCAAGTTCCTATGATGCTGGATTGATATATTACTTACCTGTATCTTGTTGTACTTTATTTGTATATATTTATTGTCACTTTCTGCACTTACATAAATTTAGCAATTTTTCCTATATTGTATTTTGTGCTGTTTTGGTTGCACCACCTGGAGGCTGGCAACCCTAGCCCTCGAGGATGTGTACCCATAGGTATTTGAGAGTCCAGTTGGGTAGAAACGATCTGTGTTGTGTGACCAAAACCCTAAGATATACTCCCTCCAGAACACACATTTAGAGGGTAATAACAAAGAATAATAGTGCGGAAGTCCCGCTCACGCATTTAGGAGAGTGACAGGGCTGTGATAAACGCACTGCTTACTTCCCCTCCAACAGAAAAGCTGACTGCCTGAAATGGCAAATAAATAACTTCTACAAACAACAGCCTCTGGTGGCAGCCATTGCGCCTGACCCCATGAGGGCAAACCGCCGTTGAAAGGCAAAAAGAGCGAGATGCAAAACTGCCTCTGGAAGGCCCGGACGGGCGCTTTATTATTTAATCGAAAGCCTCCGAGTGACAAATTGTTGAAGCTGGAGTCTTCTGCGGAGCAGGGAGGCTGTCAGAAGGAGACGAAATGGAGGGACGCCGGACCCACGATTTGTGAAATCTTGGCTATTCGTTAGCCAACGTTTGGCCCGCGGCAATTTTCCGAAGAAGTCCTCCATGAAGAAAATCTCTGTTATTGCCCTCATTTACAACTGGCCTCGAGTCAATTTGGAACAAGACCTCCTATTCTGATACAGAAGGTTTTCTGTGTTTGGTTTTTTTTACATCCTTTCGCTCGAGTTGTCTTCTCCGCTTTTCCTCCTTTAATTTTATATGCCACATCCAACTTCCTTGACTTTTATCAAAGAGCCTGCTCAAGCACACCTTCATTTTTTTTTTGCAATGTTTATAACGCCATTAAAATAAAAAGTGCTCTAGACAGGAACTCACCACCCATTTGGTTTTATTGATTTTCATGAAACTGACTCCCATTACAATGAAGGGGGAAAAGCACATTTGTGAATAAGTCACAAAGCGAGCCCCGTGGCGCAGAGTGTTAAGCTGCAGTACTGCAGTCAAAAGCTCTGCTCACGACCTGAGTTCGATCCCGATGGGAGTCAGTTTCAGGTAGCCGGCTCGAAGTTGACTCAGCCTTCCATCCTTCCGAGGTCGGTGAAATGAGGACCCAGCTTGCTGGGGGTAAAGGGGAGATGCCTGGGGAAGACACTGGCAAAGCACCCCGCAAACAAAGTCTGCCTTGGAAACGTCGGGATGTGACGTCACCCCGTGGGTAAGGAATGACCCAGTGCTTGCACAGGGGACCTTTACCTTTACCACAAAGTACAGTTCTGATATACCTGTGAGTTGACAGGCTGTGCCTTCTGCTTCCGGAAAGATATGTACAGGTTTTCATTAGCTTTTTCAGTAGTGGTAGCAATCGAATGCAGCGATTCTTAACAGGGGGCATATGGTTAACTAGGGGCAATATACAATTAGGGGGGGGGAATTCAGAACTTTTGGGAGCAAATAGGGCAACTGGGTATGTTGGGTGGCCACTTCTCCCTGCTTACAATGTCTTTTGACAGTCAGTAGAGGGGAGCTGTTTTATACTGATCACTAGGGTTGCCAACCTCCAGGAACAATGTATGGCATTCTGTGGAACTATGTATTTTTTGCAGAATAGTGCACGGCAAGATTGAAGGCTTGAAAAAGTCTACTCGAAATGGAATTATACCGGATCTCCATTGCTCCACATCTTGTTGCTGTGACTTACTGATGCACTTTGTACAATTATTCATACGGACTGAATAAGAACTGAGCATTTTGGCTTATACTTTGTACCTTAAAGCCTTAAGCTAAGAGTTGGGGTCTGACTCAGACCAATTGTGATATACATTTCTTTGCTCTAGAGTTGCATGTTTCCAATATATATCTTTAATAGCAAGAGTTGCTTTTGTTTGATTCCTTTAATTTGGAAATAATAGTCTTGTGCTGCATTTTGAATTCCAACCTCCAGGAACTAGCTGGAGATCTCCTGCTATTACAACTGATCTCCAGTTGATAGAGATCAGTTCACCTGGAGAAAATGGCTGCTTTGCCAATTGGACTCTGGAGCACACCCACACCTACTAATGTGAAGGGCTGGGAAAAGTTTAGGAGTTGGAATGTACCCAGTGAAGGGACACAGAAACCTTGTAGATAGGGTTGCCAACCTCCAACCTTCCCCTGGAGAAAATGGTCACTTTGGCCATTGGTCTCTGCGGCATTGAATTCCCTCCCCTCCTCAAATCCCACCCTCCTCAGGCTCTGCCCCAAAAACCTCCCACCAGTAGCAAAGAGGAACCTGGCAACCCTACTGATCCTACTTAGCAGCTAAATTGTAATGAGATTGGGCTAGCCTGGCCCATCCAGGTGAGGGGCAACAATCCACCTGGTTCTAGATTTTTCCAAGTGTTCTCATCAATCTCTCATTTGAGTTTTCTGCAGAGTTCCCCATGGTCTCTGAATAGGGCTGAGAGGTTTAGACTTAACTCCCTGGACAGCTGCTGTAAATTTAGCTCATAAAACTTTCCTGAACATGGATCCCATGTAATTTATCTTTGGTATTTTTTGTGAAGTTCCTGGAACAAGTTTGGACGCTCCCCCCCCCCCACAACAATTAATAAATAACCACAACATAACAGCAGCATCCTTTGCATTATTAAAATTCATCCCAATCGCCTCTGTAACCGCTCATATGGAGGCCCTGTGATGCCTTGGATTAATAAACCAAGTGCCCAAATTACAATTTATATGACAGTTTTCACAGGGGGCCTGTTACTGTCATTTTGGGTAAATGATACTCTTTTAAAATTGTATAAATAAAAACGGGCTTTGCATAACAAACAACAATCGCTCCACAGGAGCCATTACCCTCATCAGCTAAACAATATGCATGTTTAAAATGTGTCTGGATTCATTTTTAATGTATTTTTCTTTTTCCGAGAGGCACTCTAATGGCTCCCGCCAAGCTGTGATAGTTTATGGTATCAATTTTCTTACATATGTGGAATGGGGAGAGTTTGGTTCCTTTTCCCATCCTGCTAAAGTGTAAAACTAAATATTTAGACTCATAGAGTTGGAAGGGACCACCAGGGTCATCTAGACCCACTCCCTCCATTACCTCCCCCCACAACCCAAGTGACCCCTACTCCATGCCCAGAAGATGGCCAAGATGCCCTCCCTCTCATGATCTGCCTAAGGCCAAAGAATCAGCATTGCTGACAGATGGCCATCTAGCCTCTGCTTAAAAATCTCCAGAGAAGGAGAGCTCACCACCTCCCGAGGAAGCCTGTTCCACTGAGAAACCACTCTTCTTCCTAATGTCTAGACGGAAACTCTTTTGATTTAATTTCAACCCGTTGCTTCTGGTCCGACCTTCTGGGGCAACAGAAAACAACTCGGCACCATCCTCTGTGTGACAGCCCTTCAAGTACTTGATGGTTATCATATCACCTCTCAGTCTTCTCTTCAGGTTAAACATACCCAGCTCCTTCAACCTTTCCTCACAGGACTCAGATCCCTCACCATCTTTGTTGCCCTCCTCTGAACACATTCCAGCTTGTCTGTATCCTTCTTAAACTGCAGTGCCCAAAATTTTGCATGTATTCAAAAAATAATCAACCATCAGATATTGCAGCATTGTACAAAGGTTCAAGAACTGATTCATAGATCCATAAAGAAATTAAAAATGCAATTCTGCATTTTTTTCTCTACCATTCTTCTTGATAGGGTGGATTATCTGACACTATCACCCAGTCCCATTATATGATTCATCCACAGCTCAAGCCCTAAATAGTTGGTATCAGGATACTTTGCTGTCTCCTATATATATCCCCTTCCCTCGTGCAGCAGGTCTTCCAAATAAGGATTTTAAGTGCCCGTACCAATACTCAGAAGTTAGATGGGTGACTAACAGAGGTATTTATTTGAGAAAATTGTAAGGGCAGCATACAACAGGAAATCAAAAACTAACAATTAAGGACCGCCTGTTCCCACATGAACCTACCCATTAACTCTGGTTATCTTTGGAGACTCTTCTTTAGGGGTGCCCGCCATCTGAGGCTAGATGGGTGGCAACCAGGGAAAGGGTCTTCTTGGTGATGGCACCGCAACTGAAGAATCCCTTCCCCAGGGAGATTCGTCCATCCCCCTCTATCGTTGTCTGCCACCAGCGTTTGAAGACTTTGTTTTGTTATTGTTTGGCGTTTCCTCACTATTAGCTCATTTCCCTGTTTGTGTGTTTATAAGTTCCAGAGTACCATGGAACACTATTGATGCTACACAAATGGCCATGTGTTCAGATACCCGATCACACAGAGGCATGTGTGGGCAATAGTGTTGCCAACCTCCAGGTGGTGGCTGGAGATCTCCTGGGATTGCAATTGACCTCCAGGTTGTTGGAAAATCTGCCCTTCCTAACGGTGTCACTTGCCTACACATTAAGAGGGGGGGGGCTGACCACAGAGAGTCAGATAGATAGACAGGACTCAGGAGGTATCTGTAGTCACACCTCACTCTCATTTCCTGTCCCCTTTGATGTTTAGAGGATGTATTGTCAGGGAAACTTCCCTTCTCTCTCTCTTCCCTTTTGCCCATCATCCAAGCAAGACCTAGGAGCCGGGCGCTCTCCGCGCCTAGGCCTTCCCACCCCAAGATGGAGTGGAAGGCAGATGCCCCTTTACACCTAGAGAAATAGCAAGATAGATTAGGATAGAGAACCCTCGTTTGTCCTTTCCTATCCGAAGTGTATTTCAACTAATAAATGTACTTTAGTTTGATTAGAGCAAACGACTGCTCCTTTGTTTTCACACATACACGCACGTGTAGCTTCTGCTGCCGCTAAGCTTAAGGCATTCTGCTAAATGCAGGAATATCTTCACGTCAGATATTCCAACACAGGTGTCAGAGATCAGTTCATCTGGAGAAAATGGCTGCTTTGGAAGGTGGACTCTATGACATTATACCCCATTGAAGTCTCTCCCCTTCTGAAACCCCACCCTCCTCAGGCTCCACCCCCAAATCACCAGGTATTTCTCAGCCTGAAGCTGGCAACCCTAGTGGGCAATGAATAGGGTTGCCAACCTCCAGGTACTACAATAAGTGAAAACACCTGTGCCGGAGTTAACAAAGTTTAAGAAAATGGCGGCACGAAGGCTCAAAAATACAACACCACACTGGAGAATCACAAAAATCAATATATGTAATAATACCAGGCATTAATTCATGCCTAACCAAAGATATATTGATTTTTGTGATTCTCCAGTGTGGTGTTGTATTTTTGAGCCTTCATGCCGCCATCCTCCAGGTACTAGCTGGAGATCTCCAGCTATTACAACTGGTCTCCAGCCGACAGAGATCAGTTCCCCTGGAGAAAATGGCCACTTTGGCAATTGGATTCTATGGCATTGAAGTCCCGCCCCTCCCCAAACCCCGCCCTCCCCAAAAACCTCCCGCCGGTGGTGAATAGGGACCTGGCAACCCTAGCAATGAAGCTCCCTTGGAAAATATAATAAAATATTATTGTGGCTTTCGCTTCTTCTTTTATTAGGGTGTTCATCATCTGTAATTTGTATTTTAATTATGGAGATGAGCTTGGGAGGCTTTTGGCTTGAGATGCCTTTTTTTATTAAGCCTAAATAAAATTGTTTAATGTTATTAACGTCATGAGAAAAAAGGTGATACATGAAAGCTGCTTTTGTTTCAAACGGGAATGCTCTTCCTCTAAGATTAAGATTTGGAGGCAGCGCTGATTAAGCCAGTGTTATTCTTTGCCTGGGATATCAAGGTAAGCAGACGCAGGCGCGGCTTAAGACCATTACTCTTCCAAACAAAACCCCTCAACTCCCGTCACATTAAAAAATTAACACGTACATAAGGAGTCTGTTCTGAATGGAAATTAACGTTCGCTTTGACCCAAGGCCCATCATTCACTTGAGTCACAAAAGAACATCGTTTTATGCAAAAGAAATATTTCTTCCCTCTCGAAATTTAAAACAGCATTACCTCGGTGTTTCCAGTTACGGAAAGCTTACGGAGAAGAGGAGGAGGGAGGGATAAGTAGAGGCAGATAAAGCAACTGATTTGTAAGTTTGTTTTAAAGCTACGGGTCTCCAGTAAGTTTACTCTGGTGCCCCCACCACCACCAAAAATATATATTAAAAGAGCTCATTGTGGGTGGGGAAATCCTTGGAAAGGGAAGGGCGTAAATCAGTCATGTAGGGACAACGAAAGATTTACAGGTGCAGGGTTGCGACATAAATTTAGGCAGGTGAGAGATTAAAACACAGTGAAGAATAAAAATCCAGTCAGCATTAAAGCCTCTGAGCTCAAGTTGCCATTAATGAGATGGAACGGTGGGCCCTTGAGATTCAGCCGGCAATGAGAGCTGGAGGCACGGTGGGGGACAGATTCTGTGACTTCTCACCCCCCACACACACACACCACCAAGGTGTTGTAAATGTTCCCAAGCCATGGCGCTAAGTGGAATGATTACATTATTCATTTATACTAATTTCCTTCAGTAACGATCTGGTTGATTAGGAGCTTGTCATGCAAAAAAGCCAGGAATTAAGAGAAACTCATTATCAGAATGAGGAACTAAGGAGGAACATCTCCGACTTCGCACTTGGAGGGCCTCTCCTCCAGATTAGTGCAAGACAGCCATTGCAGAAAAACTCCTCCCCTCACTGCTGCTGGGGAATATCCAAAGGGTGGATATCTGAAGACGTAGTCATACCACTGTGCCTTCCAATGGCATTGGCATCTCCTGGGAACTGGGAGCCCCAGAAGGATTCATGCAAGAAGCTAAGGTGTGTTTGTGGGCTTGCGATGGTACAGAGAACCATAGATTGCAAGGAGCTTAAAGGCAAGTCCAGGCATGATAGGATCAGCGTTAGACAGAGTGCTGAGGCAGAAAGAAGAAGAAGAAGAAGAAGAAGAGGAGGAGGAGGAGGAGGAGGAGGAGGAGGAGGAGGAGGAGGAGGAGTTGGTTTTTATATGCTGACTTTCTCTACCACTTAAGAAAGAATCAAACCAACTTACAATCACCTTCCCCTCCCCATAACAGACACTCTGTGAGGTAGGTAGGGCTAAGAGAGCTCTAACAGAGCTGTGACTAGCCCAAGGTCACCCAGCTGGCTTCATGTGTAGGAGTGGGGAAAGCAACCCAGTTCACCAGATTAGCCTCCACCGTTCATGTGGAGGAGTGGGGAATCAAACCCAGTTCTCCAGATCAGAGTCCACCACTCCAAACCATCGCTGTTAACCACTACACCACAAAGCCATGTTAGTGGTTGCATGTCCAAATCTGAGTCAATAATCCAGTCAGGATTTTCAGGAACAGAGAGAGCCCAATAGGATTGCCAGCTCCAGGTTGGGAAATACATGGAGATTTTGAGGTTGGAGCCTGAGGAGCTTGGGGTTTGGGGAGATTAGGAACTTCAGTGAGGTATAATGCTATACAGCACACCTTCCAAAGTGGCCATTTTCTCCAGGTGAACTGATCTCTGACGCCTGGAGATCAGTTGTAATCTCAGGAGATCTCCAGCCACCACACAGAGGTTGGTAATCCTACACCCCATGTCAGCCACACTTCCAGATGGGACTTCAAAGAAAGGAATTGGAAAACCAGTGATTTCCTCATGCATTCATTCCTTTGAAACATTTCTTTGAAGTATTTACATACCACCTCTTCAGTGAAGCGCTTGAGGGCAAAGGCTCTACAAAGCAGTCAAAAAACCAGCTACACTACCACTGTTCAGAAACATGAAAACCAGCAAAATTGCTTTTTTTAAAGCCCCAGTAAATTCCCAAGCAGCAGAAGCACAGAAAGAATAATTAAACTCATAAAATACAGACGGAAGCCACACAAAAGACCAGCATAAAACCATAACACAGAGTGTGTGAAAAACCCCAGCAAAACACAAGCTATAATTTTAAGAAGCTTCGGCGTGGTGCCAAAAGACATTAAGAGAAGGTGCAACACAGGGACAGAGGAGAAAGCATTCCAAAGCAATGGGGCAGCCACCAAAAAGGCCCTATCCCACATGGCCTCCTGCTTCATCGCAGAAAGTAGCAGGACATGAACAGAGTGTCTACATGGGGAATGGGAGGCCAGACTATGGGGTGGTAGAGGTAGCACTCATAACCAACAGACTTCTAGAACTCTGCTGTAATGCCCATGTATCTGTATTATCTGAGGCTGTAACACTACAGTGGCTAGGGTTGCCAGGTCCCTCTTCACCACTGGTGGGAGGTTTTTGGGATGGAGCCTGAGGAGGGCGGGATTTGGGGGAGGGGAGGGACTTCAATGCCATAGAGTCCAGTTGCCAAAGCGGCCATTTTCTCCAAGTGGGCTGATCTCTATCGGCTGGACATCAGTTGTAACAGCGGGAGATCTCCAGCTAGTACCTGGAGGCTGGCAACCCTAACAGTGGCAGACGATGCCATGCACCCAATCACGCAGTTCTGAAGACTTAATTACACTTAACTGTTTGGAACAGGGGGCAGTGGTTCTGTGGATCCCCCCCCCCCCCGCGCTTCACTCCAGGCCGCTGAGAGTCTACTTATCCCCAGGAACAAAATTTCCACTGAGTGGGAGGAAGAAGGAGTAGGAGTTGGTTTTTATACTCCACTTTTCTCTCCCTTAAGAAGTCTCAAAGTGGCTTACATTTGCCTTGCCTTCCCCACAACAGGCACCTTGTGAAGTAGGAGGGGCTTACAGAGAGTTCTGAGAGAACTGTGACTGGCCCAAGGTCACCCAGCAGGCTTCATGTAGAGGAGTGGGGAATTGAAGATTGGAATCTACCGCTCTTAACCACTACACCATGCTGGAATGCAGGGACAGAGAGAAGCCTGAAAGTCCCATTCTACAAAGTCTGCAGATGGTTGGATACACATCCGTGTCATTAAACCTATGTCTATGCCAACCACATATATAGTGGGGATTAAGGGGATCCAACTCCAAGATGATTAAGGGGTTGGAGCACTTTTCCTATAAGGAAAGGCTTAAGGTTCTTCAGTTTAGAAAAAAGGACGAAGGCACATGATAGAGTTTTGTAAAATTATGCATGGGGTAGAGAAAGTGGATATAGAGAACTTTATCTCCTTCACCATGCTGGGGAACGCTGCATGAACAGTTTTATTGAATCTACTCAGGCTTACAAATTCACTTTGTATTAGCACTCTCATTCGAAACCTGCAGGTATTCTTACAAAGGGAACGGTACATCTTTTATAAAAGAAGATCCGTGAAAATGTTATCATATTAGCTCACCTGTTCTCTGCAGCCCTGGCAATGTGTTATACCCATCACATGAAATGTAACCACAGAGAATCTGGAGTCTGACTGCTGAGAACTTTTACATTGCTCCTGAGACAGGGGGAGAAAGCTGGAGAGAATCGCAGAGATGCAGGCCCCCTTTCTCTGGTCTGTCCATTTTTCAGCGTTCCTGTTGTCTCTCCTTTAGAAGACCACCGTCTCCTCCTCCTAATACCTCCAAAGAAAATGAATAATGAAAGGAGAAAGGTGGCCAAAGTCTCTGTGATTTCTTCCATCTCGGGGGGAAATTAAGAATGCCCCAAAGTCATCTGCTGAAGCTGGAGGGTGAGAGATTCAAAACAGATAAAAGGAAGTATTTCTTCACAAAAGGCAGATTTAAATTGTGGAACTCCCTGCCCCAGGATGTGGTGATGGCTGCCAACTTGGAAGGCTTTAAGAGGGGAGTGGACATGTTCATGGAAGAGAGGAGTATTCATGGCTACTAGTCAAAATGGATACTAGTCATGATGCATACCTATTATCTCCAGGATCAGAGGAGCATGCCTTATTTTAGGTGCTGTGGAACACAGGTAGGATGGTGCTGCTGCAGTTGTCTTGTTTGTGGGCTTCCTAAAGGCACCTGGTTGGCCACTGTGTGAATAGACGGTCTGATCCAGCATGGCTTTTCTTGTGTTCTTATGTTCAGAGCTTGACTTATCGCTACTATCCATGTGATGTAGCAAGATTCTCAGTAGGATTGAGACATATAATTAAAATTGGATACCGTACGTCTTCCACCACTGACCCTCCACATTAGTGAAGCACTCCCTCGCAATCTCTTCTGAAACTTCTCTAAGTGCCTCTACTGTCTAATAATCCTTTCGATATAGTAAATTAATTCCATTCAAATCTACTGCTTTGTGGCTATCTATAAGTAATTTTCAGGTATCTGGGAGGATGGCAAAATTAAAACAAACGATGCCCTCTGCTGAATGCCTCACCTTGGCAAGACTTGCCTCGTCTCTTTATCAGGCTGTTCTGCTTATCACAATTAAGAACAACCCTTCCTCACAGAAAGGAGATCTGACTGTCTTTACATCTGGATATCTTTGGACTATCTCTCTCCGGTTTGTTCCCTCTTGTATTATTCATTTTTGAAAGGCCAGAATGAATAAATTCTGCTTCTTCATTCTTGCTTCACTCAGCAAGTCCTTCTCGGGAACTGGACGATTCCCTTTATGGTTTTGGGGACTCAAACGATGCAGAAATAAATGAATGATTCGTAAAAAAGAACTGGTTGGTTATTACTGGTTGGTAAATATGGTAAATATGCTGGTTGGTTATTACTGACATGTCCTTAATAAATGCTCAGGTACCCCTAGGAACACTTTAAGTGCTATATATTGATAAAATAAAAACAAAGATATTTTAAGCTAAAATGGGCAGCCACTGCTAAATATTTGAATACCCAAGACTGAAATGACATATTATATTTTTGGATGAGTTGAGTCCAGGTTTCCTGGACCTGGCTTGCTTTCCCCACAGCCACAAAACTGCTGCAGGGAAGTGCTTTTAAAAGGAAAATGATGAGAACTGATCTAGGTCATAATCAGACAGCAAGGATGGTGCAGCTAGGGTTTCACCCAAGCCACAGCAGAAAGAATCCGCAATTTTTACTACAAGACAGACCAAACGTTTTTTTATAGATAGACAACATACCAGAACAAAAACTTAACAATGAGTTGAGTAGAACTACATGGAGTACCATTAGATGCAAAACTGGATGTGGGTTGTGGGATTATAGAAAGCGCACCATTTCCCTATTCCCCATGCTTTACCCCTCCCCTTCACTCTCCTGTATCTCTAAAAGATCAATAATAACAATAATAATAATAGGGAAAAATATGTCATGTAGACGGGCTTCACTGGCCACGGACACAAGATGAATTGTAAAATCTCCCCTATCTGTCTTTTCCCTTTTTTTTCCTGTATCCCCTTCAAAAAATGAATAAAATCATTTAATAAATAAATAAATGGACCGCAGGGCCCAATTCACTTCAGGACCAAGATGGGGGGGGGGAGAAGTTCCTGCTTTCCCTCCCTTGCTCTTTTCCCAACTGAAACTGCAACAGGAGGAGAGATATTTGCTCCATTTAGGAACTGCATGTGGAGCAGTTTGGTTCCTAAATCTTATGCTGCTTTATTCTATGCTGGGCAGGACTTCACTCATTTTAATACCTCTGAAGCAGAACTGTTCCTTCTGCGTATACAGTTTTTCCTAAACACTATGATGGGAAAGATAGACAGCATGGTGTAGTGGTTAAGGTGTCGGACTAGGACCTGGGAAACCCAGGTTTGAATCCCCACTCTGCCATGGAAGCTTGCTGGGGGACCTTGGGCCAGCCACACCCTCTCAGTCTCAACCCTAGCAAGTATGTGGATGAGAGCACTCCAAGGAATACCTGGGGCATGATGCAGGGGCAGGCAAACCACCTCTGAACGTCTCTTGCCTTGAAAACCCTATGGCATCACCATAAGTCAGCTATGACTTGGCAGCAAAAAGAAATCAACACTAAGGGAAAGGATGGCATGATGAGAATTAAATATGTCCCCAAAGGGACAAAATGTTGAGAATAGCTGAGCACCAGTTAAAGGAAAAAACGAAGAGAGAAAAGTTATCCAGCCCATAATGTTCCTTTAAAAATGTAACATAAATATGAGGATGGTATATTCTAATCATATTTTGACAAATATCATTTTCTTATACTCTCATACCATGCTCACATTTGTGAAGCTCTTCAAAGTGGCAGCCCCAGTCCAGAGTCCATCTTCTCTCCCTCTGAAACAGACAGGAGAATCCCAAACAAAAAGAATAAGCCGAGCAAAGAGAAGTCAGCAGCCCAGTTTCCCTGCTGTTCAGCCTGTGTGTGCAAGCTAAACATCCTTAAGACACCACCAGAAAGAGGAACAAACAATTAGCAGCAATGTCTGACCTATAGTTAAGTCAATTGTTCCTCTTCATGGGCTGCATTTAAAAATGTGTTTCCCAGCCACAGAGCTGCTTCCTCTCCATTCGGAAGACAGAGGCCTCTTGGTAAACAAATAGGGTTGCCAGTCCCGGGTTGGGAAATACCTGGATATTTTGGGGGTGGAGCCTGAAGAGGGTGGGGTTTGAAGAGGGGAGGGACTTCAAAGCCATTGAATCCAATTGCCAAACTACCATTTTCTCCAGGGGAACTGATCTCTGTCACCTGAAGATCAGTTGTAATAGTGGGAGATCTCCAGCCACCACCTGGAGGTTGGCAACCCTATAAACAAAGCAGAGGGGCTGAATGAATGGAGAGATTCAAATAAAAAATGGTGGAGATCATAGAGTTGGAAGGAACCGCCAGGGTCATCCAGTCCAACCCCCTGCACAATGCACGAAATTCACATCTACTTCCCCCACACACACACCCAGCGACCCCTACTCCATGCCCACAAGATGGCCAAGATGCCCTCTCTCTCATGACCTGCCTAAGATCATAGAATCAGCATTGCTGACAGATGGTCATCTAGCCTCTGCTTAAAAACCTCCAGGGAAGGAGAGCTTACCACCTTCCAAGGAAGCCTGTTCCACTGAGGAACCGCTCTGTTAGAAAATTCTTCCTAACGTCTAAACGGAAACTCTTTTGATTTAATTTCAACCCATTGCTTCTTGTCCGACCTCCTGGGGCAACAGAAAACAACTCGGTACCATCCTCTGTATGACAGCCCTTCAAGTACTTGAAGATGGTTATCATATCACCTCTCAGTCTTCTCTTCAGGCTAAACATACACAGCTCCTTCAACCTTTCCTCATAGGACTTGGTCTCCAGACCCCTCACCATCTTTGTTGCCCACCTCTGGAGACATTCCAGCTTGTCTACATCCTTCTTAAATTGCGGTGCCCAGAACATAATACTCTAGGTGAGGTCTAACCAGAGCAGAGATCCTAAACCCCTTTCCAATAACCAAGAAGGAACGAGAGACTAATTGGGGTGGGGAAGCAACCCTGCAGGATTACAGCAGCAGGTAAAGAGCGGTCTGGGGAATATTCACTAAACCATCACATATACAAATCCGCCAAGTACCACAGCTTAGCCGGGTAGGCGCATTAAAAGGGAGCCTGTGATTTACTGCCTTGAGTCTCTCTCCTTGTGATGCCTGTTGCACTATAAATACCCAAGCTTAGATAAACAGATTTGCTTGGATAGGAAGCATCCTAATTATAAAATATTGAAAACATTACATAAATAACAGAAGAATTAGCATGCAATGCTTCTCCAGGGGCAGTTAGTTTGAGGGCTCCAAATCCCAAGATGCAGATGCACTGTGCTAGGCATCTGTGCTATTATGTACTCTTGAGCTAGAACCAAGAATTACATCATTCTGTTTACGGGCTGTACACTACAGCAATGATTTGACAACACTGTTTCTTCACAGGCCTCTCTGAAGAAGAAGAAGAAGAAGAAGAAGAAGAAGAAGAAGAAGAAGAAGAAGAAGAAGAAGAAGAAGAAGAAGAAGAAGAAGAAGAAGAAGAAGAAGAAGCAGGAGGAGGAGGAGGAGGAGGAGGAGGAGAGGAAGAGGAAGAGGAAGAGGAAGAGGAAGAAGAGTTGTAATGTCATTGGCTGGAGATCAGTTGTTATAGCAGGAGATCTCTAGCTAGTACCTGGAAGTAACACCGGTTAAGGAATTATTCAGTACGCAGCCATTTTTTTATATATTTGATGCATATATATATTTTTTACTTAAGAGGAAAAACCTTAATGTATATAAACAAAGTACAAGGTAAACCACCATACATACATTCTTATAATATATGCCAAACAATATGATGAAAAGCTGTTATGCCAAATTACAGGATAATGTCAACACACGGAAAATATGCTTCAGTGATGGTTATACTCTTGTAATTCCATGTTGTTTAGTGGAACAATATCCCATAATTAATTCCAACATATTATAAGAAAAAACTTGTCAGCGTCCCAAATCATAAATACGCTAAGGCTGCGTGGTTCCTACGCGCAGCGAAAAAGATGTACTTGCTTCCGAGTCAGCTGGTTAGTCTTATCCAATTAGACTACAGGTCTTTGAAATCCTTGCTTTGCAGCTCCTTGTTTTCAAAATGAAAGAATTGTCCTACAATAATGGCTCGGGCAAATGCCCTGATGAAAATAACGATCTGGGCACACGCCCCAATTGACAAGATTCCAGTTTTATCTTGTTTCGTAGGCTTCCTCAGAATGTATATCCCATATTATATGACAAGATTCTGGTTTTATCTTGTTTCATAGGCTTCCTCAGAATGTATATCCCATATTATCTAAAATAACAACAATGTATAATGACATACTACCATATCGATTGTTAATACAAAATCATAAAGAAGTGCAATTGTATCTTACACTCACCTGACCGCAATCTTGCAGTTCCTGGAATGAAACTCTTAGGTCCATTAATTTACTAACTCAGAGTACGATACTGTGTAAGGGAGTGTCAGGTGTTCCCAATGTCTTTCTGCCTTAAAAAACTATGAGTCATGGTGAGGATTCCCTAAAGACTTATACATTTTTTTGACCTACACTATTATATGTAGCTAAACACATTATATGTGACTAAACAGAGGATCCTCAAAATTATGAAAACTATGGGAAGCAAGTACTATATATAACTAGACAAATCTAAGGAGGAATTCAATCCGTGTGGATGGATCGATCGGAATAAATGAATGAACCTAGCCTCTTGCTGGCATAATAGCCTTTCTACATCAATATTATGTTCTTTATGAAGTTGCCAAATTGCAAAAAATTGCATATCAGTGTCCCTATGGCCTTTTTCCAGAAAATGTGGGACCATGGGCGCTTCCAAGACCCGATTGCGGATTCTGGAGCAACGGTCCCCAATCCTATATTTTAGTGACCTAGATGTTTTACCCACATAAATTAAATCACAAGAACATTTAATTATGTAAATCACCCTTTTAGAATCACAATTAGTAAATGATCTGAGGATGAAATGAAAATCTGTCTGAGTGCATACAAATTCTTTGACGGGAAGGGATAAGGAACAATTCACACAGCGTCCACAGCAGTGATGTCCGGTGACTATTGGTTGTGGATGTTTAATCATTCTAAAATTTGACCTAATTAGCTGAACCCTAAGAGCTCCAGTTTTACTTAAGCCTATTTTAGGCATATAATCACAACCTGGTATCGTGTTCAAAATGTGCCAATTCTTGTAAATGTTTTTCTTTATGGCAGGTGCCAAATGTGTATATTCCAAAGAAAAGGTAAGTGATTTCTCTGTCTTTTTTGTTTTTTTGGCTAATATTTGTTCACGTTTAATATGTTGGACTCTTCTATATGAATTGTTTATTGTTCATTGTGGATATCCCCTTGCTGTCAATGATGTGGCACATTTTGAACACAATACCAGGCCATAATAATGCCCGAGCCATTATTGTAGGAAAATTATTTCATTTTGAAAAAAAGGAGCTGTAAAGCAAAGATTTCAAAGAACTGTAGTCTGATTGGATAAGACTAACCAGCTGTCTTGGAAGCAAGTACATCTTTTTCACGGCGCGTAGGATCCACGCAGCCTTAGCATATTTATGATTTGGGACACTTTGACAAGTTTTTTCTTATAATATGTTGGAATTAATTATGGGATATTGTTCCACTAAACAACATGGAATTACAAGAGTATAACCATCACTGAAGCATATTTTCCATGTGTTGACATTATCCTGTAATTTGGCATAACAGCTTTTCATCATATTGTTTGGCATATATTATAAGAATGTATGTATGGTGGTTTACCTTGTACTTTGTTTATATACATTAAGGTTTTTCCTCTTAAGAAAATATATATATATATATATATATATGCATCAAATATATAAAAAAATGGCTGCATACTGAATAATTCCTTAACCGGTGTTGCATAACATTTCTGTTTAGTACGCTTCTGTTGCTTGTAGTACCTGGAAGTAGGCAACCCTACTGTCAGCCTAACAGCGGAATGTCATTTCTGTGGAAAACTGGAAGTGATGGCAGTCGTCTCTAGGAATCACCAGAATTCCTAGAGAGCTGTGACCTCACTTCCAGGTTTTCCTGGAGTGACATTACAGCATTGTTGATGGAAGCCTCCCATGTTGCTGCCCTTCCCAGATCTTTCACTGGTTGCCAGGCTGTGCCTACCCATCCCTCCCTATTGTGCCACAGCCGGCTGGGATTCAGTTTTGAACCAATAAATCAGGGACATTGTAATGGAAGAATTCTCTCCAGCCTTTTCTGGATAATGGCAAGTATCAGTCAAAGGTAGGGTTGCCAGGTCCCCCCTTGCCACTGGCAAGAGCTTTGTTGTGGTGGAAGTGTGTGTGGGGGGGGGGGCAATCTGCACGATACTTCAGCATGGTGTAGTGTTTCGGAGCAGTGGACTCTAATCTGGAGAATCGGGTTCGATTCCTCACTCCTCCACATGAGCGGTGAAGTCTAATCTGGAGAACCAGGTTCGGTTCCCCACTCCTACACATGAAACCTGCTGGGTGACCTTGAGCTAGTCACCATTCTCTCCGAACTCTCTCAGCCCCACCTGCAAGCCAGTCTGAGCCTCCTTAAAAGGTAGAGAAAATTGGGGTATAAAAACCAACTCTTCTTCTTCCTCTTCTAATTTGTGCCGAGTGACATTGCCTTCAGTGTCTCCATCTTCCTTCTGCTCTAAACATTGTGTTTTCCTTTACTACCCTGACATACAGATTCCCAGCACTTTGCCTCTTAGTAAAGCACTAAAGATCATTCAGTGTAGTCACTGTTAGACAAATTGGCATATAATTAGCCTAACTCTATGGTAATGTGACTTCATTAGCAAACCCTAGGTATAGAATTTCTCTGTGTGTGTTTTTTCTGGATGCAGATGCAGATGTAAATTTATTGCGGCACTGGCAGAACAATATATTACCTGGCAACAATAGCCAGGGCAGGAATGGATCACCCATGTGTGCAGGGCAGCACAATATTGTTCCATGCTCTCCAGGTATCTGAGTGGTGAGACGTTCCAGGGACCTTGCTACCTGGATTGATTCTCTTTGGGGGAGATAAGAGTATTGGAGAACTGTGGTTTCTTTCCAGTATTTGCTTTATCTATAAATATACAAGTAGATCAGAAGCACTCCCTCCCAGCAGCCAATCCAATAATCCACACCAGATTCCCCAGACAGCAAGTGTGTGTGTGTGTGAGAGAGAGAGAGAGAGAGGAGAAGAAGAAGAAGGAGCAGGAGAAGCAGAAGAAACAGAATAGTTGGTTTTTACATGCCAACTTTCTCTACCACTTAAGGAAGAATCAATGTGGCTTAAGATCACCAGAGAGCCAGCGTGGTGTAATGGTTAAAAGTGGTGGTTTGGAGCGGTGGTTTGGAGCGGCAGACTCTAATCTGGAGAACTGGGTTTGATTCTCCACTCCTCCACATGAGTGGCAGACACTAATCTGGAGAACCAGGTTGATTTCCCCACTCCTCCACATGAAGCCAGCTGCTGCTTTGGAACTACATTGGTGTTCTAAGTAAGAATCTGTACCTAATAGACATAAATATAGCCTAGTACAGGAGTCACCAACCTTGTTGAATGTATGGGCATTTTTGGAATGCTTAAAACAGGTAGCAAATGTCACCATGAAATCTGCCGGGAGGGGGGCAGAGCATGCACAAAATGGCTTCTATGGGGGCTTTGCCCAGTCACAAAATATTGGGAGGTTAGAATCATAGAATAGAATCATAGAGTTGGAAGGACCCATACAGGCCATCCAGTCCAACCCCCTGCTTAATGCAGGATTAGCCTAGAGCATCCCTGACAAGTGCTTGTCCAGCCTCTGCTTAAAGACTGCCAGTGAGGGGGAGCTCACCACCTCCCTTGGTAGCCAATTCCACTGCTGAACAACTCTTACTGTAAAAACATTTTTCCCTAATATGCAGCCAGTACCTTTCCGCCTGTAATTTAAACCCATTATTGCGAGTCTTTAGCTAAGTGCATTTTCCCTGTGCATGCAGCAGCTCTCCCAAAGAGCCAAAAACTTCCTCTAGTTAATATCCCACCCTTTATAAACTTTTTTTACAACTTTACCAAAAAGTTCTAGAGCCCTTAAAACTCATAACCTTATAACGTTATAAGATTCCCTCGTCCCTCTGCTGTGCAGTAAAATAAGTCCTTTGTCGAAGTTGGCTTCATTTGAATAATTCCGTAGTTATTGGCCAATACGTTTTCTGGTCATGAATCGCAAGTCTGAAACAAAAAGGGAGAAAAAGCCCTCCAAGGTCTGATATAATAAAATGAACGGAATGCAGTATTTTTTTCTTAAAGCTGAGTCACATGACCTTTGGGCACATGGGCATCTTGTAGTCCTGTATCAGGAACAATGCACTAAATTTGATTCTAAAGATTTTACAGCTCAGATATAATCTCAAACAATTCCTTAACATTCTGAAAGTATTAGCAACCTCATGGGGGCATTTGATTTGTGTGCGAAGATTTTTGCTGCCGTCGTTGCATAAAATTTAGCGATATACTAGACTTAGAAATATTGATTGGCGTTTATATTTACTGTTTGTAAATTTTTATTTCAAAAATAACAGCAATACATTTCACAGTCATCATTACATAAGGCAATATATAATGCTTTGCACAACCCATAATCAAACTTCTGATTCCTTCAAGTATCCTCATACCAATCCAATCCCCCCAAAGCCAATTATTATCCCAATTGCTCCTTCTTCAGATCATAAAATTCTTTAAAAGCTTTGCCAGATTTGATTATAGTTCTCTATATTGTCATGTAAGCATGGAAACAGAAGGAAATAAGTGGAGTTGAACTGAAAAATATATATCTTTAAAAATTGCATGCACAAATTAGTGTAAAAGCAGTCAGGTTATTATTATGCCTTCAGATTGGCACGGAGAATGTTATCAACAATCCTGTTAAACATTTCACGCTAAGACAGTTACCACTAAAAAACGAACTAGATATTAGGCGAAATGCATGACTAATGCCAATAATGACAGACATCCATTTAACTTAAAAGTAAAACATTTGCACCTTTGGGACATGAGGTTCTGGGCTTCTCCATTCCCCAACAACTAGGGTTGCCAACCTCCAGGTACTAGCTGTAGATCTCCTGCTCTTACAACTGATCTTCAGCCAATAGAGATCAGTACACCTGGAGAAAATGGCCGCTTTGGCAATTGGACTCTATGGCATTGAAGTCCCTCCCCTCCCCAAACCCCACCCTCCTCAGGCTCCGCCCCAAAAATATCCAGGTATTTCCCAACCTGGAGCTGGGAACCCTACCAATAACTGCTTCTGTAGGGTTGCCACTTACCCACTTCCAGGAGGGGGCCTTCCAGTGATGCTTCCTGTCCTCTGCTCTTTCTCAATGGAGTGGTAGGGGGGAAATGGGAGAGGGTAAACAGCATTGATCGATGCCCGGACATCACTTCCTGATTCAGAAGAGGAAGTGACATCATGATGCTCTACGAGTTTTCAAATCTCTGCAGTCTAGATGTCATTCAACGTTTTTCCAAAATAGGAATCGATAGCTCAGAAGTTTCCACTCCCACCCCCAATGCTCTTGAGGATTGCCAGCAGAGGTCTGGCAATCATAGTTATTGGCATGGCTGCCAAGAATGGAAAACTAGAGGGTCAAGATTCTGGGAGTATAGTTGGCCCAGGTAGGATTGGCAAGTCCCTCCGCCACCGGCGGGAGGTTTTTGGGGTGGAGAGAGACTTCAATGTCATAGTGTCCAATTGCCAAAGCAGCCATTTTCTCCAGGTGAACTGATCTCTATCGGCTGGAGATCAGTTGTAATAGCAGATCTCCAGCTTCTAACTGGAGGTTGGCAACCCTAGGCCCAGGAAGCTAAATAAGTTATATGATTTGTTATCATATGATGATTGGCCTGAGTGGTATGACAAGGGCCCAAAGAGAATATTAGTCTGGGTACCCTTGATGGTTTCCAACTGCTAGGGTTGCCAGGTACCTCTTCACCACCCGTGGGAGGTTTTTGAGGCAAAGCCTGAGGAGGGAGTGGTTTGGGGAGGGGAGGGACTAAAATGCCATAGAGTCCAATTGCCAAAGCAGCCATTTTCTCTAGGTGAACTGATCTCGATCGACTGGAGATCAGTTGTAAGAGCAGGAGATCTCCAGCTAGGACCTGGAGGGTGGCAACCCTACTGGCAGCCCTGGCCACTGTTGGGGAGGGTTGTCTTAAGTCAGGATATGAACAGATTCTACTAGACATTACAAACTGGGGCTCAGAGCAACATTGATAGCTGCCGTTTTTGCAACAGTCAGCAGTTTAGATTGTCTTCTAGTTTGGCCCTAAACTGCAGCCCTTCAGAGTATGCCAGAAGAAGATAAGGGCTGGTTCACATGCAAACATTAATCACTTAACAAGTGAAAACTCAAGAGATGACTTGCATGTTTGAATGAGCTAGCCTAGATTAATTGCCACAGGCAGAATTTTGAAATCCACAGTTGAAGGCAATATTTCCCAGGTATTCTATACTAAGTCATCAGGTATTCTACACCAAGTCATGAATCAGCCCTTAGATCTCAACGCAGTGGATAGAACTTCTAGCACAATTCTCTGTATATTTATTCATGAGTAAGTCAAGCTGTATTTAGTGGAACTTACTTCCAAGAGAGATTGCCTAAAATCAAAGCTCAGACTTCCTTACTCGAAGCCCCATTTTTCTAAATTGTTTTTGCATGCACTTAACTTTCCTCTGGGTTATATTCACTTTGGGTTTTAACACAGACCTGCTTTTCTGGCATGGTGATAGTTGGTTTTGATAAATACATTACCTGGAAAATAATCCTGAAGGGGTGAATTCTTTTTATGCAAAAGGATAAAAATATCATATGTTAAAAGCATCTATAGTGGACTGGTCACCCGTGGTCTAACTACAGTTTTGAAACTTGTATTAGAAGAACAGTTGGTTTTTATATGCTGACTTTCTCTACTTCTTAAGGAAGAATCAAACCAGTTTACAATCACCTTCCCTTCCCCTCCCCACAACAGGCACCCTGTGAGGTAGGTGGGGCTGAGAGAGTTCGGAGCGAACTGTGACTAGCCGAAGGTCTCCCTGCTGGCTTCATGTGTAGGAGTGGGGAAACCAACCCAGTTCACCTGATTAGAGTCTGCCGCTCATGTGGAGGAGTGGGGAATCGAACGTGGTTCTCCAGATTAGAGTCCACCGCTCCAAACCACCGCTCTTAACCACTACACCATGCTGGCTCTCTACTGTAAATCCTAGAGAACTGAGTGTTGCTTCAGCTGTCAGGCTGACTTACCTCTCAAGCTGTGGAGGAGGGTCTGAAGCTCAGTGGAAAAGCCTCTCTTTTGCATTCAGAAGCTCCCAGTTTCAAGCCCTGGTACCTACAGTTAAAAAGGATTAGAATCGTAGAATCATAGGAAGACAGAGTTGGAAGGGAACTCCAGGGTCATCTAGTCCAACCCCCTGCACAATGCAGGAAATTCACCTCCCCCCACGCTCCCAGTGACCCCAGCTCCAGGCCAAGAAGATGGCAAAAATCCTTGAGGATACCTGGCCAATCTGGCCTGGAGGAAAATTGCTTCCTGACTCCAAAGTGGTGATTGGCATTACCCTGGACATATCAGAAAAGGCCACAAGAACTGAGCACTGATGCAACTCTTCTTGCCCTCCCTCTCATGAACTGCCTAAGTTCATAGAATCAACATTGATGTCAGATGGCCATCTAGCTTCTGCTTAAAAACCTCCAAAGAAGGAGAGCCCACCACCTCCTGAGGAAGCCTGTTCCACTGAAGAACCGCTCTAACTGTTAGGCAGTTCTTCCAAATGTTTAGCCGAAAACTGTTTTGATTCTATTTCATCCTGTTGGTTCTGGTTCAACCTTCTGGGGCAACAGAAAACAACTCGGCACCATCCTCTATATGACAGCCCTTCAAGTACTTGAAGATGGTTATCATATCACTTCTCAGGGATTAGGGAGTAGGTGATGTGAAAAACCTCTACCTGAGACCCTGGAAAGCTGCTGCCGGCCTGAGTAGACAATACTGACCTTGATGGACCAAGGGTCTGATTCAGTATAAGGCAGCTTCATGTGTGTTCATCATGTAAGCAGTCAACTTTTTTTTTTAAGGCAAAATATCAATATCAATGTGGCAGGTGGGCTATGATATTGATTGCCCAAATACTAGCCAGTAGGTGCTCTCCACAGCCAGTTCGATTTGACTAAGCTGGGCATTTGCATAACTGATTGTTTTCTGATGACAGAAACAGTTACAGTTGCACTGAATGCGGCAGTCACAAACTGATGTCACTATTGTGAAATACTAATTCCTTTTGCATCCACTCTTTAGCAAAAAGAATACAGTTCACCTAGGCCATTTTTGCATGGTCAATTTTGATGCTCGCTCACAGCTCTTTTTTAAAATGTGACTTTAAAAATGCCTTTTCATGGTCCCAACGCAAAAGGAGAAGTTCCACTCCCCCCACTCGCCTGCTCCTTTGTTCCTGTTTGCATAGTCATTAGCATATGCATAGCATGTTTTGCATGGTTCCTTGAGGGAAATTCTTCGCGGCAAAAGGGCTCTTTAGTAATGCGAAGCAGGTATGCGCCGGCTTCGCAGTCACTTCCGGAATGGCGGTTCAGCGTGCAAAATTAAAAAAAAATATACAGGGCAATTCAGCCTGGAACGCGCTGCTAATTACCATGCAAAAATGGCCCTGGTAACATGTGAACATGCAAAATCGTCTGCAAAATGCACACCCCACAGTCCGCAGCCTTTGAGGAGAGGTCCTACTTGGGAAAGGAAGCTAAGCAGTCGTTCTTTATGACAAGAAGTTCTCCAGAGATTCATACCTGCCAATACAATACAATTCAGGAGCAAATCTGTCCCCGCTGAAGCAGGAATCAATACTTCTCTTTTAAGCCTCATTCAGAAAAGGCGGCTGAAGCATCAAAAAAAGAGCCCGTAAAAGATTAGATATTAACAGTTTATCATTTGTCGGCTGACAGAGTGGCAAAACATTTCATAAATATTTTTTTCCCTGACACCTCGTACGAAGATATGTGGGAGACAGTTGCTTCATTATCCTGATATTAGGAAAGGCCATTTCTCACTTTCTGTTGGTAAAACACAGAGCGAAGGAATGAGTCCCCTGATGACATCAAAGAAAAAATAAGACATTACTCATACGGACTGTTTCCCTTTCATTGGCTCCAGATTAGTGTTATTGGGAAGGAGATTCACTGGATTTGGTGAAAAAGGGAAACTGAGGCAGAGCGGGCTACATAGAAGCTGATTGCGACATGGCAATTCCACACAAGTTGTCACACCCTAGCACCCCCCAAGAGTAGGGCTGCCAGGTCCCTCTTTGCCACTGGCATGAGATTTTTGGGGTAGAGCCTGAGTAGGGCGGGGTTTGGGGAGGGGAGGGACTGCAAAGTCATAGAGTCCAATTACCAAAGTGGCCATTTTGTCCAGGCAAACTGATCTCTATTGGGTGGAGATCAGTTGTAATAGCAGCAGATTTCTGCTAGTACCTGGAGGTTGACAACCCTACCAAGAGAGAGAAAGGGGAGCCAAAACACAGTCCTAGGAGGAACAGTGTTTCAAGGGTCGAGAGGAGGGTGGATTGAAACAGGACACCGGTGGTCACCGGGGACCTGGAACAAAATCTTCTTGCAAGCACTAACCTTATTAGGCAGTAAAAACCTACTTAGGAGAAGGGTGAAGGGTACAAGATAGCTGTGGGTTGTGAAATTCCTAGAGATTTGGGGCTGGACCCTGAGATGGGGAGTGGGGAGTTATAATGCCATACAGTGCACCCTCCAAAGAAGCTGTTTCATTCAGTGGAACTGATCTCTATAGTCTATAGACCAGTTGTAATTCCAGGACTCTCCAGGCCCCACCTGGAGGTTCTAGGCAAAGAAGGGTTGTGCTTATTGATATACCCAAACCGAAAATAAACCCAAAATTAGCCGTTTCGGCAATATTCGGGTTTGGGGTAGACCAAATACCAAAACCTGGGAATCTGCCCAAAGCTAAATATGTGATACCCGAAAAAGTTGAATTCGCCTTTTTTGAGTTTGGCTATTCGCCTTTGCTCAGATGCATGGTTCTGTGCTTTCTCTCATTTTTCTGTCTTTTGACTGGTTTTCTTAGGGCCCCATAGTTAATTATTTCATTTTAATGGCCTTGTTAGAGGTACTATGAAATGACAATAATAAAAATATAATTAAGAATAACGAGCAATCCATTCAACGGCAAAGTGAAAAACAGCACTTAAACTTTCATACCCCCTTCCAACAAGAATTGATAATTAACTATTGATTCAGCAATGTTGCAGCCACAAAAATAACGAATTAAGGTGTAAAGAAAGGAATAATTGCAAGACAATGCAGAAGCTTCATTTAATTGGACTTACTTCCATGTACACATATAGTAGGATCTTCCCTATGGGGGAATGAACACTGCAGGATTTTTACATGAAATATAACACAATATTAAGTGCCATGTGGAAGAACAGTTGCAATTCTGCTTGCAGCTCAACAACTGAGCCATGCAAAGTGTCCTAGTGTGAAATGAGCCTAAAGCCTACAGCCAAACATTCTTCAAGTAAGTTACTGTGAACATTTTTTTTGAAATTGCAATGAATGATACCATCACGTACAGAAGAGGAGACCGAAGTGGATTGTGCCACTGGCCCCGGCCTGATTTCCACCCACCATGTATCATTTTCATGAGACATCCAGAGTAAAAGTTATCAGAATTTTATACTCTCAGTCTAGACTCTATGGGCTTGAATGACAATTACTGCATTTTTGTTATTCTGGTTTGATCATGATAATGAGAAAAAAATTAAGATAATTACCACGATATGTTTATCATTGCTGTCATTGCCCCCTGGCGGTTTGTGTCCTAGGCAAGATACATCACAAAGATGAAATAATTTGAGCATTGATCCTCTTTTTCTGGAAAAAAATTTAGATGAGAGGCTAGAGATGGGAACTGGTGTGATGTCTCCTGCCTCTTGGGGTGGACAGAGTTTATAAACCAATTCCAGGTAGGAATCAGATGGAATTTCAAAAGCTGGCCAGTTCATTTCAAATATCCCTCCTTTCTTTCATTTCCCCCCTTGTGCGAAACAGATCTGGGCCTTTGTTTTTGCACCAGTTTCTCTTTCCTTATGCCAAAATTTGCTCATTAAAAGGAACATGTCATGCAATATAATTTTTGCATTAATTGCATAGAAATGTCATAAAAGGAACAGCGACTAAATTGAGGCGGGCTGAAACGAATGATAATGATGACATACAAAAGTTAAAAGAACAAAACTGGTCATATTGGTTCACTCCTAATTGCATGGTCGTTGGACACAATTGGAAAATAAGGGACTAAAAGGAATCACACTCTGGACATGCCTCAATTCTGAAATTAATTTTAGAAATTCTCTGTGACAAATCAAAGGCTTCTTGCAGCCTCAACGGGGAAATAACCTCAGGATTTTCTGTCTTTAATTTAAGAACGCCTCAGAAGTAGTTAGCCAGTGCCTTACTTCAAGTAAATAACACAGGACACGACAACATACAAGCCAGCAGAAAAAGAAGACTTCTAACCCCCTTGAGGGTTGTTGGTTTTTTTCTTTTTCTTAGGGATGGAACTGAGTTTGATTCCCCACTCCTCTACATGAGTGGCGGACTTTAATCTGGAGAACCGGGTTTGATTCCCCACTCCTCCACATGCAGTCTGCTGAGTGACCTTGGGCCAGTCACAGTATTCTCCAAACTCTCTCAGCCTCACCTACCTCACAAGGTGCCTGTTGTGCAGGGGGGAGGGAAGGTGATTGTAAGCTGCTTTGAGACTCCCTTCAGTAGAGAAAAGCAGGGTATAAAAACCAGTTCTTCTTCTAGTTTTGTGCAAAGCTTTTCAAGATTTGAAAGGAGCCCTCTAAGTCTGGCATTTCTGAGGGTGCAGTCATTGCAAACGGCCTGAGAAACTGATGCTCAGATGCATCCCTGATGGGCTAGGGTTGACTATGGGACTTACATACAAAGTGTTGTCTTTATCTTAATTTGCCCTTAACACTTACCTAAATCTGATAGCCAAGTGATGTTGCCATGCCCAGAATATGATTCCTGACTGGCTAAGATAAGAACATAAGAAAAGCCATGCTGGATCATACCAAGGCCCATCAAGTCCAGCAGTCTGTTCACGTAGTGGCCAACCAGGGGCCTCTAGAAAGCCCACAAGCAAGATGACTGCAGCAGCATTATCATGCCTGTGTTACAAAGCACCTAAGATAATAGGCATGCTCCTCTGATCCTGGAGAGAATAGGTATGCATCATGACTAGTATTCATTTTGACTAGTAGCCATGGATAGCCCTGTGCTCCATAAGGACATAAGAAAAGCCATGCTGGATCACACCAAGGCCCATCAAGTCCAGCAGTCTGTTCACACAGTGGCCAACCAGGTGCCTCTAGGAAGCCCACAAACAAGACGGCTGCAGCAGCATCCTGCCTGTGTTCCACAGAACCTAAGATAATAGGCATGCAGCTTGTATCCTGGAGAGAATAGGTATGCATCATGACTACTATCCATTTTTACTAGTACCCATGAATAGCCCTCTCCTACATGAACATGTCCACTCAAGATCTCTTGAGGAGGAATGAAATGGGGTGGGGGGAGATAATTGACAAAAGGTACAAACCGGTTGCAAGCAGTCACAAAAACAGTAGGATTAAGAGTTTGTGGGTGGTAATGTCCACCTCTGAAATTAGTATTTGGAAATTAAATTCAAAACTGGAGGATATTTGGCTGATATAGTTCTGCCACAAGACAGGAGAGTTTTGTTACCAATCAAAGTTAGAGAAAGGAAGTATCGTTTCAATTGTATTAAATACTCACAATAGTTAGTTCTGGATATCAATTGCTAACGAGGACTTAAGATCACAGACATCCAACAGAGATCTGAACATCCATTCAGGAAAAAGGACCATTTTTTAACATGTGTTTAATTGAAAATAGATCCATCTTTTTTTTTTGTCAGACTTCAATATTTAGGACCCTTCTCTATGGTTCTGTGATGCTTTGATTCTAACAGGTGGCCATCAAGCAGGGAGAAAAAGATTTTATCGCCTGAAGTTGTAAGAAAAAGTGCCTATTTTGTGATTAGGACAAAAGAAGAAAATTCATGATTTTCCATCAAGTTTCAAATATTACCCATTGTTAAAGTTACAGTGACCTCTAGCGGCTCATTCTCATTATTCTGTTAAACATTATGGCTTCTGAATCAAGATTTTTGAGCTCATGCAGGATTGAATAGTTCCAGACAGATTGGATTACACCAGAGCCTGCTCTCCAAACCACCCTTGGCTTCACTTGACAAGAATATCCCCCTTATCGAAAGGTTGGACAATGAACAATCACTGTGTGGGGAAAAAATAAGTTTCAATTTCATGTTATCCTAGGAGTGCCAGCCTCCAGGTGGGAGTTGGAGATCTGCTGGAATTACAATTGATCTCCAGGGGACACAGATCAGTTCCCCAGGAGAAAATGGACGCTTTGGAGGGTGGACTCTATGTCATTATACCCCATTGAGGTCCCTCTCCTCCCCAAACCCCTCCCTCCTCAGGCTCCATTGTACCCCACTGAGGTCCCTGTCCTCCCCAGGCTCCATCTCCAAATCTCCAGGAGTTTCCCAACTTAGATCAGGCAACCCTACCTCCCCACCCCCCGCTGGTGGCCAGAGGCAACCTGGCAACCCTAATCAGATCATTCCACCAGCTTCCGCTAGTAGCCCTTCCCAAGACTAGATGGCCATCTATCAGCAATGCTGATTCTATGACCTTAGGCAGATCATGAGAGGAAGGGCATCCTGGCCATCTTCTGGGCATGGAGTAGGGGTCACTGGGTTTGTGTGTGTGGGGGAGGTAGTTGTGAATTTCTGCATTGTGCAGGGGGTTGGACTAGATGACCCTGGTGGTCACTTCCAACTCTGTGATTCTATGACTTCCCAGGAACACTACTTTTTTTGGGGGGGTGGACTCTATGGCATTATTCCCACTAGAGTCCTGCCCCTCCTCAGACCCTTCCCTCCCCAGGTTTTCAAGGGTTTTCAGGGCCAGAGACAATCAGAGGTGGTTTGCCATTGCCTGCCACTGAGTCGCAACCTGGGGCTTAGTTTCCAAGATCTGTTGAGATTGGGCTATCCTGGCCCATCCAGATTAGGGCCATATTGTGCTAGGAGAGGTTGCTCAGTTTCCCAACTGAAACTGTAAACCAAACTAGGTGCATGTTACTTTAGTATTTGTCTCTCTATACTCATTCCCATACTCAGCAGCAGGTGGAGGAGTTGGTTTTTATATGCTGATTTTCTCTACCTTTTAAGGAGAATTAAACCGGTTTACATTCTCCTTCCCTTCCTGTCAGACCTCAGCACCTCGTCGTGTTTCTTGCATAGGGAACTTCACTCCAGACGTAGTCGCGAGTTTAAAGTTTTACTAAGAAAGCCAGCGAGTTCAGCAAGTCATAGAAACTTAAGGCTAGAATACAGACATGGGGAAATACTGGTACATTTATAGGGTACATACAATGGGGTTGATTATGTTCAGGGTACAATACAAAAGGACGAGGAGCGGCAGAGTTGTCTTGATAGTTCAGATACAAGGAGCCAATACGGAAGTAAACTGCCGGTAACTACTTAAGAAAACGCATACAAGAATTTAACGCGTGCAATAGCTAGATGATCTCCAGGGCTCCCAGGCATTGTTCTGCAGGACCTGGTATCATACTAGCGATTACTCGGGCGGGTCTCCATTGTGGTGCAGATGCCGGGGGGGAAGGGCAGAGGCAGAAAGCCAGAAAGCCTTAGCTGACACTTCCTCTCCCCACAACAGACACCTTGTGAGGTAGGTGGGGCTGAGAGAGTTCGGAGAGAACTGTCACCCAGCAGGCTTCATCTGCACGAGTGGAGAAACCAACCCAGTTCACCAGATTAGAGTCCATTGCTCATGTGGAGGAGTAGGAAATTGAACCCGGTCCTCCAGATTAGAGTCCACCACTCCTAACCACTACACCACACAGATGACCCTGAACGTTAGATGACCACCCCCCTTAAAAAGGTTATATACAAAAGGTTTTCTAAATTGATGTACATACCTGTAACTTGTACATGAATTGAAGACAACCCCCACTTTTTCTTGACAGCATACCTGGGCGAAAAACCCTAGACATCCATGGAGTAAATATAGTGTATTGCATTTTATGTATAGAAAAAGAGATTTATATGATCTGAAGAGAAGCCAGAAGTATGTAAATACCGAGGGCCTTTACTCTTGCTCGTTTCAATGTCCTACCTTCAGCTCTCCTGGAAGGCAGGTATCACCGTATTCCTTTTTAGCAATGATTATGTCCATGCAAAACAGAGAAAGTGGAAACTATAGAACATGTCCTGTTGCACTGCCCTTCCTACAACGATATGAGATATCAGTATATTCTCCCTGTGTTGTCAACTTTTCCTGGGAGATCTGAAGACTCTAAAGTTTCCCTTCTCTTAGCAGACTCCTCTCGGGAGATAACCACCCAAGTAGCCAAAAGGGAAGGGGCTGTGGCACCTGCTTGGCATGCAGAAGGTCCCTGGTTCAATCCCCGGCATCTCCAGTTAAAGGGGCTAGGCAGGTAGGTGATGTGAAAGACCCCTGCCTGAGACCCTGGAGAGCCGCTGCCAGTCTGAGTAGACAATACGGGTCTGATTCAGTATAAGGCAGCTTCATATGTGTTCATGTGTCTTCAGCCTTGTGGGATTCGTAAATGGCTGACTGAAAATCTCACCCCATAGATTATTCTTCCTCCCCCTCTACGAACCATCTTTCCCAGAATCAACATTTTTTATTATTTTAACTTTTTAAATTTTTATTCAGAGCTGATCTTGTAACGAAATAAAGATTGCTTTAGAAAAAGAGATCTCAAAAGACAGAGATATCTGGCAGCAGGGCTGGGAAAAGAGCCTACCTGATGGCTGAGGGAACCAGTGCCAGAAAGAACAAACAGCGATGGCTGAGATGAACTCGAGCATAAGGCAGCTTCATATGTTCATATGAACTTTACGGGTCCTAGAAAGATGAATTCCGTAGGAGCAGCCAACTGTTTACCCATCCCCTGATCGTTTTAAAGGTGAAATTGGGAAGATCCGTCATCGTCCATTTCCTGCTGTCCTCTTTCCACCCCTGATGGGGAAATCACTCTGCAAAGTACACCCAAAGCAAGTTCCTTTAAAAAATAATCTGCAGTATCTAACAGGATGCTGGCATTTTTCCTCCCTCTGACCACTCAAGGTGAGAGGGTCATGACACAACGGGTGGTCCAAGCAGTTGGAACTCTTTCTGAGATACGCAAGTCCCTCGAGGCAAATTCTACAGCACGTTCCACTTCAATTGTGTTCATGATAGCACAGGAGAACCTTTTCAGATTTGAAGTTGTCAGAGATAATGAAACTTGGCACGGCAAACATTTCAATTGTCCCTGTTGACAGCAGGTATAAGACCTGATTTTCTGGTACCTGTCACTAGTAAATCTGTTTTTTTTTTTTTATGTTTTGCCTTCAGGGGAGATTTACAATTTATAACTTCGTTGTTATACACACATGTACACTAACTTTACCCCCCCCCCGCCCCGGTTGCAGCTTCTTATTCTTGGCTTCTAGAAGTTAGACTTCTAAGAGGAAGATAATTGTCCTCTCATCCATACACACGTCACCCTCCCCTAGTAGGATACATCTGGGGAAAGTTCTCAAAGCTTGCTGTTGCGACACAATCCTAGCACTGAGTGCATGAAACTGCCTTGCACTAAGACCATTCATGATCAATGTTGTGTACTGTCACAGCGGTGGCTTTCCAGAGTCTCAGGTAGAGGTTGGAGGTGCATCACCTACAGCCTGATCCTTTCAGCTGGAGATACCAAGGATTGAACCTGGACCTTCTGCATGACAAGCAGATGCTGTACCACTGAGCCACAGCCCCATTATTTCTCCGTGCTTACCTTGTGAAGATGCAAGTAGGTAATGCCGACATCAGAGGTGACCATCAGACATTTTTAATGTTGTGCGTGGTCCCATTTATACTCCCCATGAATGCTTGTTCTGTTTCCTTAACTGTAGGAAGGGTTCAGCCATTTTTTAAAAAGTTTGTTTTTGTTAAGTTTTCAATGCAGTTATAGGTCTACAAATGCTGCTAAACCTCGTATCCCCTTGAGCCCAGAAATATAGGGCCTTTTATGCATGCCTGTTTCCCTCACCGTCACACCTCCGATGACTTCAGGTCTTTGTGTTGATTATGCATGCCGTTTCCGACCGTCAGTGGTCGCCTCGTTCTCCTGCTGCGTTTCCCTGCATTTTGTCCGGGTTTTCAGGGACCTGTTTTATCTTGAATTTTAAAATGCAGGCAAAAAAAGAGAAAGGATACAAATGAAGTAAATAAACAAATATCTCAAAAAAAAATCTCTGAGAGGTAAATTAGATAAGGTTATGGTGACTTGGTCAAGATTACCCAGTGCGGTTAGATTAAGGATGAGTCGTGAATTTTTAAAACCTAGTCTCAAAGATCTATGTCTAACATTATCATCAAGTGGTACTCACTAATCACTTTTCAATACCAGTATAGCACATGCTGTAGGTAAACCAGTGCAAAGGCTCGTAATTACTGGACAGTTTTTTGTTACGACATGGGAAAGAATGTGATTGCATGTAGTTTTGTCCACCCTTAGAATGTAAAAATTAGATCTCATGGGCCAAGCTAGTTCATCAAAAATGATTAAAGAGAAGCAAAAGGAAAATGCCCAATTTATTAGGACTGAAAGTTCCAGCTAGATTGTGAATTTTATTTTATTTTTAAGTTTTTTTCTCAGGATTTGGTCATATATTCACAATTTAAAATTATCTCAGAGTGTAATTCAGGTTTTGGTGATCCCAAGAAGAACAATGTGACAGACAAATTCAGTCTCTCTCTCTCTCTCTGTGTGTGTGTGTGTATACACACACACATATCTTGGATCTTTAACAAGTAGCACCAAGCCACCTCAGCTCTATGCCAGCTTTTCACTATCAAAGGTATAGGCAGAGGAACCTGAATTCCTGTTCTGGAATGACAGGACCCAGAGCGGAATTACGGCCCCTAGGATTGGAATGACATACCGTTCAAGTAAATGACAGCCCCTAAGAGTAGCAGAAGTGCTTTGGGCTTAGAATGACAGCCCCCAGAGTAGAATGACGGTCCCTAGGAAGAGAATCAGTGCTCTGGGAGTGAAATGACAGCCATCAGAGTGGATTGATGGCCCCTGGGAGTAGCAGAAGTGTTCTGGGCCTGGAATGACAGCCCCTCAGACTGAAATGATGGTCCCTGGGAGTAGGAGAAGACCTCTAAGAAAGAAATGGAAGGGGAGGAAGGTAGGGTTGCCAGGTCCCTCTTTGCCACCAATGGCAAAGTTGTGTAGACATCCCTGAATCAGTTCCACCTCAATCGTTTTCCTGCTTGTCCACTTCTCTGTTTCCTCCCGGGGTCATGGCGTTGGTGTCATCCACCTCATAGTGCTCTGTTGACAAGAATAAAGATTGTCCTTCTCCTAAGGTTGCCAACCTCCAGGCACTAGCAAAAAAAGAAGAACCAGCAACATAGACCACTACAGTGTAATAATATATCCAACTTAACATACATGCAACACACAATAAAGATTCCAGATTGCAACTTCCAAATTTCTTATAATTACTAAGAACTGGTCAGTGCTTTAGGATCTGTAGGATCTATTCAATGTTTCTTCTTGCTCCAGCCGGAGCATCAGCAATTACATAAACAGCTGTAATAATAATTAGCATTGCCGCGGAAGTATAACAGATCATTAGGTTTTCAAGCTAGGAGGTAAAGTGCTTGTGAATCAGCAGCTCAGCCTGTGGCCTTGTTATTTATTGTTGAGCCATTTCTCTTTCCCCTAAGGGGGGGGAGACAATTATCACTTAATTATCTCATCTCATCGTTTGAAAAGGATGCACGAGTCATGTTCTCCTAGTCACAAACACGCACCAAAAAATATGTACCACTACTTGCCTGGGATATTTCCCACACACACACACGGTTCTAGAAAGGAGGGAAGGCTGCAGGGTATAGCTTGATCTCATCAGATCTCAAAAGCTAAGCAAGGTCGGTACTTGGATGGGAGACCATCCCTAGGGTTGCCAGGCGGGTGGTATTGGAGGGCAATTGTCCACCAATCCACCTAGCCGCTCTGGAGTGGCAGCCATGTGCACATGTGGGCGTGTGCATGCAATGACGGCACTTCCAGTTTTACTTCCAGAAGCACCCCATTTCCGCAGCTGCTTTAACTCTCAGACCCCCAACTGCTATGGTGAATATGGAGCTGCTCCCAGAAGCCACTGAGCAGCATGTGCAACCAACACAGTGTCAACTCCAAGCTGGGGCTATGGAACAGTTCCAACCGATCCCACAGACAGTCTGCCTCTTTGCACGGTTATGGCTTTTGCAAGAACAACAAATACATCTTGCATTGGCTGTGGGGAGAGGATACAGTTCACAGGTAGGGCAACTGCTTGGTATGCAGAAGGTCCCAGATTCCATCTCCAGTTAAAGGATCCAGTAGTACATGATGTGCAAGATCTCTACTTGAGACCCTGGAGAGCCACTGCCAGTCTGAGTAGGCAATACTGAACTTGATGGCTCAAGGGTCTGATTCAGCATAAGGCAGCTTCATGTGTTCAAGTGAAGAAGAAGAGTTGGTTTTTATATGCCGACTTTCTCTACACTTAAGGGAGAATCAAACCGGCTTACAATCGCCTTCCTCTCCCCACAACAGACACCTTGTGAAGTAGGTAGGGCTGAGAGAACTGTGACTAGCCTAAGGTCACCCAGGAGGCTTCATGTGTAGGAGTGGGGAAACCAACTCGGTTCACCAGATTAGACTCTGTTGCTCATGTGGATGAGTGGGGAATCAAACCCAGTTTTCCAGATTGGAGTCCACCGCTCCAAACCACCGTTCTTAACCATGACACCCTGCTGGCTCCCAAGAAAGTGACTTTCTTGGGAAGTCTACCTGGCAACACCACATATGGCTGTTCACATGGAAGAACTTCCTCCACATTTGTGCCAACTCAGCCCATGGACCTATCAATGAAGACCAGGTTTCCATCTAATTTGGCATTACCTGCTTGCGTTGGCTGTAATTTTCCAGCAGAGAAGCATCTTACCCTGGTGGTTCCTTCCAACTCTATGATCCTATGATTCTATGAGGAGAAAAGGGGCAGCTTTCAGTCCCCAAGATACACAAATCCATTCTGTTCTCCAGGATCTTTTGATGATACTCCGCTACTGGTGGGGATAAAAAGTCCAGCCTTGGGCACAGACATGGAAATTCAGCTGCTGAGTAAATATAACAGATAGCATACTGTTAAATAGTGTTTGAAAGCTTATCAACACTACACCGATGAGAGTGCTCGGACGGATGAGTACCACCCGGTGTTCAACGTCGTCACGCCGTAATGTGTGAAACGGCCTCATCTCTTTGGAATCGCTCCAACTTCCAACTTGGCACGAAACCCATCTTGCCAGACCATTTCTTTGCAAAGCAGAGAAGTCCTCCTTTAATGCTCTTCCCGTCACTGCTCAGTGCGTGTCTAACAGGCCTCCGTTTGTGTCTCTTTAACAAGAATGAATTATCCAGAAGCACAGGGGAGGCAAACCCAGGGAGCAAGGTTGCTTTGCGGGACCGTGGGATCCCGATGATCAATGGCTTATTTGGAAACAACTTCACCCAGGAGAGACTGCAGGAAACGGCAGCGGCGCCCAAGATGAACGGCTTCGGCTGCAGGAGTTCGATGCACATTATTATAAAGCCACTAGAATCTATTCACCACAGTGCCTTAATGGGTGGCTTTTATGAAAAATCACTGTGCAATGAGCGGATCGTCTTTGCGACCCAGAAATCCTGAAAGGCTCATCAGATGCGGCCTCGGCTAGACGGATGGGTTTGCCGGCGCGCCGGTGTTAACAATCAGCTTTTTGCCCACATTGGCCATCTATAAGCCCGATTAAGATTGGTGAGCCTCCTCAAGGAAGTGGTTTTGGGAGGGAGTCAGGTACAAAGCCTGGTACTGGACGGACAATTAAAATAGGTAAGCAAGATTAAAGTAGGCAAGCAAACAATTGAAGTAGCTAAGCAAATGCCCTACTGTAAAGCCTGTTGAGGCACGCATCTGAAGACGTACTTCAACAATCATTAAGTACTTGAAGGGCTGTCATATAGAGGATGGTGCTGAGTTGCTTTCTGTTGCCCCAGAAGGTCGGACCAGAACCAACGGGTTGAAATTAAATCAGAAGAGTTTCCATGTAGACATTAGGAAGAATTTTCTAACAGAGCGGTTCCTCAGTGGAACAGGCCTCCTTGGAAGGTGGTAAGCCACCACATCTAAAAAAAGGATATTACAGAGCTTGAGAAGGTGCAGAAAAGAGCTACCAAAATGATTAGGGGACTAGAGCAACTCCTATGGGGAGCGTTTAAGACGCTTAGGGCTGTTTAGCTTGGAAAGAAGGCGGCTGAGGGGAGACATGATAGTGGTCTATAAAATTATGCATGGTTTGGAGAGAGTGGACAGGGAGAGGTTTTTCTCCCTCTCCCATAATACTAGAACATGGGGTCATCTGCTGAAGCTAGAGGGTGAGAGATTCAAAACAGATAAAAGGAAGTATTTTTTCACACAACACATACCGGTAGTTAAATTGTGGAACTCCCTGCCCCAGGATGTGGTGATGGCTGCCAGCTTGGAGGGCTTTAAGAGGGGAATGGACATATTCATGGAGGAGAGGGGTATTCATGATTATTAGTTAGAATGGATACTAGTCATGCTGCATACCTATTCTCTCTAGTATCAGAGGAGCATGCCTATTATTTTGGGTGCGGTGAAACACAGGCAGGATGGTGCTGCTGCACTCGTCTTGCTTGTGGCTTCCTAGAGGCACCTGGTTGGCCACTGTGTGAACAGACTGCTGGACTTGATGGGCCTTGGTCTGATCCAGCAGGGCCTTTCTTATGTTCTTATGTTCTAGGTTTTTAAGCAGAGGCTAGATGGCCATCTGTCAGCAATGCTGATTCTATGAACTTGGGCAGTTCATGGGAGGGGGGCATCTTGGCCATTTTCAGGGCACTGGGTGTGTGTGGGGGAGGTAGTTGTGAGTTTCCTGCATTGTGCAGGGGGTTGGATTAGATGACCCTGGTGGTCCCTTCCAACTCTATGATTCTCTGATTCTCTGAATTGAGCTCTCACCTGGTTGGCCACTGTGTGAACAGACTGCTGTACTTGATGGGCCTTGGTCTGATCCAGCATGGCCTTTCTTATGTTCTTATATTTAAATTTATTTACTGTATTTTTATAGCCTGCCTTTCTCATTGAGACTTAAAGCGGATTGCATAGTGCAAGGCGGAAACAGTCCATACGAAGAGACATCTAATCACAGCTTTCGAAGAGTAGCCATGTTGGTCTGCAGTAGAAGAGATAGATTCAAGTCCAGGAGTATTTTAGAGACCAACAAGGTTTTTGAGGTACGAGCTAAGCTTTCAAGCTTCCACCTGATGGAGTTTTGACTCTCAAAAGCTTACCCTGAAAATCTTGTTGGTCTCTAAAGTGCTACTGGACTCAAATCTAGCTCTAATAAGCACTGTGTAGGTCAATACTATCAATATGAGAAGACACCTATCTAATGAGAGAGCCAGCATGGTGTAGTGGTTAAGAGCGGTGGACTCTAAACTGGAGATCTGGGTTTGATTCCACATGCCTCCACCTGAGCGGTGGACTCTAATATAGTGAACTGGGTTGGTTTCCCCACTCCTACACATGAAGCCAGCTAGGTGACCTTGGGCTAGTCACAGTTCTTTCCAAACTCTCTCAGCCTCACCTACCTCACAAGATGTCAGTTGTGGGGAGAGGAAGGGAAAGAGATTGTAAAATGGTTTGATTCTTCTTAAAAGGTAAAGAAATTCAGCATATAAAAAACAACTCTTCTTCTTTTTCAATGTACTAGGATTAGTATTGCAGAAATCTGAATAAGCATAACATATTACACATAAACACATGAAGCTGCCTTCTACTGAACCAGAACCTTGGTCCATCAAAGTCAATATTGTCTACTCAGACCAGCAGCGGCTCTCCAGGGTCTCAGGCAGGGGTCTTTCACACCACCTACCTGCCTAGTCCTTTTAAGTGGAGATGCCAGGGATTGAACCTGGGACCTTCTGCATTCCATGCAGAGGCTGTACCACTGAGCCACAGCCCCCATTAGTAATGATACAGAATGTAGGTATAAGAAAATTAGTCCTACATTAATACAGAACAATGAAACGACAACAGGGTAATAACGTACAGCTAGATCACATGATCGTAGTTCTACAGCCAGGCTTAGAAACTCCTACCCGAAATGTTCTAGTAGCTCTTTATCTTAAAAGTTGTTGGATGGCCATTCCTCATTCTGGTAGTCTTTCTCGGTGGACTATTAGCTGGTGTCAGAAGTGGAAAATGGGGAGCACTTAAAGGCCATTTCCTTGCTGTGCAGGTGGAAGCAGAAGACAAGGAACTGTGAGAGTCACACCCAGAGAAAGCAAGATGGAAGAAAGCCTAAGTACTGCTGCATAGCAAGAGCCTTAGTAAACATGGATGGGGAGGGGTTGTGGCTCAGTGGTAGAGCATCTGCTCAGCATGCAAAAGTTCCCAGGTTCAATCCCTGGCATCTCCAGTTAAAGGGACTAAGCAGGTAGGTGATGTGAAAGACCTCTGCCTGAGACCCTGGAGAGCTGCTGCTAGTCTGAGTAGACAATACTGTCTTTGAAGGACCAAGGGTCTGATTCAGTAGAAGGCAGCTTCATGTGTTCATGTGTATCTGTCACAACCACCATCATGCCTGCAGTTATCAGGGGATTCACAGAAACAGAGGTTTAAACTCCATTTGGTAGCTACAAGAACAACGGGAGTTAGTAATCAAACCAAAGCCTCCATTTTTCTACATGTCGCTGGAGAGGAGGCATTGGACATTAATAATAATTCCAGGTTCACAAAAGGTAAGAATTATAAAAGTAAAAATTGACACATTGGAAGAATGTTACATGCCTCAGATGCACAAAACAATTTTTTACAGCCGACAATGGATCAGTATGTTAAAAGAATTCGGAAGGCTCAGTAAAAACTGTGTCTCAGATAAGGGACAGAATTGCCGGTGGTTTCAGATACGATGTCCTCAAAGAATGGCTGCTCCAGGGGAGAGTTTTATCCCTAGGCAAAGCCCTTCAGATTACTTTCTCTTATCTCGGGACTCCATCTGGAGCTTACAATATCTGAGGCTGGGTCTACAATCCCCAAAATCAAAGCTTCGGCCTACAATACCCCATATCCAAGGCTGGGCATACAATATTCAAGGGTGAGGCGATTCCATTGTAAAACCACCACAGGGCTCTGAGCCGGTACTACTTTCTAGGGACAATGCAAATCTCATCTCACCAATGGTGGAGATGAGGGGGAGGAAGACAATGGTATCAAAAACCCACTCTGACCTAGATATTTCCCTGGCTTCTATAATTAAAAATAAGGGTCTTTCTGGATCAGACTAATGCCCACCATTCTATTTTGACCAATTCCCAGCTGAGGGCTCAGAGTGATGTAGTGGTTAAGAGTGGCGGACTGAATCTGGAGAACCGGGTTTGATTCTCCCTCTCCTCCACATGAGTGGCAGACTCTAATCTGGGGAACCAGTTTGGTTTCCCCTCTCCTCCACATGAAGGCTGCTGGGTGACCTTGGGCTAGTCAACAGTTCTCTCAGAACTCTCTCAGCCCCACCTACCTCACAAGGTGTCTGTTGTGGGGAGAGGAGAAGAAGAGTTGGTTTTGATATGCCAACTTTCTCTGCCACTTAATGGAGAATCAATCCGGCTTACAATCACCTTCCCTTCCCCTCCCCACAACAGACACCCTGTGAGGTACAGTGAGGGGAAAAAGTATTTGATCCTCTGCTGAATTTGCCCGTTTGCCCTCTGACGAAGAAATGACCAGTCCATAATTTTAATGGTAGGTCTATTGTAGCTGTGAGAGACAGAATAACAACAGGAAAAACCCCAGAAACCCAGAAGACAAAAGTCAGAGATTGATGTGCATTATAATGAGTGAAATAAGTATTTGATCCCTTTGCAAAAGATGACTTAGTAATTGGTGGCAAAACCCTTGTTGGCAATTACAGAGGTCAGACGTTTCTTGTAGGTGGCCACCAGGTTTGCACACATCTCAGGAGGTATTTTGTCCCACTCCTCTTTGCAGATCCTCTCCAAGTCAGTAAGATTTCGAGGCTGATGTGTAGCTACTTGAACCTTCAGCTCCCTCCACAGATTTTCGATGGGATTAAGGTCTGGAGACTGGCTAGGCCGCTCCAGGACCTTAATGTGCTTCTTCTTGAGCCATTCCTTTGTTGCCTTGGCTGTGTGTTTTGGGTCATTGTCATGCTGGAATACCCATCCTCGACCCATTTTCAATGCCCTGGCTGAGGGAAGGAGGTGCTTGCCCAAGATTTGATGAATCATGGTCCCTTCCATCGTCCCTTCGATGTGGTGAAGGTGTCCTGTCCCCTTAGCAGAAAAACACCCCCAAAGCATAATATGTCCCCCTCCATGTTTGACGGTGGGGATGGTGTTCTTGGGGTGGTAGGCAGCATTCCTCCTCCTCCAAACATTGCGAGTTGAGTTGATGCCAAAGAGCTCGATTTTGGTCTCATCTGACCACAATACTTTCACCCAGTTCTCCTCTGGGTCATTCAGATGTGCATTGGCAAATTGCAGACGGGCCTGTACATGTGCTGTCTTGAGCTAGGGGACCTTGCGGGCTCTGCAAGATCTCAGTCCTTCACGGCGTAGTGTGTTACCAACTGTTTTCATGGTGACTATGGTCCCAGCTGCCCTGAGATCATTGACAAGTTCCCCCCGTGTAGTTCTGGGCTGCTTCATCACCGTTCACTGCTTCAATGATCACCGTTCTCATGATCATTGGAACTCCACGAGATGAGATCTTGCATGGAGCCCCAGACCGAGGGAGGTTGACAGTTAGGGTTAGGGTTGTCACCTTCTCACCGAGCTGCTTGACAATAGTCTTGTAGCCCAGTCCAGCCTTGTGCTGGTCTACAATCTTGTCCCTGACATCCTTGGACAGCTCTTTGGTCTTGGTCATGGTGGCTAGTTTGGAATCTGATGGATGGATTGCTTCTGTCAACAGCAGAATCCTAACCCTAACCCTAATCTGGCTGGTTGATAGGGGATCAAATACTTATTTCACTTATTATAATGCACATCAATCTCTGACTTTTGTCTCCTGGTTTCTGGGGGTTTTCCTGTTGCTATTCTGTCTCTCACAGCTACAATAAACCTACCATTAAAATTATGGACTGGTCATTTCTTCATCAGAGGGCAAACGGGCAAATTTAGCAGGGGATCAAATACTTTTTTCCCTCACTGTAGGTGGGGCTGAGAGAGTGTGACTAGCTCAAGGTCACCAAGCTGGCTTCATGTGTAGGAGTGGGGAAACAAATCCAGTTCACCAGATTAGCATCTGCCGCTCATGTGGAGGAGTGGGGAATCAAACCCGGTTCTCAAGATCAGAGTCCACTGCTCTTAACCACTATACCACGCTGGTGTAAGCCAGTTTGAGTCTCCTTTTTAAAAGGTAGAAAACATTGGGGTATAAAAACCAACTCTTCTTCTTCTTGGTTGTTTCTAGCATTCAGGCATTTACTATATGCAGAGATACCATACTTGAAGGTTCCATTGAGGTACCATGGCTAATAGGTATTGGAAAAAAAAACATATCTTCTACAATTTTGTCCAATTCTTTTATTAAAGGCTTCCAAAGTGGTGACAACTGTTTGGCATGCAGAAGGTCCCAGGTTCAATCCCTGGGATCTGCAGTTAAAAGGATCAGGCACTGTGTGATGTGGGGGGGGGGGGAACCTGCCCTCGAGACCCTGCAGAGCTGTTGCCGGTCAGAGTACTAGACAATAGTGACCTTGATAGACCAATGGTCTGACTCAGTAAAAGGCTGCTACAACTAAGCAGAATCATGGGTAGCCATGAGAGATGCCAACCTCCAGATGGGACCTGGGGATCTCCTGGGAGCTCATCTCCAGACTACAGACAGAAGTTACCCTGGAGAAAAAGGATGTTTTGGAAGGTGGACTCTATGGCATTGTGCCCCACTGAGGTCCCTGTCCTCTCCAAGCTCCACCCCCAAATCTCCAGGAGACTCCTAACTCAGAGCTGGCAACTCTTCCCCCCACCCCAGCCCCACAACAGTGCCCAGGAGGGACCTGGCAACCCTAACAGCCACCAACGCATGTATTATGAGACAGAGAAAAATATCTGCAAGCCGGTTTGATGCATACCTATTCTCTCCAGGATCAGAGGAGCATGCCTATTAGATTAGATGCAGTGTAACACAGGCAGGATGGTGCTGCTGCAGTTGTCTTGTTTGTGGGCATTCTAGAGGCACCTGGTTGGCCACTGTGTGAACAGACTGCTGGACATGATGGGCCTTGGTCTGATCCAGCAGGGCTTTTCTTATATTCTTATAACTTGGAAGGCTTGAAGAAGGGAATGGACATGTTCATGGAAGATAGGGCTATCCTTGGCTACTAGTCAAACTGGATACAAGTCATGATGCATACCTATCCTCTCCAGGATCAGAGAAGCATGCCTATTATATTAAGCACTGTGGGACACAGGCAGGACAATGCTGCTGCAGTCATCTTGCCTGTGGGCTTCCTAGAGGCACCTGGTTGGCCACTGTGAGAACAGACTGCTGGACTTGACAGACCTTGGTCTGATCCAGCAGGGCATTTCTTATTATGTTCGTATTATTATGTTCCTTAAGTGGTAGTGAAAGTCAGCATATAAAAACCAACTCTTCTTCTTCTCCTCCTCCCACTTATCTCCCCTTATTCATTCCCTGCCTCCAGCCCTGGCACCATCTGTTCCTCCCTCACACATATTTTAAAGTACCAAATTCTTGTGTTTCCTCATTATAAGAACATAAGAACCCAAGAAAGGCCCTGCTGGATCAGACCAAGGCCCATCAAGTCCAGCAGTCTGTTCACACAGTGGCCAACCAGGGGCCTCTAGGAAGCCCACAAACAAGACAACTGCAGCAGCATCCTGCCTGTGTTCCACAGCACCTGATATAATAGGCATGCTTCTCTGATCCTGGAGAGAATAGGTATGCATCATGACTAGTATTCATTTTAACTAGTAGCCATGAATAGCCCTCTCCCCCATGAACATGTCCACTCCCCTCTTAAAGCCCTCCAAGCTGGCAGCCATCACCACATCCCGGGGCAGGGAGTTCCACAGTTTAATTATGCGTTGTGTGAAAAAATACTTCCTTTTATCTGTTTTGAATCTCTCACCCTCCAGCTTCAGCAGATGACCCCGCGTTCTAGTATTATGGGAGAGGGAGAAAAACCTCTCCCTGTCCACTCTCTCTCATTGGGACTGCATTCCAAGACTTTGATCATTTTCGTTTCCCTTTTGTTGTCTCTCTTTCAGCACAGCGATGTGCTGTTGCCAGGTGTGAGCTGGATCTAAAAAACCAGACAAAAGTTGCACGGTTTACAAAGATAATCACCTGCTGAACACCAGTGACCACGCTACCTCTTTCACTTAATTATACAGGACATATCATTTGCAAAGTGCTTTACACTCTTTATTAGGTTCATCCTCACAACAACCCTGTGAGGTAGGCCATTGATACCCATTTTACAAATGGAGAACTGAGGTCGAGAGACCGTCGCCCAAATCCAGCATGGGAGAACCACGCGCTCCATGGGTGCCCATCCACCAGGCATCCTGTTTCTTGCTGGATTTAACGGGCACCTGCGGTGTGGGCAGAAAAGGATATCATTCCAACAAAATACAACTCAGCTGGATCGGGACCATCATCTCGAACCCAGGTCTCCTGGGTCTGTGCTGCTCACTAGGTTTAACATTTTTTTGTGCCCATGATCAACGTTGCTATTAAAATGAACCTGGGCACGCACAATGCGCCAACTCGCATTTATTCTAGTGCAGATTAAAAACATAGTTGCTCCGAATATAATTATTTATTTCTCTTTCAAGAAGGACAATGGGACAATGTACAGATGCTTTTATTCAAGTGAAGTATAAAATCTTTTTTTATATATATGTACACACACCCGCACACTTACTGTGTCATAATTTTTTTTAAATCGGGGAAACCTTCCTGATCCATTATTACAAGCACCCATTCACACGTACATACACAAAAGAAAACAAACAAAACAGCCCCCCCCAAAAAAAAAATTTAGTGCTAGCCATAAAGTTCCAGTAGGACTGCAATTTGGCATCAAAAAACGCCACATTGGTTTTTTTAGGAAATTGTTTGACATTATCCAAAAAAGAGAGACTTTTTAAAGTCGTAAGACACAAAATAAAGTTTCGGTTTTCCTTTTCTCTTTTGAAGAAGATATATACATCAAAAAAATACGAGCCAAAAAAAGGCCTTGGTTTTTAATGCTATTAGAAAGCTATATAATGTGCATGAGTCCTCTTCTTATCAACGGGGAACCAATTGGGAACATCAAAAAAAATCGCACCAGATTCCAGGAATTTCCTCCAGGGATAATTCTGTTTAAGTACCTGTGGGGTAAAGGGTGAGAGAGGTTTTTTTGTTGTGTTTTTGGGTCTTAGGAACTAAAAATATACATTTTTATTTGAAGAAGGAAAAAGAGGAAGAGGAGGAAGAAGAGGAAGAGGAGGAGCAGAGAAGGAGGAGGAGGAGGAGGATTGCTTTTTATATGCCGACTTTCTTTACCACTTAAGGCAGAATCAAACCGGCTTACAATCACCTTCCCTTCCCCTCCCCACAACAGACACCCTGTGAGGTAGGTGGGGCTGAGAGAGCTTTAAGAGAGCTGTGACTAGCCCAAAGGTCACCCAGCTGGCTTCATGTGTAGGAGTGGGGAAACCAACCCAGTTCACCAGATTAGCATCTGCCGCTCATGTGGAGGAGTGGGGAATCAAACCTGGTTCTCCAGGTCAGAGTCCACCACTCTTACATGTGCAACCACCACCAAAAAACCAAAAGCCCAAAGAGAAGTAACTGTGTGAAGGAAACCTGCTGGGTAACCTTGGGCTAGTCACAGTTCTTTCTGAATTAGCTCAGCCCCACCTACCTTACAAGGTGTCTGTTGTGGGGAGAGGAAGGGAAGGAGATTATACACCAGTTTGATTCTTTTTAAAAAGGTAGAGAAAGTCGGCATGTAAAAAACAACTCTTCTTCTTCTTGTAACGAAGGGAAATATGTCTTTGTCATGTTGAAACTTTGGAGCCTGGACCATACCTGATTCTTGGTTTCTTATGCTTCTTCTTCGTGGTCCATCTCGACCTCCTCTAAATTAGCAGCATCTGCAGCTCGTGACAGGATATCCGCCATCAGGGCCTCCTCGAGCTTTTTGCGCACCTGTTGCACTCGTTCCTCTTGTTTCCTGGGGAATCATTCAAAAATCCATATTTGAAAGTTTACGAGTTAAGATTTGGCAGCCCTGACCTGGATGGCCCTGGCTAGCCCAAACTTGTTGGATCTCAGTAGCTAAGCAGGGTTCGCCCTGGTTAGTCCTTGGATGGGAGACCACCAAGCGAGTCTAGGGTCTTGAGGCAGGTAATGGCAAACCACCTCTGTTTGTCTCTTTTCTTCAATACTCTACGCGACTGCCATAAGTCGTCTGGGAACTGCCAGTACTTGCCACCACCACCACCAAGATTTGGCTAATGCAAATGGCAGGCCAAAAGTCTCCACAGTACGGTCAGAGGAAAAGCAAACAAGCAGGGGCTTCAAAATTGTACCAGCATGCAGGTGTCTGGGATACTTCACATTTACATGTGTTAAGAACATAAGAACAGCCATGCTGGATCAGACCAAGGTTCATCAAGTCCAGCAGGCTGTTCACACAGTGGCCAACCAGGTGCCTCTAGGAAGCCCACAAACAAGACAACTGCAGCAGCATTGTCCACCACAGCACCTAATATAATGGGCATGCTCCTCTGATCCTGGAGAGAATACTTATGCATCATGACTAGTATCCATTTTAACTAGTAGCCATGAATAGCCCTCTCCTCCATGAACATGTCCACTCCCCTCTTAAAGCCTTCCAAGTTGGCAGCCATCACCACATCCTGGGGCAGGTAGATCCACAATTTAACTATGTGTTCGTTGGCATGTGTAATTTTCAGTTCACTTTGACCCAAGAGCAGTCCAGTTTCAAATCCAATAACACCCAAACATTCAGGAGGAATGACTTTCCACCTCATGAAACACATGTTGGAATTAGAAATTAAAACCCACACTTCCTGCTGTAGCAAATAGGGCTGTACAAAAAAGAAAAGAAAAGAAAAAGAAAAATTCAGTAAATTTCAGGATCGAGTTTATTGGACCCAAATTTTTTTCAGGAAACCTGAAATAAGCTGAGTACCCATACTGGTAAATGAGTATTCAGGCTTTTTTAAGGTTATCCCGAAAATATTTGAGTCCATTTTAGCCTATGGGAGTTTTTTTCGAAGCTCTTTGGGGGGATTTTTAGAGGTAGGATTACCGAATTTTCAGGGTACCTGCAAGAGACACTCCTTGCATGAGCCCCGAAGTTTGGTAAAGTTTGGGACAGGGGGTCCAATTTCTCCATAGAAAAGCATTGTGAACGCCATCTAGGCCAGGGCACTTATTTATTCATTTATTTTTTAGACTTATATTTCGCCCTTCCTCCTGGCTGAAGCCGGGCTCAGGGCAGCTAACATCAACAGAACACTTTAAAATAAAATAAAAACTACCCCAGTTAAAACCAAGCAATCTCTAAATTAAACACAGATGGCACTCTATTTCCGGTACACAGGGGTCCCTGCCGGCCTGGAAAAGCAATAGGGATCCCCTATTAAGATTTCACAGAATCATAGAGTTGGAAGGGTCTGCCAGGGTCATCTAGTCCAACCCCCTGCACAATGCAGGAAATTCCAAACTATCCCCCCCACCCAGTGACCCATACTTCATGCCCAGAAGATGGCCAAGGTGCCCCCCCTCTCATAATCTGCCTAAGGTCATAGAATCAGCACTGCTGACAGATGGCCATATAGCCTCTGCTTAAAAACCTCCAGGGAAGGAGCGCTTACCACCTCCTGAGGAAGACTGTTCCACTGAGGAATCGCTCTAGCTGTTAGAAAATTCTTCCTAATGTCTAGACGGAAACTCCTTTGATTTAATTTCAACCCGCTGGTTCTGGTCCGACCTTCTGGGGCAACAGAAAACAACTCGGCACCCTCCTCTATATGACAGCCCTTCAAGTACTTAAAGATGGTTATCATATCCCCTCTCAGTCTTCTCCTCTTCAGGCTAAACATACCCAACTCCTTCAACCTTTCCTCATAGGACAGTCTCCAGACCCCTCACCAACTTTGTTGCCCTCCTCTGGACACGTTCCAGCTTTATTTGCTTATACTTAATACTTCCAGCTTTATTTGCTTATACTTATTTATACTCCCCTCTTCTCCCCAAAGGGGATTTGAAGAGGCTTACAATGTTCTCCCCTTCTTCCTAAATAAAATGGCCTGCCTCTCCCGCCCCCACCACGGCTCGAACATGCCACGCTCACGGTAGCCAAGATCCTGTGGCACTGCGCAAACCCGTACGACATGCCACTGACTGGGCCCAAACTTTCTCCCCTGCTGCCTGGCTCCTGCCTGCGCCAGCACATAAGACTCTCCAATGCTCAGAAATAAGCCCCCTGAATGGTCTTTTAAAATGTCAAGCATCTTAAAGGCTTCGGGGCAGATAATGCCTCGAAAGCTACTGCAGCTGCATCCTGGCTCAGGAGCTGCCGAGTGACCGGTTTATTTCCCAAGCTCTCGAGCTGAGCTTGTGCCAAGGTTGTGAATGCACCCAAGTGAAAGCCGATTGCTAAAAAATAAAGATGGCTCACGGACCTGTTTACAGAGATTTTACTTCAACTTTGCATGCAGAACACTGCACCGGGTCAGACGTTAGCGGTGCTCAGAAAGGTGGGGAGGAAATGTCAGTGGTGACGAACGAGACTTATTGTTAAGCAGAAGGTAGGCAATGTCAGGGAAATGCAAAGAGAGGCACCTCGATATACTGAGTGCCCAAAGGATGGGAGGAGAAGATTGTTTTGTGTGTATGTGTTTTGCCATCATGTCATGGGAGGAGGAGGAGGAGAAGGAGGAGGAGGAGGAGGAGGAGAAGGAGGAGGAGGAGGAGGAGGAGGAGGAGGAGGAGGAGGAGGAGAAGAAGAAGAAGAAGAAGAAGAAGAAGAAGAAGAAGAAGAAAAGGAGTTGGTTTTTATATGCCGACTTTCTCTACCACTTAAGGGAGACTCAAACTGGCTTACAATCACCTTCCCCTCCCCTCAGCAGACACCCTGTGAGGTAGGTGGGGCTGAGAGCTCTAAAAAAGCTGTGACTAGCCCAAAGTCACCCAGCTGGCTTCATGTGTAGGAGTGGGGAAACCAACCCAGTTCACCAGATTAGAGTCCGTTGCTCATGTGGAGGAGTGGGGAATGAAACCCGGGTCTCCAGATCAGAGTCAACCACTCCAAACCACTGCTCTTAACCACTACACCACCCTGACTCTCTTTAGAGCAGCAAGCTCATATCTGGAGAACTGGGTTTGATTCCCCACTTCTCCACATAAGTGGCGGACTCTAATCTTCTAATCTGGTGAACAGGGTTGGTTTCCCCGCTCCTCCGCATGAAGCTGGCTGGGTGACCTTGGGCTAGTCACAGTTGTCTCTGAACTCTCTCACCTACCTCACAAGGTGCCTGTTGTGGGGAGAGGAAGGGAAAGCAATTGTAAGCTGCTTCGAGACTCCTTAGAGGTATTTTTACAAGCAGGCTATAACAACCATCTCTTCTTCTGCTTCTTATGACGACCCCAAACGGTTTTCAAGACAAGAGACGTTTGGAGGTGGTTTGCCATTGCCTGCCATGTGTGGTCTGAGAGAGTTCAGAGAGAACTGTGACTGGCCCAAGGTCGCCCAGCAGGCTTCATGTGGAGAAGCGGGGAATCGAACCCGGTTCTCCAGATTGGAGTCTGCCACTCTGAACCACTACACCACACTGGCTCTCTAAGATTGTTTTATGAGTTTCCAGATCATCTTTTGGCGTGTATGTGGGGAGCTTAAAAGCTCAATAGCAGATTTCTTGCGCAACAGGATCAGGCCCAGTCGGATGAGTATGGTCAGCGAAATGCAGAGTGTCCGAGTCCCTTCCCCCTTCCCCGACAACGCTGCTTTGCAATTGGCTGTAGTGTATTTTTTGAGATATGTCACCAGCCCCGGCCAGCCCTGTAGCGGGATTCTTTCATTTGTGATTAACCAAGTGGCCATTTACATCCTATCTAGGTCAGGCTGAATTTGTATAGTTCCCTTCTAAAGCCGTCTGAGATAGTAGCCATTGCTACATCCTGCGGCAGCTAGTTCCACAAGTTACTTAGGCTCTGCACGAAGAAGTGTTTTCTTTCTGGACCGCCCATCCACTTCAGTGGGTGTCTCTCAGCTCTCGTATTTTAGGAGGCCAAACAGAGTAGAAATACCCAGGGTGTGCTTCAAAATGAAGGACAGTCGAAATATGGATCCCCCTGGAAAATAGCGGAGACGTTTCCCCTCTCTTAAATGGGGCTCGATGCGATCCTCCCTCACAGAACTGCACCAGAAAGAGGCTCCAGACCATAAAATCGTGATGGTCGACTTGCGCTCAAAGGAACTGCATTTAAAGGGAAACGCAGTATGGCAGATTAAATAAGAACTCTGGGCTTGAAGTAAATAACTTTCTCGTTAAAAGTGTTCAGTTTGGTTTCTTATGCTAATTTGAGGGGGCAGCTCTGAAGGAACAGAACCACGATGACGGGCAACTGAATCAACAGTGGCTTTTTATTATTATTATTTTGGTGGCAATTAAATATTTAATTATGCAGAAAGCAATTAACGAAGAGATACTGAAGCGATAGATTAATGGTATGTATGTTCAAGACAATTGAGGGGAGTTAAGATATAAGATTTTCTCTAGAGGTTTAAGAGACGGAATAGACCCTTCTTCTTTTTTAGTGAATTGTAAAATGCTGGAATCTGCAAGGTAGCCGGCTCAAGGTTGACTCAGCCTTCCATCCTTCCGAGGTCGGTGAAATGAGGACCCAGCTTGCTGGGGGTAAAGGGGAGATGACTGGGGAAGGCACTGGCAAACCACCCCACAAAGAAAGTCTGCCTTGGAAACGTCGGGATGTGACGTCACCCCATGGGTCAGGAATGACCCGGTGCTTGCACAGGGGATCTTTACCTTTAGAATCTGCAAGATTAAGGAAAGAATGTCCGGCAATATTTCTCTTTTTTCCTGCTAAAATTTATATTATGTTAAGGCTCGGAAGATGAAACTTGTTTTACTTAATTTTTCCCCCTTCCTCCTTTTTTCCTTTCTGTACTCCCTTTACATAAAACAATTTAAAAAGAGGTTCCTGCCTGTGCAATGCCATATGATGACAGAGAGAGAGAGAGAGAGAGACAGAGACAGAGATGATAAGAATGACCAGGAGGGGCAGAGGTGATTTGCCAAAGCAATGAAACCTTAAAATATCCTTTTTTTCTGATTAGTTAGTATTTGGCTTCCATGCAGAGTGACAGAGAATTGTGGATCCAGAGTGTCCTCTGCTGGTGAGAGCGGGGCATCCCAACCATCCCAGCACATAACGCTGGATTTTTTATGAGTTCTCTCACTCCCGCTGGAGGCAGAAATAATAAAGGGAGAAAAAACCATGCTGTGTTAACTTTTTATGCTGCCATTATATTGCACAGGACATAGTGAAGCTGAAAAAATGCTTAGCGCTGAACTTTAAAAGATGCTGCAGCCCATTATTGCCAAAATAACTTTCAACAGGAAAGAGGAGGATTTGGGGATTTACGACATCAAAAGCCGCCTTCCTGTCTCTTTCTGTCAAGTTCAAACAGTTCTAAGCCTGTTCAATATTCAACCAAACTTTTACCTACATCGTTAAAATTATGTTTAGGCGAGCTCTCTCCCTTTACTCGGATTAAGCAAATGGTTTGTAAGAGCTGTTGCGGAGAGAGAGATAAAACTGGAGAGGCTTGGTCTACGGAAAGAGCACATCATGTGATAAAGTTGTTCTGGGACTGTATCACTTCAGGCTGCACGCTGGGTGGGGAGCTGTGGCATTTCTCCAGATTTGCCCCATTTAAAGACAAGGCGAGCATCAACCACTAAGGGTGCGCACTTGAAAAAAATTTTAAAAAAGATTTTGGGAATGGAATCCGTACTGGTGCCCTAACCTGGATGGCCCAGGTTAGCCTCAGAAGCTAAGCAGGGTCGGTCCTGGTCAGCTTTTGGATGGGAGACCAGCAAGGAAGTCCAGGGGCGCAACACAGAGGAAGGCAATGGCAAACCACCTCTATAACCCACTTGCCTTGAAGGAAGAAAAGTTGGTTTTTATATGCTGACTTTCTTTATCACTTTAAGAAGATTCAAACTGTCTTACAATCATCTTCCCTCCCCACAACAGACACTCTGTGAGGTAGGTGGGGCTGAGACAGCTCTAAGAGAACTGTTGACCAGCCCAAGGTCACCCAGCCGGCTACATGTGTAGGAGTGGGGAATCAGACCCGGTTCTCCAGATTAGAGTCCACTATTCTTAACCACACCATGCTGGCTCTCAAAGCAGGGTATAAACAAAGTAAATAAAACAAAATGGCTTTGGGGGCTTTCCTGAGTGGTGGAAACGTGGCCCCTCTGTATGGTGTAAGTACTGAGAAGTAACGGAGATAGGGTGTGACTGAATTTGGAGCTCAAATAAAAAACAGCGGACTTCCTAGGCTGAAAGGCGAGGGAGATACCCACCTCCTGGCCAAGTTGAGAGAAAATAAGAAAAAAGATTGCAGGGCCGCCAGAGACTTCAGATTAGAAGTGAGGTCTCGCAACTGAATACTAACTCCTTCAGGAAAAAAAATTTCCACATTGAAAATTAGCATCTCAGGGAAAAACTTCTCCCTGTCACTCTGGTTTTCTACATGGAGGGAGCATATAGAAGGAGCATTCAGCTGTATGAGCCCTTGCCTGCAGCCTGAAGTAGGATGACACAGACTCCATTTTGCTGCCCTTGGCAAGAACTAGGGGGAAGTCTTTCCTGTAATGCACAGACTAAACCAACTGGAATTTCCTGAGCCTGATACTGGAAATAACCATCTCAGATACACACCTCTTTGTGTAATATGGCGCTGAATTTACTCTTGCAGGCATATAAAAAAAAACGTGATTGCAGAAGCGTCGAGAAACCTAGGCAGGAATTAGAGCACAATTCCTGGCTAGGGTCATCTGCAGCCATTTCCAGTCTGGACTGGTGATTATTGTGCAAATTGGGGTCAAGAAACATCTGGCAAGCCAGCCGGAGAGATACGAGAGAACAGCTGGAAGTCAGGATGCCTGCAGCCTCTTTGTGCCTCCAAAACGTTTTGCTCCCCAAAAGTAAGCAACTTTGACAGTTTGCTAACCCGGTAAAGCAAGAGACCGAAAATACTTCCGAAGAGAGTTGAAGAATGGTCGATAGAGACAAGGTTGCTTTATTTCTTTCACATATGCACTTCTGGTTGAAGTGGGTTTGAAGCAGCCCCCCTACCACCACCTCAAACTTCAAATCTGTTTGGCCAGAATAACAGGGGAACATCCCGGTGTAACCTAGTACCTTATTCACCCCTCTGTCTCCAGCTTGAACTAGGGAACTTACTCATGAAGCAGACCATTGGTGCATCAAGGTCAGTATTGTCTACTTAGACTGGCAGCGGCTCTCCACCTTCTTGGGCAGAGGTTTTTCACATCACCAACTGCCTGGTCCTTTTAAGTGGAGATGCTGGGGGTTAACCTGGGACCTTCTGTGTGCAAAGCAGAGCTTCTTCCACTGAGCTACAGCCTCCCCTCATCATCCAAAAGTACATTCTGTGCATGAAGATGGTCACAAGGTCACCCTTGTGTCAGGAAGGTGTAGTGGTTAAGAGGGGTGGACTCTAATCTGGTGAACCGGGTTGGTTTCCCCACTCCTCCACATGAAAGGCAGACTCTAATCTGGAGAACAGGGTTTGATTCCCCACTCCTCCACATGAGCGGTGGACTCTAATCTGGAGAACCGGGTTTGATTCTCCCTCTCCTCCACATGAGCTGCAGACTCTAATCTGGAGAACTGGGTTTGATTCCCCACTCCTCCACATGAGCTGCAGACTCTAATCTGGAGAACAGGAATGGTTTCCCCACTCCTCCACATGAAGCCTGCTGGGTGACCTTGGGCCAGTCACAGTTCTATCTGAACTCTCTCAGCCCCACCTATCTCACAAGGTGTCTGTTGTGGGGAAAGGAAGGGAAGGAGATTGTAATCCGCTTTGAGACTCCTTCAAGGTTGAGAAAATCAGCATTTAAAAACCATCCTCCTCCTTCTCCTCCTTCTCTGATTCATTGACCTAGAGACCCTCACTTTGGCAAGTCTGGAAAACCTGTCTGCCAGGGTGGTATAGTGGTTAAGAGTCATGGACTAGCACTTGGGAGACCCTGGTTCCAAACCCCACTTAGTTTATTGGGTCACCTTGGGCACGTCACCCTCTCTCAGCCGAACCTACCTCGCAGCGTTGTTGTGAGGTTAACCCAGAAGGACCATGTATGTTGCCCTGTGATCTTGGGAGGAAAGCTGGGATAAAAAAAAATGGTAGCAAGATAAGGAGGGGACCGGAAAAAAATGCTACCAGTCAGAGAGGTCCATGCTGAATAGAGGGATGTGTGGTCTGCCTTGGTATCCTGAAAAATCTGAGTCATCGGCGTTTGTAAATGATTGAAGGAAACTAACAATCGCTTTTACTTTCTGAAATGCCCCTTCACCTACTTCCATGTGCCAGCCTATATGGTATAGGTTGGCACCTGGAGGTAGGTGAAGGGACATCTCAGAAAGTAAAAGCAATTGTTAGTTCCCTTCAATCATTTACAAACGCCGATGACTCAGATTCACTGAGCTGATGATTGGGAACAAAAATGTTTACATTATGTCGGTGCCTTACCTTTCCTCCGAAGAACAAAGTGCATTAAGCTCTTCCTCACAACCATCCTATGAAGTAGATCAATCTCTCTCAGACTAATCTACTTGTTGTGAGGAAGAGCTTAATGCACAGCCTCGAGAATGGGGAGGGGGCTGTGGCTCAGTTTGTAGAGTATCTGCTTGGCACCACTGCTCCAAACCACCGCTCTTAACCACTACACCACGCTGACTCCACGCTGGCACCACGCTGAAGCAAAAACCACCTTATGCCTTGAGTTCTGTTAGGTAGAAAGGTGGCTGATAAATGTTTTAAATAAATCAATAAAATAAGAGCAGTGGAATCATGAAGAATAAACTTGGGGGAGGGGAGCTTTGGCAACCATCTTAGACCACATGGGAGTAAAAGGCAGGAAGTACCCAATGTGAGCAAGGTATACTTCCTAACTAAATTAAACAAAAAACAAAAACCTGTTCCACCCCAGAGAATGCACACCGTGCATTTTTCAGCCCCTCTTTTGCTGAAAAAGAGACTTACCTAATGTCTTCATCTGTAACAATGAAGGCTTTGCATAGAGGCTGGGACGTATTAAGCCAGACGGCGGGGTTCTTTTCAACGGCAGCGGAAAGCTGTCCTGTGATGGGGGCAGAACTGGTATGCAGGGCGCTGGCAACGGCTGATAAGAGGGTGTCATCGTTGTTTCCTGGGCCGACTCCTAAAATAGGAACGCAACACTCGCCCGTTAAAATATGGCACGCTGCGGAGTCAGATAATGACGGACGGCTTGTCTGATTTCAGAGTCCAAAGACAGGACGCTCCGTCCCTAATTTTCTCAGCAGCCCTGAAAACAAACTAAGAGGCAGTTTTCGATGTGTGCCCGAAACCCTCTCAGACGGCTCCAGCAAGTGAGCCAAGTCGTACGGTAGAGCAGAAGGCAGAGGCTATGAGACAAGGTGCCATGGGGCTCTGTCATCTGCCAGCAGTAGTCAAGAACAATAATTTCCAGCTAAGGAAGGTACTTGGCTGTGACGTACTTGGCTGTGACGATTAACGGCCAATGGAATTGGTTTTTTATTCTGTTCTTTCTCAAAGGAGCTCAAGATGGCTTACATGGTTCCCCCACCCCCCAAAAAAATTTATCCAAATATCCCTGAGAGGTAAGTTAGATTGAGGGATGATTTGCATGTTACGAAATCCACAGGGCAAATGTGGACTTTGGCCAAAAGAAGTGTGTGTGTGTGAAGTGCCATCAAGTCGCTTCCAACTCATGGCGACCCTATGAATGAAAGTCCTCCAAAATGTCCTATCTTTGACAGCCTTGCTCAGGGCTTGCAAATTGAGGGCTGTGCCTTCCTTTATTGCAGGGATGGGGAACCTCAGGCCGTATGTGGCCCCCGAGGACATTTTTTGTGGCCCTGGGGAGCTCTGGGGCCCCGCCGCGGAGGCGCAGCATAGGGCGGCCCTCCCTGAGGGTGCTCCTGGGGCCAAGGCTTGCAGGGGTGCTGCGGCGCCCTTTGGACCTCCTCTCGCTGACTGATGGCTGTTGGTTGGCGAGAGGAGGGGGAGGGACGCTTCCCCCAAGGTTGCCCCCTATAGCCCCAGCGTGCAGGAACGCCGGGGCACACTGTAAGCCCCTCTTGCTGCCTGTCGACTGTTGAGCAGCGAGGGGGGGGGGAAGAAGCCCGCGGCTCCCGGCGGCAGAGCATGCGCGCAGGAGCCGATCAGGCTTCAGGGGGCCTTTTGTGGTCTCGAGGGTGGGGAGGGCATGGAGCCTGGGGCCAGGTCACATGGGGCCGGCAGGTGTGTGTGGGTGGGGAAGGCTTTTCTCTCTTCCTCTCTTTCTGTCTCTTTCTTTGTCTGTCTCCCTCCATCCTTTTCTTTCTCCCCCTCTTTCCATTTCTTTCTCCCTCTCTCTTTTCCTCTTTCTCTGCTTTCCTTCCTTCTTCCCTTGCCAATCGACCGCGGGCTGCACCTCCCTGGCGCCTCGTTTGCTCGGGCCCACCACTGGCTGCCCTTCTGCCTGGGAGGGGGGGGAGGACCGGGGGAGCCCTGCAGGCCTTCTCTGCGTGGCCTCCCCTGGGGTTGCCAACCTCCAGGTGGTAGCCGGAGACCTGGCAACCCTAGCCTCTCCCCCCCTACCGGGATATCTACACCTGGTATGGCCCCTGGATGATGTTATAAATGGGCAAATGGCCCTTGGCAGGAAAAAGGTTCCCCACCCCTGCTTTATTGAGTCAATCCAGCTCTTGTTGGGTCTTCCTCTTTTCCTGATGCCCTCAACTTTTCCTAGCATGATGGTCTTTTCCAGTGACTCTTGTCTTCTCATGATGTGACCAAAATACGATAGCCTCAGTTCAGTCATTTTAACTTCTAGGGTCAGTTCAGGCTTGATTTGATCTAGAACCCACTGACTTGTGTTTTTTTTTTGGCAGTCCAGGGTATCCGTAACCCTCTCCTCCAACACCGCATTTCAAAGGAGTCTACTTTCTTCCTATCGGCTTTCTTCATTGTCCAGCTTTCACACCCATACATAGTAATGGGGAATACGATGGCATGAATTAACTTGATCTTGGTGGCCAGTGACACATCCTGACACTTCAGCATCTTTTCTAGCTCCTTCATGGCTGCCCTTCCCAGTCTCAATCTCCTTCTGATTTCTTGGCTGCAGCAATCTCCCTTTTGGTTGATGATGGAGCCAATGATGATACCTTGGGTAAAAGGTATGTCTGGAAATGACGCTGAAGACTCAGTTCCCAGACCTGAGCAGGTCCCATTTGGCAGACATACTGCGGCAGCCATTTTGTTGCTGCGCCCACCTTGCTGTGTAGAATTCCAAAATCTGCCCGCAGGTTCAAAAAGGTTGGGGGGCCCTGATCTAGTCTAACACTCCAACCACTACACGACACTGAATTATACATTCCACCCTCGCCCTCTTTGTTAGCCCCTTAAAGGCTACTGATGGGCCAATAAACGCTGAATGAGGCGGACCATTTTATATTTCCCAGCAAGGCAATTTTAAAGATTGGTTATCAAATGATCTTTAAAGACATGCGAGAACTGTAGCGATGACTCGCAGACATGAAGTAGGCTGGTTCGAGGGATCTTGAGAGAGCCGGCGTGGCTGTTGTGGTTAAGAGCGGTTGACTCTAATCTGGTGAACCGGGTTGGTTTCCCCACTCCTCCACATGAAGCCTGCTGGGTGACCTTGGTCTAGTCACAGTTCACTCCGAGCTCTCGCACCTACCTCACAAGGTGTCTGTTGTGGGGAGGGAAAGGGAAAGTGTCATAAGAACATAAGAAAAACCATGGTGGATCAGACCAAGGCCTATCAAGTCCAGCAGTCTATTCACACAGTGGCCAACCAGGGGCCTCTAGGAAGCCCACAAGCAAGACGACTACAGCAGCACCATCCTGCCTGTGTTCCAAAGCACCTCATAATCTCATAATACTTGAACGCGGGGTCATCTGCTGAAGCTGCAGGGTGAGAGATTCAAAACAGATAAAAGGAAGTATTTCTTCACACAACGCATAGTTAAATTGGGGAACTCCCTGCCCCAGGATGTGGTGATGGCTGCCAACTTGGAAGGCTTGAAGAGGGGAGTGGACATGTTCATGGAGGATAGCATTATCCATGGCTACTAGTCAAAATGAATACTAGTCATGATGTATACCTATTCTCTCCAGGAGCATGCCTATTATATTAGGTGCCGTGGAACACAGGCAGGACAATGCTGCTGCAGTTGTCTTATCTGTGGGCTTCCTAGAGGCACCTGGTTGGCCACTGTGTGAACAGACTGCTGGGCTTGATGGACCTTGGTCTGATCCAGCATGGCCTTTCTTATGTGATTGTAAACTGCTTTGAGATTCCTTAAAGGCAGAGAAAATCGGGGTATAAAAACCAGCTCTTCTACTCTTCTTCTTCTTGTCAGCCCACATAGTTGCTTTCTCCCATATGAAAGATTTGGGTCCAGGCCATACCTCATGGACTCAACCTGGCCTTAGCCAGCAGCTCAGGCCCCGTCCGAGTTGTCCATCATCTCCTAATCACCAAAGGGTGAGAATGACAGGAGATGGGGAAATCATTCCCACGTGAAGCTGTAAGCGGTCGAACAACAAGGATTCTAGCAAAGTGCCCCAGTTTCTACGGACCCTGGTTCAAAAGCCGCCAGTTTGTCAGAGTGCATAAAACATCACTGAGGCAAAGAGTACCTTGAAGGCCTTTCGGCAGCTCCATGGATTTTATGATCTGCTCGCTCACATCTGACGCGCTTAAGCCTTGCAGCCGCTTCTCCCAGAATAGCTGAAAGATCGAAAGGCCCCGATTAATATCAAAATGGCAAAGCGCTGCAGGGAAGACTGAATATTTTGTTCTCAGCATTAAGTGTAACCATCTGCAACGTCAGTGGGCCACTTGCGGGTATACAGAAGCTTTTGAGTAATATATGATCGGCACAGGATTAGAATTTATGCTCTGAAGCATCCTGGGGGAGGTTGGAGAATGGGTTGACCTTACTCAATGCTGATTCTTACTGGAACTCTTGCTGCTAAAGACTTAGTACCAAGTTATGCTTTATGCTCATCTTCCATGGTAGGGCTGCCAACTCCAGGTTGGGAAATCCCTGGAGATTTGAGGGCAGAGCCTGGGAAGGGCAGGGTTTGGGGATGGGAGGGACCTCTGCAGGGAGTGATGCCATAGATTCGTCCCTCCAAAGCGACCATTTTCTCCAGGGGAATAGAGCCAGCGTGGTGTAGTGGTTAAGAGCAGTGGACTCTGATCGGGAGAACCGGGTTTGATTCCCCACTCCCCAACATGAGCGGCAGAAGCTGATCTGGTGAACTGGGTATGTTTCCCCGCTCCCACACATAAAGCCAACTGGGTGGCCTTGGGCTAGTCACAGCTCTCTCAGCCCCACCTACCTCACAGGGTGTCTGTTGTGGGGAGGGGAGGGGAAGGTGATTGTAAGGCGGTTTGAGTCTCCCTTAAGTGGTAGAGAAAGTCGGCATATAAAAACCAACTCTTCTTCTTCATCATCTCTGTCGTCTGGGGATCAGTTGTAACCCTGGGAGATCTCCAGGCCCTAACTTACTGCATGGGAACTTCTAATCAGATGTCAGCAACAAGTTCCATTCTGGGAACACTACTCTCAAATGCACAGGGCATGTGAAACGTCAGAAGATGGAACTTCAGCTCTGATCCCCCCATACCACACCAGGGGTGCTATTTGCCCCATTGGCAACTCTTAGGGTTGCCAACCTCCAGGTACTAGCTGGAGATCTGCTATTACAACTGATCTCTAGCCGACAGAGATCAGTTCCCCTGGAGAAAATGCCCGCTTTGGCAATTGGGCTCTATGCCATTGAAGTCCCTCCCCTACCCAAACCCCACCCTCCTCAGGCTCCGCCCCAAAAACCTCCCGCCGGTGGCAAAGAGGGACCTGGCAACCTTAGCAATTCTACATGTAGCGCATCTGTATATGTTAGGGTTGCCACCTCTGGGTTGGGAAATTCCTGGAGATTTTGGGGGTGGAGCCTGGGAAGGCCAGGGTTTGGGGAGGGGAGAACCCTCAGTGGTGTTTAATGCCATACAGGCCGCCTTCCAAAGCAGCCATTTTCTCCAGGGGGATTTACCTCTGTAACCCGGAAACCAGTTGTAATTCTGGGAGATCCCCAGCCACCGCCTGGAGACTGGCAGCCCTAGTACATGTGCTGCCCCCATTTCGGGTTGGTGCAAGAGGGGAGGCAGAAGCCCCTTCACCTCCCCACACGCCACAGTCCTGACCAGAATCAGGGTCCTGCACCCTTCACAACCAAGTTGCCAGTGGGGAACTCATGCAAACGTCTGACTACAAGTCCCCACAGACTTGAAACCTAACATATAGTTAGGCCCTTAATGGGAGCTCTTAAATGGAAACATCTCCTAGAGCAAGCATTAATTCAGGCTACCAAGAGAGCCAGCGTGGTGTAGCGGTTAAGAGCGGTGGTTTGGAGCAGTGGACTCTGATCTGGAGAACCGGGTTTGATTCCCCACTCCTCCACATGAGCGGCGGGGGCTAATCTGGTGAACTGGATTTGTTTCCCCACTCCTCCCCACAAAGCCAGCTGGGTGACCTTGGGCTAGTCACAGCTCTCTCAGACCCACCTACCTCCCAGGGTGCCTGTTGTGGGGAGGGGAAGGGAAGGTGATTGTAAGCCGGTTTGAGTCTCCCTTAAGTGGTAGAGAAAGTCGCCATCTAAAAACCAACTCTTCTTCTTCTACCCAATAACACAATTTCTTTCCCTTCATATGGGACTCAGTGAAGAGCTCTGGTGTTTCTCGGGGTTCAATCAGTGAGTTGGGCCCATTTTTTAAAAAAAACTCACTGAGAACCAAACGTCTGAAAAGGGCTAGAGAAAAGTTTAATCTCTTACAACCATATCTGATGTGCAACTGGAAACCTGGTGTTTTTTTTAGCAGACAGTACAAAGTTGGAACCAGAGTTCAGACATTCACACAAACTATATACTGTGGATCCCCAGTCTTTTCGTGCCTGCTGGCACCTTTCGAATTCTGACACAGTGTGTGTGTGAAATCCGCACAGCCCGTTAGATCAACAGCTAACCAGAACCCCCTCTGTTCTCTACTTAAGCATAGATGGAGTCGCATTCTAGCTGTATCTGAAGAAGTGAGCTGTGACCCACGAAAGCTCATATCCTACCAGAAATCTTTAATCTTTAAGGTGCTACTGGACTAGTACTTGGTGCTAAAATAGGTAGCTTACTGTTTTGGAAAACGATAAGATGTACTGAGATCTTGTCAGATCTCAGAAGCTAAGCAGGGTCAGCCCTGGTTAGTACTTCGAAGGGAGACCACCAAGGAAGCCCAAGGTTGCGACACAGACAGCACAATCCTATGCAGAGTTACTTCAGTCTAAGCCTATTGAAACGAATGGGCTTAGATGGGAGTAACTCTCCTTAAGATTGCACTGAGAGGCAGGAAATGGCAAACAAGTAAAAATGGATACTAGTCATGATGCATACCTATTATCTCCAGGATCAGAGGAGCATGCCGAATATATTGGGTGCGGTGGAACACAGGCAGGATGGCGCTGCTGCAGTCGTCTTGTTTGGGGGCTTCCTAGAGGCCCCTGGTTGGCCACTGTGTGAACAGACTGCTGGACTTGAGGACCTTGGTCTGATCCAGCAGGGCCTTCCTTATGTTCTTATGATTGGTTGAGCAAACATTAGTCTAGTTTATGAGGGATCTGGCAACCCTACCAATCTGGCTTTATGTGTAGGAATGGGGAAACCAACCCGATTCACCATGTTAGAGTCCGCTGCTCGTGTAGAGGAGTGGGAAATCAAACCCGGTTCTCCAGATTAGAATCCGCCACTCTTAACCACTACACCACACTGGCAAGATGCTGCTGCTGCAGTCGTCTTGTTTGTGGGCTTCCTAGAGGCACCTGGTTGGCCACTGTGTGAACAGACTGCTGGACTTGATGGACCACGGTCTGATCTATCATGGCCTTTCTTATGGTCTTAAACCACCTGTGAACACCTCTTGCCTTGAAAACCTTAAGGGGTCGCCATAGGTTGGCTGCGACTTGATAGCACTTTCCACCACCACCACTGTTCTTTTTTAGGTAATAATTATCATGACCTTAAATAGGCTCTCCTTTATGTCCAGCGGCCATGTCAAGGTTCATTCCCAGTTTAGTGTGTTTCTTCACCCGTTTCATATTGCTACCCTGCGCCCCACAAAGAATCTCAACCAAAAGAAAGGGATGAGCAGCAATGACTGGTCAAAACTTCATTTCTACTAAGAGGGGTCATGAAGCTCCAACAGGAGGTCAAATGAGAAACGTTTATAATGAGAACAGCGACTCAACTACAGAGATCAAGTAGTTCTTAGGCATTAAAAAAGCAGTAAAACTTCACCCAGATACATCAGTGGCCGAAACCTGCAGAGAACGGTCCGTTTCTGACCCCCCCAGCGCCAAGCCGCAAGTTGAAGGCCTGAACTATCAGCATGAACTATTGTGCTCAAGGATGACAAAGCTTTTTTCCCCAGAGTTCATCATTTACAAAGAAGAGCTTGATTGTAAGAAAGGATATGTTTGCACTAAGTTTAGATTTTGTTGTAAACCAAGTTACTTTTTGGGGGGAAAAAATTGTCGCTGAATTGGAATCCCTTTAAAAAACAAAACATTAAGGTTCATTGGTTCTTGTAGGTTATCCGGGCTGTGTAACCGTGGTCTTGGAATTTTCTTTCCTGACGTTTCGCCAGCAACTGTGGCAGGCATCTTCAGAGTAGTAACACTGAAGGACAGTGTCTCTCAGTGTCAAGGGTGTAGAAAGAGTAATATATAGTCAGAAAGGGGTTGGGTTTGAGCTGAGTATTGTTCTGCAAAAGTATTGTCCTGTAAGTATCAAGATAATGTGCTAATGAGGATATGGTATGTTAATATGGAACCATTGTATCCTGAAGTGATCTGTTAATGTGTGTAATCCAAAACTAATCTGTATGGCTATTGTTGAATGTTGTCTTTGTCTGGAGGTTTTTCAGGGCAGGAAGCCAAGCCTTATTCATTCTTAAACTCTCCTCTTTTCTGTTAAAGTTGTGCTGATGTTTGTGAATTTCAATGGCTTCTCTGTGCAATCTGACAAAATAGTTGGTAGAACTGTCCAGTCTTTCAGTGTCTTGGAATAAGACCCTGTGTCCTGTTTGTGTCAGTCCATGTTCAGCCATGTTCAGCCACTATATATTACTCTTTCTACACCCTTGACACTGAGAGACACTGTCCTTCAGTGTTACTACTCTGAAGATGCCTGCCACAGTTGCTGGCGAAACGTCAGGAAAGAAAATTCCAAGACCACGGTTACACAGCCCGGATAACCTACAAGAACCAATGAACTCTGACCGTGAAAGCCTTCGACAATATTTTAAAACATTAAGGTACTTTTTAAAAATCCACCCTGTGGTGGAAACACAGAACAAAACCAGTCTAGGCATTGCTATCACCCACACACATCAATTTAAATTATGGGTTCAAAATATGGGTTTAAATTATCGGTGGAAAGGTACCAGCTAGATATTAGTGAGGGAAAAATGTTTATACTGAGTGTAGTTCAGCTGTGGAATGGGCTGCCTAGGGAGGTGGTGAGCTCCCCCTCTCTGGCAGTCTTCAAGCAGTGGCTGGACAAACACTTGTCAGGGATGCTCTAGGCTGATCCTGCATTGAGAGGGGGTTGGACTAGATGGCCTCTATGAGCCTTCCAACTCTATGATTCTATGATCACTTTAAGTGCAACATTTCTAAAGGACACATAAAGGACCCAAGGAGCATACTACGCTAATCCTACTTCATGGAACAATAGAACTCTTTAATTGTGGCTCTGATTTTGCTACCGGTGTCCTAAAGAAGAGGTAGCTCACCCTAGAGAAATGACAAAGGTAACCTGACTTTGGACTCTGACCTGCTGCTCTACCTAGCATGTTAAGTCAGCATGCTACCAAGGTTTGTTGTCAACATGGTGCATGGTTAGGAGTATTGGACTCTGATCTGCAGAACCAGGTTTGATTCCCCACTGTTTCACATGAAGCCTGATGGATGACCTTGGGCTAGTCACAGTTCTCTCTGCTCTCTCAGACCCATCTACCTCACAAGGTGTCTGTTGTGGGGAGAGGAAGGGAAGGTGATTGTAAGCTGCTTTGAGACTCCTCAATGGTAGAGAAAAATTGGGATATAAAAACAAACTCTTCTTCTTACCATTGTGCTTTTTTTAAAAAAGCACCTGAGGTCTCTGACATGGGTTCTCTCCCCACTCAAGACGAAACTGCAGTTGTCTCCCCACCAGCATCCAGCCGTACCAATGAAATCTGATAGAAATGTGGCCATTTAAATGGACACTCGTTTTTGCAGTAATCGCATCTTGTGTAAACAAAGGGAACAAACAGGGAACCAGCAGTAATGACAATGGACAAAAGGAAAAGGTTCACAGAACCAGAAAATACAAAAAGGAAAAAGGAGATATTCTTACACCCCTAGCGTTATGAGTCCTCAAAAACACCAACAGCGACCAACCGCATAAAGATCTGCAAGCAAAGAGGACTACGGCATCTAATCAAATCACCCTGAATCATGTTCCTTCCTTGAGAGTCAAGACATCCCCAACATAGCAGCTGCTCATGAAAAAGAAATGTGCTACCCCCCCCCCAACAGTTTGTCACGAGACGGCAGTAAATTTTTAACATTATTTAAGCCGAATTTAATAGAACCTAAATGGCCTGGTTGCTTTCCTTCACATCGTTACTGCAAGGACCTCGTCAACGCTCGCCCTGAGCTGGTTTTTAAATCAATTTAGGTTACAATTATGTCAGCCAAGCTAGGCGATCCCTGCAGAGAACGCTTGGGTTGATGATGTGATGGATGAGCTTTGCACATCACGCAATTGCTTAATTTCAGTGCTTCCCACACAGGCCATTAATATTTTGATGTCCAATTAAGATTAATTTTGAGACAGGGAACCATGACAGTGACCACTTGGGTCAGGTGGCTTCGTTCTCTGTTTACACATATTGGAGGGCAACTCAATTATTTAATGCCTGCTTTCCCTCCATCAGTGCTAAATCTCAATGGTGGATTCCATTAGCAAACAGTTGGGGCTGGTTTCCTAGCATGACAGTCAGCAACAGCAACGCATTCTTATGGCGCATGGAGACTTCTCTAAGAACATAAGGAAAGCCCTGCTGGATCAGACCAAGGCCCATCAAGTCCAGCAGTCAGTTCACACAGTGGGCAACCAGGGGCCTCTAGGAAGCCCACAAACAAGATAACTGCAGCAGCATCATCCTGCCTGTGTTCCAAAGCACCTAATATAATAGGCATGCTCTTCTGATCCTGAAGAGAATAGGTATGCATCATGACTAGCATCCATTTTTACTAGTAGCCATGGATAGTCCTCTCCTCCATGAACATGTCCACTCCTCTCTTAAAGCCTTCCAAGTTGGCAGCCAACACCAAATCCTGGGGCAGGGAGTTCCACAATTTAACTATGTGTTGAACTCTGAAAGTTCCTTGTGCACCACTGTAAGGTGTGCAGTAGAGTGGGGTCCTGAGTTTTGTTTGTTTGTTTTAAGCAAAGGTTTTTGTTTGTTTTTTTAAGCATTTGGGCTAGTTCAGATATTCCGATCTGTGACAACATTCTTCTCATGGCTGAGAGCAATAGACAAAGGATATCAGGGTGCCTTATCTCTCCCGCCCCAACATAGCTTCAGTTATACATGCGATGGTCACCTCCAGGCTAGATTACTGTAACTTGCTCTATGTAGGGCTGCCCTTGAGACTGATCCAAAAAATTCCAGCTGGTTCAAAAAGCCAGTTTGGTCCTTTCTTAATTGGTAGAGTAAGTCAGCATATAAAAACCAACTCTTGTTCTTCTTCTCTCCAGAGTCTCAGGCAGAGGTCTTTCACATCATCCCACACCCGATCCTTTAACGGGAGATGCCAGGGATTGAACCTGGGACCTCCTGCATGCCAAGGAGATGCTCGACCACTGAGCCACGGCCCCTCAACAGGTCATCTATGTGGTGCTGGGTATGTATACGTCTCAAGTATGCCTGGTCCCCGCCTTGTGAAAGCTATCATTAGGGTACTGAATGTCTGAACCAACTCCTTCTCTCTATTCAAAGCATTCAACGCAAGGGGGGATGGGGGAAGGACACTTACAGAACCTTAAAGGTCTTCGCATTTGAATGTGTTAATTGGTTTCCTTCAGCATCCTCTTTGTTAGTTTTTGTTGAACAGCCAAGAACGGCTTCCCCAAACCTACAGCAGCCCTGGGGCTGCAGTAATAATGCCCTGATGGTTCTAGAACCCTTAAGAAATCCACCTTGGGTTCCTCACGCCTCGGAGAGGCCCGACGCAACCAAAGGAGACAGGGTGAGCATTTCCTGTCATACAATCACATCTGCTGTGGACTTCTTGCTCTTTTGAGCAGATTCAGAGGATGCTTCACAAATCGCAAGAAGGAGGAGGAGGAGTCAGTTTTTATACGCCGACTTTCTCTACCGCTTAAGGAAGAATCAAACTGGCTTACAATCACCTTCCCTTCCCCACAACAAGTCACACTCTCTCAGTGGGTCTGAGAGAGTGTGACTTGCCCAAGGTCACCCAGCTGGCTTCATGGGTAGGGTGGAGAAACAAATCCAGTTCACCAGATTAGCCTCTGCCGCTCATGTGGAGGAGTGGGGAATGAAACCCAGTTCTCCAGATCAGACTCCACCACTCCAAACCACCGCTCTTAACCACTACACTCGCTGGGTCTCTTTCACATCACCTACTTGCCTAGTCTTTTGAACTGGAGATGCCGGGGATTGAACCTGGGATCTTCTGCATGCCAAACAGATGCTCTACAAAGTGAGCCACAGCCCCTTCCAGGGTTGCTATGCATAAGCAGACAATTGCAAACCATCTCTGAGTATCTCTCTTGCCTAGAAAACCCCTGGATGAGGTCACAGTAAATCCACTGTGACTTAACGATACACTTTCCTTTTCAGTGGGAGCATAAGTCTTCCCTCGTGTTAAAATTAAACAGGTTGGAAGAAAATGAATGCGATATTTTAAGCCACCTTGAACCCTGCTTTTTGTTTTTGTTTTTTCAAGGAATTACAGGCAAAATTCTGCAAGAGCATCTGAGTACATTCAAATTTACAGTACTAAGTAGAGAATTTGGAGCACCACCTTGTGTTCATTAATAGCAATCACACTGCCTTCATGCAAAAAAGAGAGGACAGCGAGAAAATAGGAGAAAAACATCTGGTTCCCAGGGACAGCTGATATTACAGGTAATTCTGGGGTCTCTTCTCAACACTGTATCTACTTTGGGAACCAGCTAGACCTTCTGCATTGACAGCTCATGGTCAGCCGTAAGGATAAGCTTATGTTTAGGAATGTCTAAAGGCTGGTAAAAAGACAATTTCCAAATACAAATCCAGAAGACAGAGGAGGAAACAGACATTCAGTAAAAGTCTTTGGCTCAACCTCCACTTCCCCCCCCCCAAAAAAAAACCTCTCACTATTCAAGAGTACAAGGTTTCAGGATCTTTGGAATTACAAGGGACGGAGGACAGTACCTTTGCCAAAGTTTTATTATGAATTTAAAAAACTCATTCTGGAAGGTGTCTTATTCCAAATCAGGCCCTTGGTCCATCAAGGCCAGTACTGCCTACTCAGACTGGCAATGACTCTCCAGTGTCTCAGGCTGAGGTGTTTCACATCACCTACCGCCTGACCCTTTTACCTAGAGCTGCTGGGGATTGAACCTGGGACCTCATGCCTACCAAGCAGATGCCCTACCCCTGAGCCACAGCCCCTCCCACATCTGCGCTAAAGACCTCAGAGTGGTTTTCATATAGTCCCCAGGTGGTCTCCCACCCAGAGGAAGATCACAAGATGAACTTTGTGTGCCTTCATGACCGTTCCGGAGATTATATTGCAGCTTTTGACAGCAAATGCTGCAACTGAGAAACAACCCGGGCGCAACACAGACAGGCTATTTATGCTTGGTAATTAGCAGCACATTCCAGGCTGAAGTGCCCCGCATATTTTTTTTTAGTTCCTCATGCTGAACCGTCATTCCAGAAGTCACTGTGAAGCTGGTGCATATCTGCTTTGCATGTCTTATTTGCTCTGTCCCCACCTTGAAGCATCCACTCAAGGAAGCATGAAGAATCACAACCATGGGTTAGCTATGCAAACAACGATTGCTAATAGCTATGCAGACAAAGGAACGAAGGAGCAGGCGAGTGGGGGGAGGAATTTGTTTTACTTTCTCCTCTTGCATCGGGACCGTGAATAGGCATTTTAAACGGTGGATTTAAAAAAGAAGCTTTGAGCAAGCATCAGAATTGACCCTGCATAAATGGGCACAGACAAATAGCTGAACTGAATCCTGGAATTAAAACCCTCCAGCTGCCGCTCTGAGTAAGATGGACCTCTCTGTCTCAGATCCCGTTACGTGAAACTGGCTCAGCTATGGTTCTTGTGACCACTTCCAGCTTTAATAAGATAAAAACCTGGAACACACTGGGCAGAACAAGAACAAGAAAAATATACACGGCTGGGCGTCAGCTGTGAATGGTACATGCACATGTAGAAGCCCAGGATTTCCCACAATGATCATGGCACGGGGGCGTGGGGGGGGGGGCTGATCCTGTCCCAATTGCCCCTTTGGCATCTAATGCACTTAACAGCTTGTTTGTGATAAGAAGCAGAAGAGTTGGTTTTTATACTCCACTTTTTCTCTACCTTTAAGGAGTCTCAAAGCGGTTTACGAAAACCTTCCCTTCCCCTCCAAACAACAGACGCCTTGTGAAGTAGGTGGGGCTGAGAGAGTTCAGACAGAACTGTGACTAGCCCAAGGTCACCCAGCAGCCTTCATGTGGAGGACTGGGGAATCAAACTTGCTTCTCCAGATTAGAGTCCGCCGCTCCTAACCCTATGCCATGCTGGCTAACAAAAAGCCTGACAGCTTGCATTTTTACTAAGGTACCCATAAGTACCAAAAAATCTCAACGGGCCACAAGGCCAAAATCCAAACTACCAGTGGGAATCTAACAGTTAAAAAAAATGTTTATAATTGCAGTCTCCATGTAGCCAATCCTACCAGATACATTGTATCTCTATGGAGGCAAAGGATGAACTTTCCCTCCGTTTAAAGCCCGGCTTCTCCATTGAGATACATTGTGAAGATCACACTAAAGCATCTGAACACAGCCACTTTGCCAATGCTTTTCAGTGGAGGATGATGGGGGCGACCCCTTCCAGACCACATAACTCCAGACTCCCTGACCCAATATTTACCAACCTTGGGGGTTCTTGCAAGGAGAGTCCCTTCTAGATACTTTGAAAATTTGAGACCTCTACCTGCAAAAATGCCCCCCAGGAGCCGTGGAAAGCCACAAAAAGCCTCCATAGGGTTTAAATGGCTGAATTTTTCAGGAAACCCAAATTTAAAGCTGAATTCCTACCTTTACTGGTATAAGAAATTCGGCATTTGGGTTTTCCTGAAGAAAAAAAATGGCCAATAAACCCAAACCTGAATTTAACCCCCCAAAAAATTCAACAGCCCTAACTGGCACTCAAGCCCGAATTGGGCTGTGATGTGGCATTCTACATAATGCCCACTATGGCGGTTTATTGTGTATGTAAAGTGCCATCAAGTTGCAGCTGACTTATGGCGATGCCGGCAAGGGGCTTTCAAGGCGAGAGATGGGCAGAGGTGGTTTGCCATTGCCTTCCTCTGCAGAGTCTTCCTTGGTGGTCTCCCATCCATGTACTGACCCTGCTTAGCTTCCGAGATCTGACAAGATGGGGCTATACTATGCTGTTTTCCCTCCTCTCACAGTGTGTGTGTGTGTGTGTGTGTGTGTGTGTGTGTGTGTGTGTGTGTGTGTAAAGTGCCATCAGGTTGCAGCTGACTTATGGCGACCCCAGCAAGGGGCTTTCAAGGCAAGAGATGAGCAGAGGTGGTTTGCCATGGCCTTCCTCTGCAGAGCCTTCCTTGGTCTGCCTTCCAAGAACTGACCCTGATTAGCTTCCGAGATCTGATGAGATCGGACTATACTGTTCTGCCTTCCCTCCCATGGAAGCTTATTAGCCACTTTCTATTTCTCTATAGAACCAATTAAAGCACTCTTTTGCCCTCCCGCCTCACCCCCGCTCACCTGTCTGGGCTGTTCAATCACCCGCTGTGGATCCGACTTCACTTTGTTATTGGGATGGTTGGTGACTTTGGTTACAGGCTGTTTGAAAATAGACGCTGTTTGTCTAATTGGCAGCGTTGTGTTTAAATCTGGTTTACCCTGTTCAAAGGAAGATTGGGGGGGGGGGGGAGAGAAAGGAATGAGTTATTTACACCTGACATGCAGAAGAGATAAAGTGAGAGCTTCTAACAGGGCCGAGATTTAAGTGATAACTTGTTTCACACCTTGGCCACACGCACCAGGTGCCTTTTCGATGAGCAATGGATCTAATAAAATGACATTTCCAGCAATTCTGTGGGCCGTTTGACACACACCGCACATTCAACACCTGACTTGCAGCTAATGTGTGAACTGCCTTCAAAGCACACAGTGTTTGAGAGGATGTCAAGAGATACAGAAGTTCTCCTTTTTAGAGAGGCAAAATTCTTAGAATGTGACTTCCACTGAGGACAGAACAAAATCCTCAGGGACTGCCTGAAGCAACTAGAAGGAGACAGAAGGCAATAGAGGCTGGCAATGTGGAGGCCTAGAGCTGTAATAGCTTGCCGCAAGATGAAAATGGGAAGCAGACATAGAGAATCAGTCACACAGCGGGCACAAAGATAAAGCACTAGATGCTGCTACTTTCAATTATGCACAAATGCTCATTTTTAAAAAATTCATTGACATTTTACCCTGCAAACTTCTTCCTCTTTTTTTTGGGCAGTTAAAGACACAAACACACTTTCACAACTGACAAAGATAAATACAAAAATGTCAGGTGCATTCTCTCATTCTCTCTCTCTCCCCTTTTTGTCTATTAAAATGGTTTTTAGACTTTGGGATTTTCTGCATTCTCATTTTCCTCACTTCTAAGGTCTTGTTTCTTCGGGAGGGGGGTCAGTTCCCCATGTGCTTTGCTTCCTTATAAGTGCCTGTTTCTTTGGGGATCCTCCCCCACTTCTGCACATGTTTTGCACCCTCTAGTGGTCAATTCAATATAACACAAGATTAAATCTGGCATATAACCCTGCAGCTGAAATCTGCAGGGAGATACACTGGATTTAAACCTGTTATATATTTAATTGACCACTAGAGGGAGCAAAACATGTGCAGAACTGGGGGAGGATCCCCGAAGAAACAGGCACTTATAAGCGAAGAAAATGAGGTTGCGGACAAGCCCTTTTTTAAAAACTTGCACGTTCATAAAGCACGTTTGCCAACAAACCTTATTTTGGCTGAGCGAATCGTTTCTTAATCTCTGTTTGTTCTTCTGTAGTTTACTGGGCATCATCTTCCCCGTCCTGAAGTCAAAGCTGCTGAGGTCGACCGTGTTCCCCAAGTACCTGGCCAGCTGAGGCTTGCTTCGGAATTTCTTCCCACTCGGACTACAGATGAAAAATAAATAAATACACAAGAGAAGAACAAAAATGTTTGATGCAAGGTGACATGGTATTGGTTTCCATTAGGGCCAAACTACACATTATTATTATTTTTAATATGTGATGCGTGGGGTCCCTCCACCTGACTTTGACAGACACATGTCAGGTGTGAGGGAACTTGTTTCCCAAATGCATGGGGGACACAATTAGGATCAGAACCACGGCACAGGGGAAGAAGGGTTTTAGCCTTTTCTCCTGTCTACTTTCAAGCACCCAAAAGGTGAAGCTTAGCTCTTAGGTTGAGGGTGCAAAGTACTGTCAATTTGCAGCCAATTTATGGCAACCCTTCGCGAAGTTCTCAACACAAGGGAAGTACAGAGGTGGCTTGCCATTGCCTGCCTCTCCATAGAGATCCTGAACTTCCTTGGTGGTCTCCCATCCAAATACTAACCAGGGCTGACCCTGCTTAGCTTCCAAGATCTGACAAGATCAAGCTATGCTGGGACCTTTCAGGTCAGGGCTACAATTTATGGCGACCTCATAGGGTTTTCAAGGCAAGAGACATTCAGAGGTGGTTTGCCATTGCCTGCCTCTGCACAGTGACCCTGGTGGTCTCACATCCAAATACTAACCAGGGCCAACCCCGCTTAGTTTCTGAGATTGGAAAAGATCGGGCTAGCCTGGACCATCCAAGTCAGGGTGGCCCTTAGATTACACTCGTCTAATTTCAGTACCTATGTTTCGAAGTAGGGGTGGCTAGCTGGCTAGTCCCGATCCTACTGCAAAACAACTCTACTCCTGGTGCCATGCCAAGTTTGAGCCAATATTCGCTACAATTGTTTTCTCATGATTTTGCTTGAAAGGAAAAGCAGCAAAGGGTCCTCGTTGAAGATGTGTGCATTTCTCCAAAGCACCCCAACTCTTGGTATTTTTACAGGCATTCTAGAAAGCCAGAACCACTGCCAGCCTGTCCCTTGATGGGATCTTTCTAGAATCCATCCATCCATCCATCCATCTATTGTTACAGTCAAAGACCAGCATACAAACAAATTACAATCAGAGGATCTTTGTAGAAGTCCATGCATCCTTTACCTGTCTCTCAACAGAATCAATGACCTCATGTAATCGGAGCACATGTGCCCCATGATTTATTTTATTTTATTCAAGTTATATCCTGCCCTTTCCCATCCCGAGATGGGCTCAGGGCAGCTTCCAACATTACAATGATCGCAAAATGCTTTAGCGCTAAATGGCGCCAGCTGTATTATAAATCCTCCTGTCCCATCCACAAGGTTGCCTGACTGCTCCGGCTCCCGGCTTAGTCTTGGAAAAATGAGAGCGTCTGCTGAGAACATGGAAATTGGCCAACTGTACTTCAAACAAATGTATTTACCGAGGTGTACTTGGGCAAGTGCTCAAACCATGTCAGCGAGACGGATTCCCTCTTTACAGCGGCACGCATCTTCTCTGTGTTTATTTTGGGGGTTCGTTTCCTGCACGGAACACGTGAAGTGGGAAGGACGGACAAGTCTGTCCAAACACCAGGAGACGTGCGGAGGACACTTTCTTGGCTCTTGCGACTAGCCCCAATTCCCCGTCGAAAACAGAACTGAGTACGCTGCAGAATTCTATCGTCCGGCTGCTTGAGAGAAAATTTCACACTGAGGCTTTTTACTCAGAGAAGAAAGTTCTTTCTTGCTCGATAGGAAAGGCAGAGTAAAGGCTTTTAGCTAACTAAGCTCAGATGGAGAGAGGTTGTAGAAAGCATGATCAGTCCTCATGGTGGAGGGAGAGGAGGGAAGGGACTCAACCCCTGAGAGTAGCAGTCTGGGCAACAAAGGGACAGCAGCAGGGCTAGGCAAAGGAAAGGTGTGGAAGCACCCTATCAAGCCATTTACTAATTCTCTACTGCCCTCCCCTCCAAGGACTCCAATGTCTGTGCCAGCATTAAGCGACATTAGAATAACTGAATCACAGAGCTGGAAGGGACCACCAGGGTCATCTAGTCCAACCCCCTGCAGGAAATGCACATCTATCTCCCACCCCACACACCCCCACATCTCCTTAACGCATTTTTCCCAGGACGTACCTGGTGGCAACGCCAGATGCATGCGGCAATAAAGAGTTAAATCTGCCTTGCGTTGCCACGAGCTTTTCGCAGATGGCCATCTCGACGCAGCCAATCCACTCTCCTGTTTCAACAGCTGTATGCTGGAAAATGCAAGAGCCCTAGCAACATGGCAAAGTCGGTATCGGGGGATTTCAAGGTGCTGCCCTAGATGATCCCAAACTCAGAGATTATGAAAAATAATCTTCCGTTAGAAAAACAATTATTGTACAGTCAGATGGTGCCACGTTACACAGCTCTGGGACCATTTTCCATCCACTTGCTTATTTTTCATAGTTTATTTTGGTTCTTTCTCCAGAAAAAAAAATGGTGCCAGCGTGGTGTAGTGGTTAAGAGCGGTGGTTTGGGGCGGGGGACTCTGCTCTGGAGAACCGGGTTTGATTCCCCACTCCTCCACAGGAGCGGCGGAGGCTAATCTGGTGAACTAGATTGGTTTCCCCACTCCTACACACGGAGCCAGCTGGATGACCTTGGGCGAGTCACACTCTCTCAGCCTCACCTACCTCACAGGGTGTCTGTTGTGGGGAGGGGAAGGGAAGGTGATTGTAAACCGGTTTGAGTCTCCTTTAAGTGGTAGAGAAAGTCGGCATATAAAAACCAACTCTTCTTCTTCTTAATGGGGCACCATCTGATTGTACAGTAATTGGCTTTCTAATCCCTGAGTTTGGGATAGTTGATCTGAGAGCCAGCGTGGTGTAGTGGTTAGGAGCGGTGGACTCTAATCTGGAGAACCGGGGTTGATTCCCCACTCCTCCACATGAGCGGCGGAGGCTGATCTGGTGAACCGGGTTGGTTTCCCCACTCCTGCAAATGAAGCCAGCTGGGTGACCTCGGGCTAGTCACAGTTCTCTCTGAACTCTCTCAGTCCCACCTACCTCACAAGGCATCTGTTGTGGGGAGAGGAAAGAAAGGAAATTGTAAACTGGTTTGATTCTCCTTAAAAGGGAAAAACGGCATATAAAAACCAAGTCTTCTTCTTCTACATTTTTAATCCACTCTTCTTCCGAAGAGTTCAGGGTGGCATATGTGGTTCTCACAACACTACGGTGAGGTAGTTGGGGGTTGGGAGAGAGAGTCAGCAGCTCAAGGGACTCCGACAAACGTCTACAGCAGGGTAGGAATTTGAACCTGGGTCTCCCAGATCCTAGTCTAACTTGTGAATTATTACACTGTATTAGCTCATTTCATTTGGGGGTTGGGGCTGCCAAATTTGATGCAAAGTGGGCAGAATTTACAGAACTTTAGAGACAGGAACTGAGAAGAGGAAGAAATAGGAGTGGAAGCATCTAAAATTTATTCTAAGCAAAACAGCCCCATCCACCGACTACGGGAAACGCCGGTTAGCTGACAAATAACAGTGTGCGTGGGATAGTGGTTACGATGTTGAACAGGGACCAAGGAAGCCCAGGTTTAAATGCCTGCTCACTCATGAAGTTTGCTGGCTGACCAGTCATTTTCAGCCCAAGCTACCTCATATGGTTGTTGTAAGGATAAAGCAGAGGAGAGGAAAACGAGGCACACTCGCATGAGTTCCTTTGGAGGAAGGGTGAGATTAAGAAACTGTCACAAATAATCAAATAATCAAATATGCCCCCCCTTTCTCCCATGAGCTCAGCCCAGCATATAATGGATTGCCCCATTTGATCTTCACAACAACCCTGTGAGGTAACTTGCACCAACAAACCACAATTTGCCCAGAATCCCTTGATGGAGCAAGAACACAATACTTTTCAGCTCAGAGGATTCACACATGCATAAAGCCTCAAGGCTGCATTCACATTGCATTTCTTTGCACAATAACCAGCAGGTGAACGTGTGACTCGACTGCTGAAAAGTTATTACTTGTAAGACGTTTCAAGGCTGTCTCAACGGACCTTCCATGGGCTTACATTTGTGCCAACTCTGGATTGGGAAATACCTGGAGATTTGGGGGGTGGAGACTGGGAAGGCAGGGGTTTGGGGAGGGGCAGGACCTCAGTGGGGCGTTCACCCTCCAAAGCAACCATTTTCTCCAGGGGAACTGACCTCTGTAGCCTGGACATCAAGTCTAATTCCGGGAGATCGCCTGGCCTCACCTGGAGGTTGGCAACCCTAGTGATGGCCCATCTACACCAATAAGCTGTTACTCAATGCTAATGTCATTGAGCAACAAAAACGCACGTGTAAACCAACCGGCTGACAAGATCACCCAAGCTCCATGCGTGTGTGAATTCGCCAAGAGAAACCGTTAGATGCTCGTTCCCATTTTCACAGTTCTCAGTGTCTGCTGCAGCTATGCAAAAAGGGTGCTCAGACGCCTACGAACCTTTTTACCAAAATGCAAAAAAAAAGGTTCAGCTTTTTAAACAACGTTGGCTTAGAAATGAATGTCCGGACGCCAAACTGTGAGGCTTTTATTTTCTTTGCAGTGTGGCTTTGAATCTCGCAACAAAGCCAAGTACCCAGGAGTCCGGATGAAGAGGTGCAACTTTTCAACAGCATCATACGTTTGAGGCTCACAGAACAGAGTCAGAATGAAAGTGGCTAAGTCTTAAAATAGCTCAAAAAATAAACTGAACTAGCCAAGTTCCTGACACACGTCTATTTCTGTAGGTAAGCAACCATAACACACCAGAGGGCGGGGGCCTCCCCTCTTTGGTTTTCGGACAAAACCACTACCTTTTCACAGTATGTTCATACTTCGCATGCAGATTCAAGTGTTTCTTTAGGCATACCTAAGGGCTTGACCACACTCACGCACAGAGGGGGATTTGTGGCTTTTGAGCTGCAAGCATCCGTGACATGGTAAGATGCTCTTGCAAAGACTTTGCAGCTGAACAGGAACGTGCATCAAACAGGGTTGCTGTGCTATGCATGCTCCTTGAGCTCTCTTTCTAATGTGCCTAACAGTGAATCGAAGGCTCTCTCTTCTGAGAGCCAGCGTGGTGTAGTGGTTAAGAGCAATGGCTTGGAGCGGTGGCCTCTGATCTGGAGAACCGGGTTTGATTCCCCACTCCTCCACATGAGCGGCGGAGGCTAATCTGGTGAACTGGATTTTCCCTCCACTCCTACACATGAAGCCACAGCTGGGTGACCTTGGGCTAGTCACAGCTCTCTTAAAGTTCTCTCAGCCCCACCTACCTCACAGGGTGTCTGTGGTAGGGAGGGGAAGGGAAGGTGATTGTAAGCCGGCTTGTATCTTCCTTAAGTGGTGGAGAAAGTTGGCATATAAAAGCCAACTCTTCTTCTTCCTCTTCTTCTTCTTGTCACACATCTGGATGGGCGGTGGCAGCAGCAGCAGTGAGGGCGAGGAGCCAGGCAAGCGGGCAAAGAAAGGAAGCACCCAACAGGGTGCTCCCATTACCTACCAGCTTGGAGGTTGGCAACCCTACAAGGTGGGAGGCATGCCAGTGAGGATGGAAAGGGAGGCAAGAGGGGCCTGGGGTAGGGTTGCCAACCTGGCAGCTGGAGATCTCTTGGGATTACGACTGATCTCCAGGCGACAGGGATCAGTTCCCCTGGAGAAAATGGCCACTTTGGAAGATGGGCTCCATGGCTTCATACCCCACTGTAGTCCCTCCCCTCCCCAAACCCCACCCTACTCAGGCTCCACCCCCAAAATCTCCAGGGATTTCCCAACCCAAAGCTGGCAACCCTAGCCTGGTGATAGGCAGACGGAGGCAGTGTTGTCTGCCCAGGGCCTCCCAGGAGCCTTGTCTGCCCAGGGCCTCCCAAAACCTGGAACTGGCCCTGATGCAACATGAGGAGCTGTTGCATCAGAACGCCGTGTCCAAATCCTTCTTGGGCCCACAGATCTAATAGTGAGACTGCTCAGGATCCTGTTAGCTGATTTACGACAGGATTTATGACGGGGCAGGAGGGATCTGTGTAGGACGGGGAAGCCTACCTAACAAAATCCCAAACAAAAAGGGATTAACCAAGGGGAGAAAATACTTCACAGGCATTTCCTGTGACTCAGCGAGGCTTCGTTTTTCAAAAGAGGGCTCAAGCGGAAGCCAGAAGTGTCTTTCAGGGCGACACCGGACACGGTAGCCAGGATAATGACACCCACTAAAACCACTTGAGGAGACCGGATGAGTATTCAGAGGACGCAAAATGATTAAGCTGCCATAACCAAGGCAAGAGCTATGAGTCAATCTTGGGGGTCTGACTCATACGCATATTTGGGTTATACCTCCACAGGCCCCTGCCCAGCTCCCAAACCCGGAGCAAAGCAAATGTTCTGAGGATTTGTATGCCTAATTCAGATAACCGCCAACTGAGGGCCTCACTGCACCATACACCGTCTTTATGTGGTCGTCCCCACGCAGCCCCCAGTTTCTTCCAGAGGTCCCGCCGACCACATCTGTGCCGGGATTTCCATGCCTGGAACTTCCAGGTCCATGGGAGCCTGATTTGGATCAGAAGCACAGTATGAAGGGATTAAACTCTTCAGATTAATCTCCCCCCACACACACTTCCCGTCCCCAGTCCCTTTTTCTGGCCAGAAACAGCCTCAGGGAGCTACCAGCTCCACATGTTCGGGAAGCACTCCCATGCTCAGGAAGCCCTCCCTCTCAGACTACAAGTTTAGGAAGCACTCCCATGCTCAGGAAGCACTCCCCTTCAGACTACCTTTAGCCCAGTCAGGACGTTTATACCTACAATTTTCTCCACACCTCCTTTTGCCTCTGATTTTGCACCTGAAGGGTCATGGGCATGGCCCAGGTGTGTCCAGTTGCAGTACACCAGCCTAGAGTTGACTCTTGGCCCTAGCTCCTCAGAGGCTCTTGAAATCGCTACCCCCCAAAAAAAAAAAAAAAAACTCAACCTGAACGGGTTAGGGAATGGGACATCAGTTAGAGCTTGAAGTGTTTCTGGAACCCAGAAAATGAAGCATTGGGGCTTTCTTGAGAAAGAGTTATTCCCATGCCCTTGCCAGGAAGGCCACCACCGCCCAGCCTGTGATCTTAAAGGATGCCTGTGCAATCCCCTTTCTTCCAACAAGATTCTAGTGCAACAGAAAGCAGGACAATCTACTGAGGAGGAGGGAAAAGAAAAAAAGATTGAGCCGGCCTCCGTTTCCACACCGACGGTTCTCTTAATAGGACTCCCTTCTGCCAGCAGTGCTTCCAGAGGCCGCCTTCGAGACAAGGGAAGCAGGAAAAGTGCAACCCAATACCCGAAAGCACCGGATTTGTTCACTCAGAAGGAACCAAGCTTGAAAGAGAAAGCTTTTTGAAGTAGAACGGCGCTTTAAAGCTTTTCTTCCCTGCTGCCAAATCTCATTACCTAACAGTCAAAACACACTGTCACAAAACCGGCTCAGATTACTGATACCAGGGAAGAGCATGAAATATGCGCTTCAGACTCCGCCGTCAGCAACCGAGGACTCAGCAACGGTTCCAAGAGTGGTGGCAGAGAAAGTCAGCATATAAAAGCCAACTCTTCTTCTTCCTCTGCCCCAAAAACCTCCCGCCAGTGGCGAAGAGGGACCTGGCAACCCTACCCTGATCTTCAATGAGTGGATGATTCAGGACCCAGAAAAAGGTCATGCTCCAAACCAAGGAAGGTCTCACCTACGAAAACATTTTCTTTATTTTAAGATACATGAAAGGAAGCCGGGGAAGGGGGGGAAGAGTCACCAAGGCACACGGTACATTAAATTCCATGTAACATTTAAAAGCAGGGGCCAGAAAGCCACCAGAGACATTGCCATCAAGGATGGATGACTGGGAGGTGGAGAAGAGAGGGTGTTTACCTTCTCCCTACCAGCAACCTTTCCTTTCAAACTTGCACTTCTATGACAGGAGGAAAGATACAGGCCTGAATTCTCCTCCCCTGCAGGGGAAAAAGCAGCAAAGGGTGATTTTGAGAGGGAAAACAGCCCAGGGATAAAGGATTCAGCAACCCCTCTTTGCCCACTCCTCTGTCCCTATTGCAGCATCTATCCGCAGTCTTTTATTAAAACACAAAACTGGGGTGGAGGGGTGGGAGAGAGAATATACAGAACTCTGTGGAATGTGAACTGGCCCATAGAGAGATCAAATGGGGCTCATGCTAGGGTTGCCGTGTGGAGCAGGAAGAAAAAGAAGAAGAGCTGGTTTTTATATGCCGACTTTCTCTACCTGTTAAGGATAATCAAACTGTTTTACAATCCCCTTCCCTTCCTCTCCCCATAACAGACACCCTGTGAGGTAGGTGAGGATGAGAGAGCTCTAAGAGAGCTGTGAATGGCCCAAGGTCACCCAGCTAGTTTCATGTGGAGGAGTGGGGAAACCAAACCGGTTCACCAGATTAGAGTCTGCCGCTCGCGTGGAGGGGTGGAGAATCACACCTGGTTCTCCAGATTAGAGTCCGCTGCTCACATGGAGGAGTGGGGAATCCAGCCCGGTTCTCCAGATTAGAGTGCACCATTCTTAACAGCTATACCACACAGGCAGGAGATCCCCTGCCCCAGAAGGTTTTGCCCACCTGCACGCCAGCGGGAGAAACGCTTTAACCCCCATTTGGGAAACCAAGAAGTGATGTGCCTCTCTAGGAATCACCAGAAAGTTAATAGTAAAACCACAGTGTTTCCGGCAATTCCTAGGGAGGACTGGTATAATTTCTGCCGAGAACCCAAACGTGACAACACCCCACACTCCCCACTCCCCAACCCCAACTATCAAAACCACAAGAGCCCTGCCCTCCTTTCTAGCTAGATGTGAGTACAGTAACACCTTAAAGACTAAAAGGTATCTGATGCAGGGAGCTTTGACTCTTGAAAGATTATACCCTAGAAAATCGTGTTGGTCTCGAAGGTCCTACTGGATTCAATTCTTGATCTTCTACTACAAAGCAACACGGCTACACTCTTGAAAATAACAACATTTAAACATCTCACAGCAGTCTCTTTTACTAAGATGTGGGGAGGGGGCTGTGGCTCAGTGGCAGAGCATCTGCTTGGCATGCAGAAGGTCCCAGGTTCAGTCCCCGGCATCTCCAGTTAAAGGGACTAGGCAAGTAGGTGATGTGAAAGACCTCTGCCTGAGACGCCGGAGAGCCGCTGCCGGTCTGAGTAGACAATACTGACTTTGATGGACCAAGGGTCTGATTCAGTAGAAGGCAGCTTCATGTGTTCATGTGACTGGAAATGTGGAATTTAAAAGACACCTAAAAGAAGAATTAAATCTATAGACCCTTAACACATTAGAAAAAGCGTCGCTTTTATCACTCATGGCTTTAAGGAGGCACGCCAGAACAAGGCGGAAGAAAACACAATTTTTTATGTACCTTCGCTTTTTTAAGGCATGAGGCGTCTGTATTCCATTGGGGGGTCTATTTTGCTAAAGGCTTTTTTAAATTTCTGTTTTTTTAAAAAAAAAAGAATCAAACAAATACATTTTAAAAAGTTAATTAAGTGGGTCCCACGTTGCCGCTTCCGACAGTGGAAGGCTTCGGCTACAAACTCTCCAGGCGTGCAAGCCCGCCGCCTGTTTACGCCGGCACTAAATGCTTTTTTTCTCACATTGCAATATATTGCCGCTGGGTTAACCGACAATTAACATTAAATATATACAGCGCTGTTTGGCAAGATCAGGCCTTACATTTGAGACAAGTCTAGAAAGAACGCATCAAATAACAAGCCTCGAGCTGCCTAGTTTTGCATTTCACTTCATTTCTTTCTTTTTTTCTTTTGGCAGAAAATCTACAACATTGCTCAGGGCTCTGGATCAAATGCGTGCGTAGCCATTTTCCCACATGGAATCTCAGTGCAAGGTTTCATTTTCCCCATTTAATATATATATATATATATATATATATATATATATATATATATATATATATATAGTAAGACATGTTAAAATTATTTCAGAGGTGTTCTCCTTTCTCTTACTGAGAAATATTCTGCATAGCTGTGGTTTCTCAAAGGATCGTAAACTATTGCAGCTCTAATCCTAAGGACACTTTCCTGGAAGTAAGCTGCACTGAATAAAATGGGACTTACTTCCAAGTAAAAATCCTCAGGATTGCTCTCCAAGCCCCTACTGTGAAATAACTCCCAAGCTACAACCAGTAGAAGACTCACTTTATTGGGGGGGGGGGGGAATTGCCAGCATGACATCACTAGAGACTGAGTGATGTCACTTCAGACACGACCCAGAATGCGGGCTGCTCTAGCATTCACCCAAAATTCTATGGTTTAACCATAGAGTCTGGGGTGAATGCTAGAGCACCACACTTACACGATGATGTCATTTCCAGATTGTGTCGGAAGTGACACAACACTGATCACTTCCCCCCCCCATTTCCCCTATCACTCAGGTGAGGAGCGGCAGGAAGAGCTGGCAGGAGGAGGGAGGTCTCCCACCGAAGTGGGGGACCTGACAACTAGGGTTGCCAACCACCAGGTAGTAGCTGGCGATCTCCTGCTATTACAACTGATCTCCAGTCAATAGAGATCAGTTCACCTGGAGAAAGTAGCCGCTTTGGCAACTGGACTCTATGGCATTGAAGTCCCTTCCCTTCCCAAACCCCGCCCTCCTCAGGCTCTGCCCCAAAAATCTCCCACTGGTGGTGGCAACCCTACTGACAACCCTGTGATGTCTTCAAGTGGCCTTCAAGCAGTGACTGGACGAACATTTGTCAGGAATGCCCAGCCAGGAGTTGGACTACGTGGTCTGTATGGACCCAACTCTATGATTCTATGATGCAATTAACCTTAAAAGAGTGCGACTTGGCTCGTGTGTATCGCACAACCCTGTGCCAGTACAACATGATGTTTCGAGTCTCAAATTCAGCTCCCTGAGAAGCTGATGAAGTTGCTTTCGTAGGCAATCAATTTCCATGGGAGAATTATACACACGTTTAAATCTCTCCAATAGTAGACAACTTACAAAAGTCTCAATGTTAAGTTAATCAACTAGCCGTCATAGTTGAGGGAAGACCTGGTGGGGGGAGGGACTGAATCAGATCTGCTTACTATTAATACAGCTCACACAATTCAGTTTATCTTTTAACCTATTCAAGATTTATTCCACTGCATATATAGTCCAATTTATGGCTGACAAGCTAAAGCAGGTACACCGAGAGCAAGGAGATTATTCTAGAGTACGGGGGCTTGTGCACTTCAGCCTAGGATTCTTCCCTTATAAGAAGAACAGTTGGTTTTTATATGCCGACTTTCTCTACCACTTAAGGGAGACTCAAACCGGCTTACAATCACCTTCCCTTCCCCTCCCCACAACAGACACCCTGTGAAGTAGGTGAGGCTGAGAGAGTGTGACTAGCCCAAGGTCACCCAGCTGGCTTCATGTGTAAGAGAGGGGAAACCAACCAGGTTTGCCAGATTAGCCTCCACCGCTCACGTGGAGGGGTGGGGAATCAAACCCCGTTCTCCCGATCAGACTCCACAGTCCCAAAGCACTGCTCTTCACCACTACACCAAGCTGGCTCTCACAGGAATCAACAACAACCTGGGCTCAGTACTGGACTGAGGTACAGAACCAAATGTGGCTCGTCAAAAAAATAAAATTTAAAATTTAATGTTAAAGACACATTGGAAGGACAGGTGGGGTGTTAGAATAACCAGAATATGAAGGGAACGGCAAGCAAAGGTGTTTATAGGTCTCTGCATACTGGAAGAATGGGCATTAAAATGGCAAATGAGATTCAATGTGAGTAAGTGTAAAGTGATGCATATTGGAGCAAAAAATCCCAACTTCACATATACAGTGATGGGATCTGTGCTGGCAGCAACAGACCAAGAAAGGGATTTTGGGGTGGTAGTGGACAGCTCAATGAAGATGTCAACCCAGTGTGCGGCTGCTGTAAAAAAGGCAAATTCCATGCTGGCCTTAATTAGACAAGGAATAGAGAATAAAACTGCTGCTATCATACTGCCCTTGTACAAATGTATGGTGAGACCACACTTGGAATACTGTGTACAGTTCTGGTCACCACACCTCAAAAAGGATATTACAGAGCTTGAGAAGGTGCAGAAAAGAGCTACAAAAATGATTAGGGGACTAGAGCAACTGTCCTATGAGGAGCGATTAAAATGCTTAGGGCTGTTTAGCTTGGAAAGAAGGCGGCTGAGGGGAGACATGATAGAGGTCTATAAAATTATGCATGGTATGGGGAGAGTGGACAGGGAGAAGTTTTTCTCCCTCTCTCATAATACTAGAACACGGGGTCATCTGCTAAAGCTGGAGGGTGAGATTCAAAACAGATCAAAGGAAGTATTTCTTCGGGCAAGATAAATTGTGGAACTCCCTGCCCCAGGATGTGGTGATGGCTGCCAGCTTGGAGGGCTTTACGAGGGGAGTGGACATATTCATGGAGGAGAGGGGTATTAATGGTTATTAGTTAGAATGGATACTGGTCATGCTGCATACCTATTCTCTCTAGTATCAGAGGAGCATGCCTATTATTTTGGGAGTGGTGGAACCCAGGCAGGACGGTGCTGCTGCAGTCGTTTTGTTTGTGGGCTTCCTAGAGGCACCGGGTTGACCACTGTGTGAACAGACTGCTGGACTTGATGGGCCTCGGTCTGATCCAGGAGGGCCTTTCTTATGTTCTTAAGGGTATCTTAAAGATGCTCCAGAGGAGGGGTCCCCAACATCGTGCCTGTGGGCATCATGGTGCCTGCCAAGTGTTTTAAGGAAATGGGTGGGGCCAGGTAGGACTATTGCCCAGCAGATTTTTTAAAAAAATGTTGCTTTGGCAGGAACTGCCACCATAGCACAAGGATCTCCACTGTGTTACTGAAGCTAAGATGTGGCAAATAATTTTGGTGTCTGGCTCCGCCTCCTGCAGCCGCCATTTTGTGGCAGCCGTCCTTATACTGGCTCTTTGTTGAGCTCGTGCTCCTAATTTGGATGTAATTTGGCTTGTTGGCTTCAATACCTGTGGAGTATGGTTTTACCATAGAGTTTCTGGGGACTCCTAGAGAGGTGTTACGCCACTCCCAGGTTCTCGCCAGAAGTGATGTCACACCATTGCCACCGCCACCCCATGTCTTCGCCCCTCAGTCTCCCACTGGTTGCCATATTATCCAGACCCGGCATGGAAAAGAGGAAAAGTGGTGTAAGGCAGTGTAAAAGTTAATGAACAAGAGCTACAGTTCCTCATCAGAGGAAAAAGCCGTCTTTCATTCTTTTTCATTCATTCTTTTTCATTCATTCATTATATTATTGCAACACACCAGTACCAAAATCGCTGCAATATTAAAAGATGTGTACATGGTAAAGATATGGATGAATTTAAACATATATGGTCAAAGGCCGCCGCATATTGGGATAAATGGGAAAACGGATTTTACAAGTATAGTTAATGAATTATAGTTCAATATGATTTTTAAATAATGATTATTATAATAGAGTCTTTATATATTGTCATAACACTTCGCCGGAAGTCCAATGGTGAAGGGCACAGTGGTGGGGGGTGGGGCTTTAGGTTTAGGGCACTATAGTGTTTTATAAAGAGAAAAGAATAATGTATTAGTTGTGAATTAGTGCTCTGTTCATGTTTTTGTGTATTTTATGATTTTGTTGTTAAAAAAATTTTTTTCTTTTTTCTTTGTATGTTTTATTATAAAAAGCAATAAAAAATTTTTTTTTAAAAAGATGTGTACTTCACTTGCAGCCCTGCCAATTAAAATTGGCCTCCGCCAATCAATCAAGTAGCGTGCTAGTTGATCAACCCAACCGATTAAAGATTTCAAGCCGATAAAGGAGGGGGAAACGCACACACATGATGCCTATCTAGAGAGTCTTTGCCTAGCCAGTATTCCCAACTCACATTTTAATAACCGCCTTTGGTAAGCCAGGTCTGCAGAACTAATCACTGTTTCGTATCTGAGAGCTGGGAAATTTCTGTTTACCCGTTGCTGAATTGCTTTAGGGCTCTTTCCTCTGCATAACACGCCCCGTCCATGTGACAAACTCCTATGAAAGAATTATGTCAGGCAAGCCTGAAAGAATATTCTTCCAAAAACGCCGACCAGACCGATTGCGACATACTAACCTTCTGGAGTCTGGCTGGATCGGCAGCCCTTACGTAAGAGCAGCCGCCATTTCACTTGCCTCCTCTCGAGCTGCAGAGCCCAGGGTAGGTCGAACAAGAAGGGTTAAGATACTGACAGTACGATCCTAAAAGGAGCTTCACGCTTCTAACTCCATTGAAGTCTATGGACTTAAAAGGGGCAGAACTCTGTTTAGGATTGCACTATGAGAAGGTTACATTTGCACGGGGCCCAAATCTTTAATGCCGTCTTGCAAAACTTATGAGGCCCGGCGGGTGCCGAGCGAATTCCAAGAATCCGCCTTCTGCCAAGAGTGAATTTTATAGCATTGTTACCAGTATGGTGTACGGATTAGAGCAGGGGTGTCGAACTCATTTGTTACGAGGGCCGGATATGACATAAATGACACTTGGTCGGGGCCGGGCCATGTGTACCATACAATTTAATGCCAGGTACCAGAGATACAAACTTCATAGAAGACGACACAGGCAAAGCCGATTAACAATATTATTTTTACTTAAAATATAAATGTTACCGAGTGTTACGGATACCGTGGGCTGCCAAAAAAACAAATCAGTGGGTTATAGATCAAATCAAGCCTGAACTGACCCTAGAAGCTAAAATGACTAAACTGAGGCTATCGTGCTTTGGTCTCATTATGGGAAGACAAGAGTCACTGGAAAAGACCATCATGCTAGGAAAAGTCGAGGGCAGCAGGAAAAGAGGAAGACCCAACAAGTGATGGATTGACTCAATAAAGGAAGCCACAACCCTCAATTTGCAAGATCTGAGCAAGGCTGTCAAAGATAGGACATTTTGGAGGACTTTCATTCATAGGGTCGCCATGAGTCGGAAGCGACTTGATGGCAATTAACACACACAAAATACAAATGCGCTTAACAAAGTAACACTCTTACAATATTTTCTTTTATTTAACAGTCTTTGACCACTGACACCTCGGGACTGGTGGGGGGGTGGCTGCCTCGGCTGGCTCGTGAGCTGGATAAGAGCTCTCAAGGGGCCGCATCCGGCCCCCCGGCCTTAAATTTGACACCCTTGGATGAGAGTGTTGAACAAGTATCTGGGAGACCCAGGTGGCAACCCACATTCTGCCATGGAAGCTTGCTGGGTGACTGTGGGCCAATCACACACACTTCGTCTAACCTCCCTCACAGGGTTGTTGTGAGGTTAAAAAGGAAGCCCAAGGAACATGGTAAGCCTGATGTGCTTGGAGGAAGGGGGGAATAGGGTAAAAAATGTAATAAGTACATCTGTGAAAGAAGAAGGAAGAGCTTTTGTTCCACAGACTTAATTTGGAAATAAATACAATCAAGATTTGCAGATGAGAAGTTGCCTCAAGGAAGAACCTCCAAATTATTAATCGGCAGTGGCAGGAGAGGGGTCTGGAGACCAAGTCCTATGAGGAAAGGTTGAGGAAGCTGGGTATGTTTAGCCTGGAGAGGAGAAGACTGAGAGGGGATACGATAACCATGTTCAAGTACTTGAAGAGCTGTCCTATAGAGGAGGGTGCCGAGTTGTTTTCTGTTGCTCCAGGAGGTCGGACCAGAACCAACGGGTTGAAATTAAATCAAAAGAGTTTCCATTTGTTCCTCAGTGGAACAGGCTTCCTCGGGAGGTGGTGAGCTCTCTGAAGGTTTTTAAGCAGAGGCTAGATGGCCATCTGTCAGCAGTGCTGATTCTATGACCTTAGACAGTTCATGAGAGGGAGGGCACCTTGGCCATCTTCTGGGCATGGAGTAGGGGTTACTGGGGGTGTGGGGGGGTAGTTTGGAATTTCCTGCATTGTGCAGGGGGTTGGACTAGATGACCCTGGTGGTCCCTCCCAACTCTATGATTCTGATTCTAGGAGACAAAATGGCAATGAAAGGGGAAGGGGCAACGGGATTTTGTATCTTCCTTCGATGACAAATTCCCAGTTCCTCCACCACTCACAATCTTTACTGCAGAGTGGACTTCCCCCAGTCACTGCTGAAAGGATGTGGGGGAGGGAATTTCCCCTCCAAGAGTAACCTCTAAAAAGAGGATAAAAATCAAAAGCATCATTTTACAGGGAACTGAAAGCCCCCCCCCCACACACACACACACACACACACAAGTCCTCCTGTATTACTTTCTACTCAGCAGGAAAGTTTTAAAAAATATGCAAAGCGTTCCATTCCGAGGGGGGGGGAAATTATATTTCGTTCATTTTTCATTTATTATTTTTTAATTTACTTCATTTCTACCCCGCCTTTCTCACCAAAGGGACTCGAAGCAGCTGACATCATTCTCCTCTCCTCCATTTTATCCTCGCAACAACCCTGCGAGGTAGGTGAGAGCGTGTGACTGGCCCCAGGTCAGCCAGACCCAAAATGACTGACGTTGTACTCCTCTCCTCTGTTGTTGTGAGGATGGGTCAGTTTAAAGGATACTCTTTGATTTAACCCCCCACCATTTATTTGGTATTGTGGAAACACTAGGATGATTATAGACACATCAATGAGATAAATTAAGATATCTACAAAGTAATTGAGTAGGGGGGATCATAATGTTAGCAAAAGTATACACAATTTAATTATGGACAGAAGAGAGTGAAGGGGAAGTCAATTATGTTTTGTTAATTTTAGATTAGAATTTATAGAGTTGAATTTATACTGTTAAGCATATAAGGAAAATGTTTAATGATGTATAAAATGAGAAAACAATAAAAAAATTATAAAAAAAAAGAAGAAGAAGAAGGGAGAACAATATTGTAAGCCACTTTGGGTACAGGCTGGGGAGAAAAGCAGGATATAAATATCTAGAAATAATATATTTCAATACTCTACAGTGCAATTTTATGCAGAGTTATTCCAGCCTTATAGGAGCCCCGTGGCGCAGAGTGGTAAACTGCAGTATTGCAGTCCAAAGCTCTGCTCACGACCTGAGTTCGATCCTGACGGAAGTCGGTTTCAGATAGCCGGCTCAAGGTTGACTCAGCCTTCCATCCTTCTGAGGTCGGTCAAATGAGGACCCAGCTTGCTGGGGGTAAAGGGAAGATGACTGGGGAAGGCACTGGCAAACCACCCTGTAAACAAAGTCTGCCTAGAAAACGTCGGGATGTGACGTCACCCCATGGGTCAGGAATGACCCGGTGCTTGCACAGGGGACCTTTACCTTTTACTACTCCAGCCTTAGCCCATTGAAATGAATGGGCTTAGAGTAGAGAAAAATTGCCTCTCTCCTTAAAAAAATGGTATCTAAAGCAACAGCCGACAGGAAGTGCCAGTTTGAGGGGCTTATTGATAACTTATTCCTAGCTGTCTTGATTCGTTTTAGAAAAGAGCGAGAGTCCAGTAGCAGCTTAAAGGCTAACAAAATTTCTGGCAAGGCATGAGCTTCGGTAAGCCACAGCACGCTTCTTCAGATAACGCGGAAGCTCATAACCTGCCAGAAATTTTGTTAGCCTTTAAGGTGCTACTGGACTCTTGCTCTTTTCTACTGCTATTGACAGACTAACACGGCTACCCATCGTGATTTACTTGTTTTATTGAGGACAGGGGAAATCTCTACCATTGCTAGAGACCCATCCCTGGAATGACCCTTCCAGCTGGTAGGCCCAGTGATACATGCACTCTGCTTCCTTCAAGGCCAGAAGCCCCCTTTGAGCTCTCCCTCCAATGACCCCTGCCTCTTCTTGACCTGTGTTATGATTAGGGTTGCCAACCTCCAGGTAACTAGCTGGAGATATCCAGCTATTACAACCAATCTCCAGCCAATAGAGATCAGTTCACCTGGAGAAAAAATGCCCACTTTGGCAATTGGACTCTATGACATTGAAGTCTCTCCCCTACTCAAACCCCGCCCTGCTCAAGCCCTGCCCCAAAAACCTCCCTCCGGTGGAGATGAGGGACCGGGCAACCCTAGTTATGATGTCCTTATGCTGTGCCCTCCCCAGCACGTAACAGACTGCTGCTGGTGGAGAAAGGCGCATCATAATCACATCCATTCATGAGGGCAGTATTGCACGAACTCAAGTTGCCAATTTTGGCAGTAGCCAGGTGTTCCTGCATCAAATATCACTCCGCCCTAAATTCAGACATTAGTCAGGTCCAGCAACGGTTGCCAATCTCCAGGTGGTACAACTGGTCTCCAGATGACAGAGATCACTTCCCCTGGAGAAAACGGCTACTTTGGAGGATGGACTCTATGACATGATATCCCGCTGAGATTCCCATCCCTTCCCAACTCCAACCCTTCCCCAGACCCCACCCCCAAATCTCTAGGAATTTCCCAACCCAGGGTTGGCAATCCTAGGACCACCAAATCTTTTTTCAAAAAAATCAAACAACTTTATAGTTACACCAGACTCTTCCTCAGATTTTTAGCCGGGGGGGGACGGACACGATACATAAGAACATAAGAAAAGCCCTTCTGGATCAGACTCAGGTCCATCAAGTCTAGCAGTCTGTTCACACAGTGGCCAACCAGGTGCCTCTAGGAAGCCCACAAACAAGACGACTGCAGCAGCAGCATCCTGCCTGTGTCCCAAAGCACCCGATATAATAGGCATGCTCCTCTGATACTAGAGAGAATGGGTGTGCATCATGACAAGTATCCATTTTGACTAGTAGCCATGGATAGCCCTCTCCTCCAAGAACATGTCCACTCCCCTCTTCAAGCCTTCCAAGTTGGCAGCCATCGCCACATCCTGGAGCAGGGAGTTCCACAATTTCACTACCTGTCGGGTGAAGAAATACTTCCTTTCATCTGTTTCGAATCTCTCGCCCTCCAGCTTCAGCAGATGGGCGATGAAAAGAATGTATTACACATTGGCCTGCCAAAAGTACACACACTTGGGAGTGAGAGCCAGGACTCCCCCCCTCCGAGGGCAGGAAGAGAGTGCCGCGAACAAAAAGCGAAACTGCCAGACTCTTCTAACCAAGCTGTGGGTTTCCCAACATTTCCTATTTCCAGCCAAGCTTCCCGGCAGGCCTGCGTCATGAAGGGCAGGGCCGAGAAGCGGGGCCAGGCGTTGACCGGTCACAGCCCACCGTATTTCCATAAAGCTGGTGCCCCCACCCCGGTCCAATACAGACATGGACAATGCCCAAATGCCCGGTTTTCGGCTTGGAAAAGCAGGGCTTTGGCGGCGAGGGGGGCTTGCAGAAATCGGTGGCGCGTGGGCATCTTCCTGGAGGACGTGACCGTTGTGACAGGACGCAAGCATTCCCCTTCCCAAGGGGGTGGGGGGGGGAGTCCCAAATGCTTTGCTGGTTCAACACAGCCAACGTTGCACAGTAAACAAAGCCAGCCGAGGGCCTTTTTGAGGTGGTTCATTACAGGCCACAAGCAAGGGAACTGGGGCAGAGAAGGATGACGCAGAGGGACGGCCAAAGGACTTGAAAGAAAAGGGGTTCTTACTGGGGGGTTTTCCTAGAGGAGTTGGTTTTTATATGCCGACTTTCTCTACCACTTCAGGGAGACTCGAACCAGCTTACAATCACCTTCCCTTCCCCTCCCTACAAGAGACACCCTGTGAGGTAGGTGGGGCTGAGAGAGTATGACTAGCCCAAGGTCACCCAGCTGGCTTCATGTGGAGGGGTGGGGAAACAAATCCAGTTTGCCGGATTAGCCTCCGCCGCTCACGTGGAGGAACGGGGAATCGTACCCGGTTCTCCAGGTCAGAGCCCGCCGCTCCAAGCCACCGCTCTTAACCACTGCACCACACTGGCTCTCAGAAGAGAGAGCCTTCGATTCACTGTTCGGCACATCAGAAAGAGAGCTCAAAGAGTCCACCGCTCCAAACCACCGATCTTAACAACTACACCAGGCTGGCTGAAAGAGAACATGGAGAAAGAGAACATGGGAGTGTTGCTATTTCGGTGCGCACCTTCGGCTGTTGTCACATTGCCGCGCTGTATTCTTTCCCTCCCTTTACAGGGGAAAGCAACCAGTATTTACAGCCTGGCTAGTTCACTCTCTCTTTCTCTAAGCGTGTAAGCTCTTCGTGGAATTTATAAACACATTTCACAGGCAGTTCTTGGGAAAGCAACAACTGTGTCCCAAGTTCGTCTTCTCCGGGGCAGCGGTTCCCAAACTGTGTTCCACCGAGCACTTGGTGCTCCGCAAAACATCTCCTAGTGCTCCGTGAAGAGACTGGAAAGAAAAATACAGCTGTCATTCGGTTTAGTATGTATGTGCTAGGTGAAAATTCGTACTCCGTGACCAATTTCTCTCCTGAAAAATGCTCCATGCCTCAAAAAGTTTGGGAACCGCTGCTCAGGGGTATACGCCTAACTGGTAGGGTTGCCAACCTCCAGGTGGTAGAACAGATATAAAGTTAGCCTGCTATATAAGTAGTTACTTATATATAGTAGTGAAACATATATCTAACAAAAAAGATTGCAGTATAAAACCTCCAGGTGGTAGCTGGAGATCTCCCGCTATTACAACTGATCTCCGGGCAACAGAGATTAGTTCACCTGGAGAAAACGGCCGCTTTGGAAGGCGGACTCTATGGCGTTATAACCCGTTGAAGTCCCTCCCCCTCCCCAAAACCTCCTCAGGCTCCACCCCCAAAAATCTCCAGGTATTCCCCAACCTGGAGCTGGGAACCTTACAGGGGGTTGGACTAGATGACCCTGATGGTCCCTTCCAACTCTATGATTCTAACTAGACAGGAGGCGGGCAAGTAGCCTGGCCTGCAGGAGCTTTTCAACCAGCTCTTGAATGGCTTAACTATTTGTAGGGTTGCCAGGTCCCTCTTCGCCTTTGGCAGGAGGTTTTTGGGGCGGAGCCTAAGGAGGGCGGGGTTTGGGGAGGGGAGGGACTTCAATGCCATAGAGTCTCATTGCCAAAGCGGCCATTTTCTCCAGGCGAACGGATCTCCATCGGCTGGAGTTCAGCTGTAATAGCAGGAGATCTCCAGCTAGTACCTGGAGGTTGGCAACCCTATTTGCCAAGAGCATCGGTCCCTCGGATTGCAGCCCCGGCCAGCAGGCCAAAGCTCCTGAAAACTGTTATTTAGTTATTTGCTTCATTTATACCTGCTTTCTCCCCAGTGGGGACCCAAAGCGGCTTACATCATACTCTTCTCCTCCAGTTTATCCTCACAACAATCCTGCAAGGTAGGTTAGGCTGGGAGTGTGTGTCCCAAGTTCACACAGTAAATTACTATGGTGGAGTGGGGATTTGAACCTGGGTCTCCCAAATCCGAATCCTGATATAAGCCTTCTTTTTCTGGTTAATCAATAATTTGTAATTTGTAATTTTTTTTATACCACATTTCCGAGTTCAAAGCATCCTCCTTCAGAGGTTCAAGCATTTCCACAAATTCTCTATAAACTACCTCTATAGTATGGTATCGCTTTACTCTGCTCTCGTTAGACCTCAACTAGAGTACTGTGTTCAGGACCAAGTCCTATGAGGAAAGGTTGAAGGAGTTGGGTATGTTTAGCCTGAAGAGGAGAAGACTGAGAGGGGATATGATAACCATGTTCAAGTACTTGAAGGGCTGTCATATAGAGGGTGCTGAGTTGTTTTCTGTTGCTCAAGAAGGTCGGACCAGAACCAATGGGTTGAAATTAATGTCTAGAGTTTCCGTCTAGACATTAGGAAGAATTTTCTAACAGAGCGGTTCCTCAGTGGAACAGGCTTCCTTGGGAGGTGGTAAGCTCTCCTTCCCTGGAGGTTTTTAAGAATAGGTTAGATGGCCATCTGTCAGCAATGCTGATTCTGTGACCTTAGGCATCTTGGCCATCTTCTAGTCACTAGGGGTGTGGAGGGGGGAGGCAGTTGTGAATTTCCTGCATAGTGCAGGGGGTTGAACTTGATGGCCCTGGTGGTCCCTTCCAACTCTATGATTCTACCTGTAAGGCCTTTTTTTGCCCCTAAGCACTCCTAATCGAACCACGGTTTGGAATGCAGATTTTTTTTTTAATATAATTGGGTGCTTGGGAGAATAAAACAGGTGTTAACTTATGAACAATGTTCTCATACAAATACCAAGGCGAACAATCGACCCGTGGGTTAAGAAAGACCTCACAGAGCTATGGCGATACATTTAGATTTGATACCTACCCTTTTAAAATCCTTTTTTTTTAAAGATTGTAATTGTTTACTATGTTCTGGCAAAAGCTGTAAATAAATATATTCATAGAGATCCTGATCCTAGTTGAAAAGCTGTGGAGGCATTGGGAGCAGCAGATTAAGGAAAGCGGGCCACACCTAAATCTCGCCCTGCTTCGGAGAGCTCCAGATTATAAGACATCCCTTCCTGTTTCTAGGACTGGCAAAACAGGAAGAGCCTGTGTCCAGCTCGGAGCCCTCAAAAGCGGATGGAGCCCCAGATGCAGACCTCGGGCCAAAAACACCAAAAACCAGGCCAGCCGCTGAAGTTTGGTAGGGGTTGCCCTGTGAGATCAAGAGACTAAGAGCCACGGCACAAAATTGCACAGAGCCAAAACCCGGATCTTCCACTCAGCAGGGAACTGAAGCCAATCCCAGCTGCAGCCAATCCCAATTGGCATCCACAAAGATTCTTTAGCAGGCACACTCTCTCAGCCCCACCTACCTCACAGGGCGTCTGTTGTGGGGAGGGGGAGGGAAGGTGATTGTAAGCCGGTTTGATTCTCCCTTAAGTGGGAGAGAAAGTCGGCATATAAAAACCAACTCTTCTTCTTCTTTCCTCAAAGGATCCTGGGAACTGTTAGCTTGGCAAGGGAGTCAAGAATTTTTCTTGTGCAGATCCTCAGCGGCAGCATCTGCCCGCTTCTGCCCCCCGCCCCTGCACACCCCAGCAGCTGCCAGAGTCCTCGAGAGAGAGGAAATTACTGTTATTGGTGGCGCTGACCTGTGCAGAGCGTGTGCACAGCTATCATAGTAAAGCATTGCTGTTTTTCTGATTGGAAAATGCAGCTTGAGGTTAAACCCAGCTGCTAACCTTCGTTTTAAAGGACACGGATAAACATTTGGGATACGGCTGCGGTTTTGGGGTACTTGGGGGGACGGACGCATTTTTGCCAGCGTGGTGTAGTGGTTAAGAGCGGTGGTTTGGAGCGGTGGACTCTGATCTGGAGAACTGGATTTGTTTCCCCACTCCTCCACATGAAGCCAGCTGGGTGACCTTGGGCTAGTCACAGCTCTCTTAGAGCTCTCTCAGCCCCACCTACCTCACAGGGTGTCTGTTGTGGGGAGGGGAAGGGAAGGTGATTGAAAGCCAATTTGATCCTCCCTTGGTAGAGAAAATCGGCATATAAAAACCTTCTTTTAGCTTCTTCTTCTTCTTTTAGCTTCTTTGCATGATGCTCCAGAACAGAACTCTCCACGTTCTCAAAGCAGCCTGGCTGACATCCAGACACTTATGGAGAGACTGGCATGTCGACTAGGGTTGCCAGGTCCCTCTTCGCCACTGGCGGGAGGTTTTTGGGGTGGAGCCTGAGGAGGGTGGGGTTTGGGGAGGGGAGGGGCTTCAATGCCATAGAGTCCAATTGCCAAAGTGGCCCTTTTCTCCAGGTGAACTGATCTCTATTGGCTGGAGATCTGTTGCAAGCAGGAGATCTCCTGCTAATTCCTGGAGGTTGGTGACCCTCATGCCGACCAACAGCTTGCACAAAACCAGCCCTGTGCATGCCCATTGGTCTGTTGCACTCAACTGGATCCACATGTAAAGCAGGCCTAAGAATATAATAAGAACATAAGAGAGGCCCTGCTGGATCAGACCCAGGCCCATCAAGTCCAGCAGTCTGTTCACACAGTGGCCAACCAGGTGCCTCCAGGAAGCCCACAAACAAGACGACTGCAGCAGCTAGAAGTTAGTAGGAACAGCGGCTGCCAAACCACCCACAGTTTCGGAAGTCGGGCCTGAGCTTTGGAGAACAGATGGAAAAGGGGCAACCGGTCGGGCAGGTAAAAGGGGAAGGAAGCTACCTTAGTTGGGGGCTCTTTTGAGTAGAAACAGGGATGCAAATCCAGGAGAAAGATTGGTCTAAAGCTCCTGCTAACGTTTCCACCATGGTACCTGGACCCGGATGGCCCAGGCTAGCCAGATCTTGTCAGATCTCAGAAGCTAAGCAGGGTCAGCCCAGGTTAGTGTTTGGATGGGAGACCACCGAGGAATACCAGGGTTGTTGTGCAGAGGAAGGCACTGGCAAACCACCTCTGTTAGTCTCTTGCCATGAAAACCCCCAAAAAGGGTCACCATAAGTCGGCTGCGACTTGACGGCACTTTACACACACACACGCGCGCCTGGACCCTAGTCCCTCCTACTTCATCTAACTCCACCCATGCTGCAAATGCAGGAGAAGGACTGGTCAAAAGCTTCTGTCAGTATTTCTATTATGGTACATGGGCTCTGAGAGCCAGCGTGGTGTAGTAGTTAAGGTGTCGGACTAGGACCTGGGAAAACCCTGGTTCGAATCGTGCCGTGGAAGCTTGCTGGGTGACCTCAGGCCAGTCACACACTCTCAGCCTTTACCCTGGCAAGTATTTCGATGGGAGACCTCCGGGGAATCCCAGGGGCATGACACTGAGGCAGGCAATGGCAAACCACCTCCAAATGTCTCTTGCCTTGAAAACCCTATGGGGTCACCATAAGTCAGCTGTGACTTGGGGGGAAAAACAAAAAAACTGGGTCCTAACCCCTCTTACTTTGGCTAACCCTACCCACACTGGAAATGCGGGGAAAGGATTGGTCAAAACCTGCTGCTAGCATTTCCTCTATGGAGAAGAAGAAGAAGAAGAAGACCTCTGCCTGAGACCCTGGAGAGCCACTGCCGGTCTGAGTAGACAATACTGACTTTGATGGACCCAGGGTCTGATTCAGGATAAGGCAGCTTCACGTGTTCATGTGATATCAGTTGTAATAGCAGATCTCCAGCTAGTACCTGGAGGTTGGCAACCCTAGCAGACACACACCCTTAGCCCCTACGCCATTAGAGAGGATCTACTGCAGAAGGAAGGGGGAGCAGGAAAGTCCAGCTCCGCAGAGTCTGCAGATGGCCGGATACACCCTGGTATGGCTGGGTGTTCTGCCAAAACCGAGCAAAGCTACCTCAGCAGGTCGAGGCCTTTTGGCAGGAGCCGCACCCGTGTTGCGTACATCAGTCAGCAACGGTGGAGCAGCTCTTGCTCAGCTCTTCTCCTGCCCTTGCCTGCAAACTGCCTCCTATCACTTGGTGGGTCACTCGGGGACAAAGATATCGAGGCCTGCAGAAAAGAAAGTCTCGCTCCGGAACAGCACACGCCTTCCGCCCTGACAGCCCGATTCTTAAAGCGGCACGGAATGTGCCAGGATCAAATGCAGCCTGACCCTCAAATACCAGCAATAGGATTTGGGGAGGGGGGGAGGACGAGAAAAGGCAGAGCAGTGACGGAAATGTGCTGCGGCTAAGAAGAGGAGCCTAAAAGCATTGTTCTCCTCAACCCATTAAGCTTCCTACAATTTATATTAATGTCTCAGCTACTCGAATAATGAATCCAGAAGCGGTCAGATGCAGCCACTCACTTTAAAAGGTAGCTGCTGGACATCAGCTTCTGTACACGAAAAGCAGCGCAGTACGCATGAGCACATGAAGCTGCCTTCTACTGAATCAGACCCTCGGTCCATCAAAGTCAGTATTGTCTACTCAGACGGGCAGCAGCTCTCCAGGGTCTCAGGAAGAGGTCTTTCACATCACCTACTTGCCTAATCCCTTCAACTGGAGATGCTGGGGATTGAACCTGGGACCTTCTGAATGCTGAGCAGATGCTCTACCACTGAGCCACAGCCACAGTCCCTCCCTATGGCCTCCGCCGCTTCCTCCAAATAATTAGGTGCAGATCTGTTGGGCCACTTTGGGGACATTTTCAGGTTGCTTTTTCCCTAAACGTCGCACACGTGGGCAGCAACCATCTCCTCTGACCATGCAGAGGGGAAAACAAGTTACACACGTCTCATGCACAGTCGGTTCAGTCCGCCGAGATGAATTCCAGAGTACCCAAACCTGACCGATTCAGACATTACGCAAACTCCCCAGTCTGTAAAACCCAGCACTGCAGATCAACTCGGCACAACAGCCCTAAGGCTTACACTTTACAGAATTCTGATATGACATGAGTTGCAAATTTGTGTACAATTGTCCTTTTCGGGATTGCAGGAAGCGGGATGGCAGAGAAAGAAATGGGCAGTTCCAGAGAGCTGGGCTAGGATGCCCCGCTGCTAACACCATAAAATCATAGAATCATAACATCATAGAATTGGAAGGTACCACCAGGGTCATTTAGTCCAACCCCCTGCACAATGCAGGAAATTCCCCACTGCCTCCCCTCCACACCCCTAGTAACCCCTACTCCATGCCCAAAAGATGGCCAAGATGCCTTCCTTCTCATGATCTGCCAATTCATTGTGTGATCCCAGCCAAGCCCCCCCCCCTTGCTGACCCTTGCGTGTAAAACCTGAAAAATATCATGCCAGTCGAAACCCTGCTAGGTCACCTGCGCACATTTTTAAATTCCATATTAAGAAAAAGGGAAACCTACAGAACACAGCATTCTGAGTAACTTTCCCCTGATTTTTGGCTTTAAAAAAAGTTATTGAAGACTGCGATTAGAAAGGGGGGTGAGGGAATCGTAACCCTTTCCCTATCAGCCATTTTTCCTCTCCAAGCTGCACCTCCCTTCCCTGCGTGCAAGAGCCGTCAAGTCACAGCTGACTTTTGGCAATCCAGTAGGGTTTTCAAAGCAAAACAGAAGTGAACAGATGAACACACAAAAATTCATGAAGCTGCCTTATTCTGAATCGGACCCTTGGTCCATCAAAGTCAGTATTGTCTACTCAGGCCGGCAGCGGCTCTCCAGGGTCTCAGGCTGGGGTCTTTCACATCACCTGCTTGCCTCGTCCCTTTAACTGGAGATGCTGGGAATTGAACCTGGGACCTTCTGCATGCCAAGCAGAGGCTCTACCACTGAGCCACAGCCCCCTACCCCATTGCCTCCCTCTGTGTCACAATCCTGGTATTCCTTGAAGGTCTCACATTCACACTAGCCAGGACCGACCCTGCTTAGCTTCTGAGATCAGGCTAACCTGGGGCTATCCAGGTCAGGGCCCTCCCTTCCCCATACAGGGGAAATTATTGAGACCTTTGTATTTTTCCCCATTGAAAAGAAGGGGAAGAAAGAGGTGGAGGGGGTTATTTTGAAATAATATCAGCCGGCAAAGGGTTAAGCACCCCCACCCCACTTCATCCTTCCTCCGTTTCTAACTGCAGCCTCCAAATGTTTCCTCTTCATTAAAAAAAAAAAAGGCAGAAGAAAGTTCAGCGTAAAGCTTCGGTCTGTAAACTCGCAAGGAGCTGCCAGGACAACCTAAAATAATAATTTTTTTAAAAAAATAGCTAGCAAGCGAGAAGCGCCGTAACAGAAGTGTTCGCGACGCGCAGCAAAAAAATAAAAACAGTCACAACCACAGTGGCAGAAGAATGCAACGTGGCAGCAGAAAACAAGAAGGGGTGTGGGGCGGTGTCACCTGGAGACAGCCGAGGACGGGGAGGGAGGCGGGGCGGGATTGGCAGCATCTGGAGATAACAGATCCACGGGAGGGAGTCGCTGGATGGACATCAGACCCTTTCCCTCGCGGGGAATCAAGACGGAGGAACAGCCTGTCCCGGGCATGGGCCGAGAAAGAACAGAGGAGCGCGGCTGGGGGCACATGGCTCCCTTCAAGCAGAGGGGCTTGCGCCAGGCCCGCATGGGTGTGTTCTAGGCCCTGTGGAGGGCAGGTTTCAAGCACAGCCTGGCCTCGTAAGCATGACGGGCCCGTAGCTTGGAACATCGCCTTGCGACAGGTTGTAAAACAAAGGTTGCCTTTTGAACTTTTTTGCCACAAGCCATTACTGAAAAACAGGGTACCTCTTTTAAAGAGGGCACACAGCAGGGGTGACATTGTTATCCTTAGCAGTACGGTGCTAGACACATATTTTAAGAAGGGGAGTTGGTTTTGATATGCCGACTTTCTCTACCACTTAAGGAAGAATCAACCCGGCTTACACTCACCTTCCCTTCCCCTCCCCACAACGGACACCCTGTGAGGTAGGTGGGGCTGAGAGTGTGACTAGCCCCAGGTCACCCAGCTGGCTTCAGGTGTAGGAATGGGGAAACAAATCCAGTTCACCAGATTAGCCTCCACCGCTCATGGGGAGGAGTGGGGAATCAAACCCGGTTCTCCAGATCAGAGTCCACCGCTCCAAACCACTACACGGCGCTGGTTAAGAGTTTAACCTTTGAACGTTAATATTTTATATTTGTTATCTGCTTTTATGTTGTTTTTAACTCATTTACTCTGGCCGTTTTATGCAGGGCTGTTTCCCTCGCGGTCACCCCCGCCGACTGGTTCGGGGCTTCCCTTTGATTTCGTGTGCCTTTCCCAAATGTCAGGCCACCTTGCTCTCCCCGCGAGCTTTGCCCGTGTTTTCCAGATGCTGTTTCAGCCAGAATCCGGAAAACGCAAGCCAAACGCGTGGGAAAGCGCGAGGCGACGGCTGACCGTCGGGAAAGGCACGCACGATCAAAAGGAAACCCCAAAGCAGCCGGCGGGGGGGATCGCGGGGAAACAGCCCCTACATTAACGGCCACTGTTTTCATGTTGTAAGTTGTCCTGAGACACTTAAAAAAAATCAAATAAATATATAAAATTACATGGGATGAGTGAAGGAGGGAAGCGACATGTGTGAATAGTGCCGGTTTGTGGTGAGGGTCTCTTAGAGGCTGAGAGAGGCACGGGCCGCATTTTTTGAGGCTCCCGGCGGTGACCGGGGAGAGAGGTAGGGAGCCAGGCCCGCCACGGCCCCCAGCCCCACCACCACTGACAGAGGTGGTTCATTCATAGCGTGCTGCCCAGTAAGGCCAGCGTGGTGTAGTGGTTAAGAGCGGTGGTTTGGAGCGGTGGACTCCGATCTGGAGAACCGGGTTGGTTTCCCCACTCCTCCACACGAAGCCAGCTGGGTGACCTTGGGCTAGTCACAGCTCTCTTAGAGCTCTCTCAGCCTCATCTACCTCCCAGGGTGTCTGTTGTGGGGAAGGTGATTGTAAGCCCGTTTGATTCTTCCTTAAGTGGTGGAGAAAGTCAGCATATCAAAACCAACTTTTCTTCTTCTTCTTCTTCTAAGGCAGGGGTGGGGAACGTCAGGCCCGGAGGCCATATGAGGTCCGCGAAATCATTTGGTCTGGCCCTTCATGGGTCCTGGCAGATCTCTAGCTCAGAAGGATGCTGCCCTGCCTGAATCTCTTGGGCCCAGCTGGGGACAGCAGAGCTCAAAAGTGAGTCACTCTATGTGGCAGACACTCGGAGCCGTCTCTGGTCGTGCCTCTTGGCTAAATGTTTGACCAAATATAGCAGGCTAATTTTTAAGTTGATAATTCTGTATGGCCCGCGAATGACGTTATAAATATCCAAATGGCCCTTGGCGGAAAAAAGGTTCCCCACCCCTGTTCTAAGGCGACACAACTTTGAAGTTGTACGATGAACGTCCATCTTCTTTCAGTCCTGTCAGTGGTATCTCTGTGACTATATAACCTCATTCGGAGATTAACGTCAAAGTCTAAATTTGAGGCACCCCGTCCGAGAAGGCGAGGCCCAGGCCAAATGGCCCTCCTATGATAGGCCCTGTGGGGAATGCACTATTTCGGGAGATTTGACAGGGCACCAGGAGGGAGATCCTTAGTTTCCTGCTTTGTCCTGCTTTCTGGCAGTGATCCCATGTCATAGTAACTCTTTATGACACACAGGCAGGGCTGGGCCAGAGACTCCTTCACAGGAGGGGCGATGGCCCTGTACTGAGAGACCAGGCTCCTTTCGCTTTTCCCTCCCAGAGCACATGGAAATAGAAGAAAAAGAAGGAGAAGAGTTGGTTTTTATATGCCGACTTTCTCTACCACTTAAGGGAGACTCAAACTGGCTTACAATCACCTTCCTTTCCCTTCCCCACAACAGACACCCTGTGAGGTAGGCGGGGCTGAAAGAGCTCTAAGTGAACTGTGACTGGCCCAAGGTCACCCGGCTGGCTTTGTGGGGAGAAACAAATCCAGTTCTCCAGATCAGAGTCCGCCGCTCACGTGGAGGAGTGGGGAATCAAACCCGGCTCTCCGGATCAGACTGCATCGCTCCAAGCCACCGCTCTTAGCCGCACCACCACGCTGGCTCTGCATTTTCAGGGGTCACCGTTCCCCAGAGAGAACCTGGCGGGGAACGGGAGGATGCCTCTCGTCACACACCCTGACCCCCTTCCTGACCAGTCAGGATGTACAAGCCAATTCACCACCCAGCAGACACGGAAGAGCGCAACCGAGAGCATTATGCGCGAAACCCCACCAAACAACAGCATTCCTTTTTCAGCGTGGCGCACTTCTCCGTGAAGCTTTTTAAACAACACGTTTTCTTTTTTTCCCTTCTCGCCAGTGAAAGTGCGAGCAAAAGTTTTAGCGCTGCCACGAGGCGAAACCCAGTCCTTGAAAGCCAGGCAGGAGAGAAGCAAAGCAAACACTGAAGGGTGGTAAAACTATCCGGGGTCAGGTCAGAGGGCTTCTGGGGCTGGGTCCTGCCCTTAGGCCTGCCCTTAGTCATCCATGCTGCCAGGCAAGAAAGGTTGCCAGGTTGCCAGGCATAAGAGCTGGAAAACCCAGTTCTTTTGAAGCGAGAAGACTGGAAGTGCTGGGAAGAGGGGGACGGGGTGGGGAATGAAGCACCCAGGTAAAATGGCCCAGGGAGAGGTGTCCAGAAGGAAAGGGCGTCGGAGATGGCGTGTACTATTATGACTGGCCTAGACTGTGCCTTGCCCTGACCCGGGTGGCCCAGGCTAGCCCGATCTCATCAAATCTCAGAAGCTCAGTACCGTCAGCACCAGTTCGTACTCGGATCGGAGACCACCATAGATAAGAGTTGGAAGGGACCACCAGGGTCATCTAGTCCAACCTCCTGCACAATGCAGGAAATTCACAACTACCTTCCCCCCACACCCCCAGTGATCCCTTACTCCATGCCCAGAAGATGGCTAAGATGCCCTCTCATCACCTCCGTGAAGTCCTATAGAGGCAGGCAATGGCAAACCACCTCTGATCGACTCTCGCCTTGAAAACCTTAAGGGGTCCCCAGGTCAGCTGTGTCTTGTGGGGGGGGGGAGCCCTGTGTCATAAGGACATAAGAAAGGCCATGCTGGATCAGACCGAGGCCGAGCAGTCTGTTCGCACAGTGGCCAGCCAGGCGCCTCTAGGAAGCCCACAAACTAAGAAACTTGCAGCAGCATCGTCCTGCCTGTGTTCCCAAGCACCTAATATAATAGGCATGCTCCTCTGTTCCTGGAGAGTGTCTTATGGCAACCCCCATAGCTGGCACTCAGAACCCCGCAACCCCAAGCTCAGCAGACCCCCACTGGAGCTGTAAAACGAGCAAAGGGAGATTGGGAACGTGCCCCAGAAAAGTTGCCAGTCCTCACGAAGTACTACAACCCAAAGCCCCACAAGCCCTCCCGCACACGGTCACAGAATCACAGACACACAGAGCGGGAAGGGGCCACGGGGGTCATCTAGTCCAACCCCCTGCCCAAGGCAGGACATTCCAAACGACCTCCCCCCCCCCCGAAGTGGCGCCCGCCTAACCCAGATGCGTGGAAGCCCGGAGCGTTTCGACAGCCGGGAAAGAGGGGGAGGCAAGTCGCTCTGCCCATGCTCAGAGGCGCCGCCGCCATCCCCGGTCGGGCAGCCCCAACCAGCCTTGCGAAACGAGCCTCCGGGGCGACGCCCAGCCTCTCCGCACTTCCGCAGCCGGGCGGAGGAGAAGGGTGGGGGGAGCCGGGGAAAGCGGGGCGAGCCCTCCATCGACCCCGGCCCACCTGCGGGGTGGGGTGGGGAGGCCAGAGTCCGGCTCACCTGAAATAGTAGACATCGCTCTTGCCGGCGCTGAGCCCGGACTTGCGGATGACCTCCTCCTTCTTCCAGCCGGGGGGCAGCGCCGGGCAGTCCACCCGCTTGCCCCGCTTCTCCATGCCGGGCGGGGACCCTCCGGCCAGGGGAGCGGCGACGGCCACCCCCCAGCCTAGCAGCAGGAGCCCGTCGGGGCGGCCGGCCGCCTCGGGCCGCCCTTGCCTACTCCGTCGCGCGGCTCTCCCGGGAGCGGTGCGGGCTGCTGCTGCTGCGCGCGGGGCTGCCCTCCGTGCCGGGGGCGGCGGAGGCAGCTGGGGCGGCTGCTGCTGCGGAGGCTGCTTCCGTAACTGAGCCTCGGGATGCGTGTCATCGGCGCTCGGAACCTCGGGGTCATAGAGCCCGCGCGGCGGAGGGGAGGGGAGGGCAGGGAGGGGAGGGGGACGGCACGCAAGCAGCTCGGCCGGCCGCCCCGGCTGCGCCCTGGAGACCGCCTCCCTCCCGCCCCTCGGCCCCGCCGGCCCTCTCGCCTGCCGGCGGGGCGGAGCGCAGCGCAGCCGGCCCTGCCCAGCGCCGCCGCCGCCGCCGCCGCTCGGCCGGCCTTTGCGCCCAGGGCGCGCCGCGTGGGGAAGGGGACGGCCGGGGCCGCCTTCTGCCGAGCCGGACCCTTCGCCACCCCGAGGCGCCATGGCCGGCAGCGGCGCTCCAGGGTCGCAGGCGGGGGTCTTTCCCATCGCCTGCTTGCCTCGTCCCTTTGACTGGACAGGCCGGGGATTGAACCTGGGACCTTCTGCACAACTGTATGAACACATGAAGCTGCCTTATACTGAATCAGACCATTAGTCCATCAAAGTCAGTATTGTGTACTCAGACTGGCAGCTGCTCTCCAGGGTCTCAGGCTGGGTCTTTCACATTGCCTGCTTGCCTCGTCCCTTTAACTGGAGATGCCCGGGGTTGGACCTGGGACCTTCTGCATGCCCAATAGATGCTCTACCGCTGAGCCACAGCCCCTCCCCAAATACACACGAAGCTGCCTGTACTGACCCTTGGTCCATGAAAGTCAGTATTGTCTCCTCAGGACAGCAGCGGCGCTCCAGGGTCTCAGGCGGGGGTCTTTCCCATCGCCTGCTTGCCTCGTCCCTTTGCCTGGAGAGGCCGGAAATTGAACCGGGGACCTTCTGCACAACTGTATGAACACACGAAGCTGCCGTATACTGAATCAGACCATTAGTCCATCCAAGTCAGTACTGTGTACTCAGATTGGCAGCGGCTCTCCAGGGTCTCAGGAGAAGGTCTTTCACATCGCCTGCTTGCCTCGTCCCTTTAACTGGAGATGCCCGGGGTTGGACCTGGGACCTTCTGCATGCCCAACAGATGCTCTGCCACTGAGCCACGGCCCCTTTCCATGGCTCTCCAGGGACTCAGGCTGGGTCTTTCCCATGACCTGCTTGCCTCGTCCCTTTGACTGGAGAGGCCGGGGATTGAACCTGGGACCTTCTGCATGCCCAATAGATGCTCTACCACTGAGCCACGGCCCCTCCCCAAATACACACGAAGCTGCCTGTACTGACCCTTGGTCCATGAAAGTCTATATTGTCTACTCAGGCCGGCAGCGGCTCTCCAGGGACTCAGGCTGGGTCTTTCCCATTGCCTGCTTGCCTTGTCCCTTTGACTGGAGAGGCCGGGGATTGAACCTGGGACCTTCTGCATGCCCAATAGATGCTCTACCACTGAGCCACGGCCCCTCCCCAAATACACACGAAGCTGCCTGTACTGACCCTTGGTCCATGAAAGTCAGTATTGTCTCCTCAGGACAGCAGCGGCTCTCCAGGGTCTCAGGCTGGGGTCTTTCACATCGCCTGCTTGCCTCGTTCCTTTAACTGGAGATGCCGGGGATTGAACCTGGGACCTTCTGCATGCCCAGCAGATGCTCTACCACTGAGCCACAGGCCCTCCCCAAACAGAGCTCTGAACACATGAAGTTGCCTTAGACCATCAGTCTGTCAAAGTCAGTATTGTCTACTCAGATTGGCAGCAGCTCTCCAGGGTCTCAGGCTGGGGTCTTTCACATCACCTGCTTGCCTCGTCCCTTTAACTGGAGATGCCGGGGATTGAACCTGGGACCTTCTGCATGCCCAGCGGATGCTCTGCCACTGAGCCACGGTCCCTCCCCAAACAGAGCTCTGAACACATGAAGTTGCCTTAGTCTATCAGTCTGTCAAAGTCACTATTGTCTACTCAGACCGGCAGTGGTTCTCCAGGGTCTCAGGCAGAGGTCTTTCACATCACCTGCTTGCCTGCTCCCTTTAACTGGAGATGCCGGGGATTGAACCTGGGACCTTCTGCTCGCCAAGTAGAGGCTCTACCACTGAGCCACAGCCCCTCTCCAAATACACACGAAGCTGCCTGTACTGACCCTTGATCCATGAAAGTCAGTATTGTCTGCTCAGACCGGCAGCGGCTCTCCAGGGTCTCAGGCAGGGATCTTTCACATCACCTACCTGCCTAGTCCCTTTCACTGGAGATGCCGGGGATTGAACCTGGAACCTTCTGCATGCCAAGCAGATGCTCTACCCCTGAGCCACGGCCCCTCACAGTACCAGCGCCGGAGTCTGGAAGCGGCTCCAGCTTCTGGCGGGTGGGGAAAGAAGCCGGTCCAGAGTTACTCCGCCGAGTGATGGTAGCGATGGGTTAAACGGGAGGTGATGGAAAGGCGTGAAGTTGTTCAAGAAGGGGGTCGGTAAATGTGCGGTGGGCTCGAGGGTGCGTCCCCCACGTGTCGTGTTGCTCGGTCTTGTGGATGCTGCGCACGCCAGGCGCTTCAGCAAGGCAGGTGTCAGTGCAACTCTGACGGCACTTTCACACATCCTGAATAATGCACTTTCAATCCACTTTCAAGGCAGTTTGCAGCTGGATTTTACTGTGTGGAATGGCAAAATCCACTTGCAAACAGTCTTGAAAGTGCGTTGAAAGTGGATTGAAAGTGCATTATTCGGGATGTGTGAAAGTGCCCTCACTATGCGGAGTTATTCCGGTCCAAGCTTGAGGGTCCTTTCACATATCCTCAATAATGCACTTTCAATCCACTTTAATGATGGTTTGCAAATGGATTTTGCCACTTCACACTGTAAAATTCAGCTGTGAAGTGGATTGAAAGTGCATTATTCAGGATGTGTGAAATCAATGGGCTTTGGCTGGAGTAAGTCGGCATGAGATCTTTGCATTGGAAGCGCCTTTATTCAAAAGCAAGCTGGGAAAGGCATTGGACATGTTCTCTCTTGCTAAAGTTCTGTGGGACGCTGTAGAAGAAATCGCAGGCATGGAATAGAAAGAGCTTCAGATCAGGAATCCTGGAATCCGTTCTGCTAATATCGTGCATTTTTATCCCCTCCCCCTTTACAAGGAGCTCAGGCCAGCCATAGGGGGCTCTCCCTGCTCCATTTTGCTTTTTCAATGACCCTGTGAAGTAGTTCACAATGGTCAAAGTTATCCAGTGAAGACCATGGCTTCAGGTGGATTTGAACCCCGCTCTTCCCTGGTGTAGTGTCACCTTTTGCCAGTTTGAGTCTCAGGTCTGTGATGTATGACTAGGAACAGAGAAAGGCTGGCCTTGAGCACATGCAAAAATCATTTTGCTTATTACAGCTAGCCGGGAACAACCTCCATCTTTCTGGGACTAGGGAAAAGGCTAGAATATGCGGTTGTCTGATGAGCTCCTAGTATAGCATCTGAAGAAATGGATTTTAGCCCATGAAAGTTTATGCTGTAATAAAAGGTCATTTAAGATGCCACGGGACTCAAATTTATTTATTTATTTATTTTGCTGCAGGAGACTTAACAGCTATCTCTTGTGAATTATCATGGAATTAGTTCCAGGGAAGTAACTGCATTTAGCTATAAGGAATGGAAATCCATCACTGGGGTTGCCAACCTCCAGGTACTAGCAGAAGATCTGCTATTAGACCTGATCTCCAGGTGACAAAGATCAGTTCCCCTGGAGAAAACGGCGCCTTTGGCAATTGGACTCTATGGCATTGAAGTCCCTCCCCTCCCCAAACCCCACCCTCCTCAGGCTCCGCCCCCAAAACCTCCCACCAGCGGCGAAGAGGGACCTGGCAACCCTATTCCTGCCGGTGGCGAAGAGGGACCTGGCAACCCTATCCATCGACCTAATGAAAAATCGTGAACAGATACAAACAGGACATTATTGTCTGAAGTATGCTTACAGTGTTGGGTAGTGATACAGTGATGTAGGTCGCAGTCCTTGTCCCATTACCAGTGCAACTTTCTGACCATTTCATTACAGTACAGTTCTATTTACCTGTGTGAAAAACCTTATTGAATAATTCCATTTTGCATAGTTTGCGGAAAGCCAGGAGAGTGGGAGCCTACCTGACCTCATCAGGGAGGCCTTTCCATGGGTAGGGTTGCCACCTCTGGGTTGGGAAACACCTGGAGATTTTCAAGCCTGGAGAGGGCGGGTCTTGGAGAGGGGAGGGACCTCAGCATAGGGGTCCACCTTCCAAAGTAGCCATTTTGTCCAGGGGAATTGATCTTGGTCATCTGGAGATCAACTGCAATAGTGGGAGATCTCCAGGTGCTACCTGGAGGTTGGCAACCCTATCCATGGGGGTACACTAAGGAAGGCATGTGTACGGGCATGTGTACAGGCAGGATAATACTGCTGCAGTTGTCTTTGTGGGCTTCCTGGAGGCACCTGGTTGGCCACTGTGTGAACAGACTGCTGGACTAGATGGGCCTTTGTCTGATCCAGCATGGCCTTTCTTATGAATGAAGCTGTTGAGGCAGAGCATGGGGAGACAGTCAGTCCAACAAATAAGAGGAACCAAAGCCATGAAGAGCTTTGTGTGTGATAGTCAACACCTTGAATTGAGCCCGGTAATTGATGGGCAGCCAGTGGAGTGGCTGCAGAATGGTAGTGATGTGCATGTTCCACCTAGCTCCTCATAATAACCTAGCTGCAGTGTTTTGAACTACTGGAGTCTCCAAATAGACTTTGAGGAGAGACCTAGGTCATTTATGCATGGGGACTTGGACTCACATTCGCCCCCTGTCTGACTCAGTTGTTCCTTGGAGTTCTGCATGAGTTTTACCTCCATTCGAAATGACCTCGCTGCCAGCCCTCACAATGTCCGGGTCTTCCCATTCCTCTGTTAACCCGACTCTTCCCTCTCCCCTGAGCTCAGCCCAGAAATTGCTGTGCAGAAGGCAAAGCAGGGGAACAGAAGCTGGTTTTCTCACACAGCCAATCACAAAGCAGCGTGTAAAGAGGCGGGGATTCAAACACTTCCTGCTCCCTCAGAGCTCTGTCTGAGCAAAAGAAAGCCTTTTTAAAACCGAGGCTTGGATTTCTCCCCACCCCCTTTCTTTCTGATTGCTCCATTTTTTGTTTCTTGTTCTTAAAATGCTTTTTTATGTGGCAATTGGGTTTGGGGGAGGGATCTTCTCTCACAGTGAGCACTGCGAAGTAAGCCAATTACAAAGCAGCATTTAAAGGGGCGGAACTTGATTTGAGTTTGGAGACTGCTGGTGCAGAAATTCTTGCCAGTGCAGAAATTCCCAACTGGAAAGTGTGAGTCCAGCCAGCCACGAACCTCAGCTAAAATTCCCATGCATAACTGACCCTAAGTAGAATACATCACAGTAATCTAGTCTCAATGTTACCATGACATGGGTCCAGCTCACCAGATCGGCTGAGTCAAGGTAGTGTTACAAAAACTCCCTCCCCCTCAACTAGCATTCAGAAGCATGCTGTTTCTAAACATGGAGGGCCCAGCTATCATGGCTAACCACCATTGATGGGCATTTTCATCTGTGCATCTGTTGAATCCTCTAAATCAGGGGTGTCAAACATAAGGCCCACGGGCCAGATCTGGCCCCTTGAGAGCTCTTATCTGGCCTGCAAGCCAACCACCACCACCCTACTCTTGATGTGGGCTAATGAGGCACAGCACGGCCAAACCAAGTGACATTTATCTCAAATTCGGCCCTCGTAACAAATGAGTTTGACACCTCTGCTCTAAATTGGTTTTTCCCCAGTCTGAAAAAAAGGCAGACTGCCCTAGAAAAGCACTCTGGAAATTATATATAAATGGTGCTTGACTTTGCAATGTCGTTGAAGCATAGAGGGTCAAGAATGCCTGAATGGCAGACTGCCTGAACCCCCCATACATGCTTCCTTGAGCTCCATAGAGGAAAGCCACAATATAAATAAATAAAAAATAAGCCTCAAATCTTTTGATACCACATCTATTTGGGGAGGGAAGGCAGCATGGTATAGCCCCGTCTCATCAGATTCTCAGAAGCTAAGCAGGATCAGTGCTTGGGTGGGAGAACATAAGAAAGGCCCTGCTGGATCAGCCCAAGGTCCATCAAGTCCAGCAGTCTGTTCACACAGTGGCCAACCAGGTGCCTCTAGGAAGCCACAAACCAGACGACTGCAGCAGCACAATCCTGCCTGTGTTCCACCGCACCCAAAATAATAGGCATGCTCCTCTGATACTAGAGAGAATAGGTATGCAGCATGACTAATATCCATTCTAACTAACAGCCATGAATACCCCTCTCCTCCATGAATATGTCCACTCCCCTCTTAAAGCCCTCCAAGCTGGCAGCAATCACCACATCCTGGGGCAGGCAGTTCCACAATTTAACTATGTGTTGTGTGGAGACCACCAAGGAAGGCTCTGCAGAGGAAGGCAATGGCAAACCACCCCTGTTTCTGCCATAAGTTAGCTGCAACTTGACAGCAAATACATTCTGTCAACTAAACATGAGCGAATCTGTCAATATCAGATACACACACACACACACACACATATATATATATGGACCCAAGCGTCTTTGGCCATCGCTTGCAAAATCCAGGGGGAGGTGGAAGACAATGTAATTGATATGCCTGTATTATTGTATCAATTCCCAATGACAATAACACAATAGGAGGTTGATAGTTCAAAGCAGTTTGTTTATTAGGCCTAGTATACACACGGGTGAAAATTGCCCCAAATGTGCAGGGCAATTCACACAAACATCAAAGGAGTGCAAGCACAGATATAATCTTTGTTAATGGGAGGTACAAAGACGTAATACATGGCGTCAATACATAGAACCAATAATAGATATTTAAGGATTTGAATACCCTATTAGAGATTCGGAGGCGTTACATAGAAGTGGTGATTTCATTCTCACTAATGAGCAGTGAAGACCCTCATAGTCAGGTGCTTCTCTATTTGATCCTAAATTACCGCAGTTCTTCTTATCTTGGACCCTGGCAGCTGCCAAGACTAACTAAGGGAGTTTTTTCCTAGCTGGCCCTTATGAGTGGGGAGCCAGCTTATGAAAACATACTCGGGCCGTCTATGGATTCTCTAATTAGCTTCTAACGAGCAAAGCTGGGCCTCTTATACTCAAGGCCTTTAACATATATATGTGCTTGGTGTGACTTTAATCATAGATGCCAACTCTTATACACTGATAGTAGAAAAGAGCAAGAGTCCAGTAGCACCTTAAAGACTAACAAAAATATTTTCTGGCAGGGTATGAGCTTTCGTGAGCCACAGCTCACTTCTTTGTTAGTCTTTAAGGTGCTACTGGACTCTTGCTCTTTTCTACTACTGCAGACAGACTAACATGGCTGTGTGTGTGTGTGTTAAGTGCCGTCAAGTCGCTTCCGACTCATGGCGACCCTATGAATGAAAGTCCTCCAAAATGTCCTATCTTTGACAGCCTTGCTCAGATCTTGCAAATTGAAGGCTGTGGCTTCCCACTGTGAATTATCTTATACACGGAGTATGGCATATTCATAAGTGCAGATTATACTTTATTGATTACAAAGAATATATTTCAAATCAGAGAATACGTTTCCAATACATTTTTAGTGAATGAATACATTTCTTCAGTGAAAGAATGCATTTTCAATAACATATAACGATTTCAGGCATTACATAATTGCGCGAGATCTGGGTTAACTAACCCAGATTAGGCTAGCCCTTAGAGACCCTGTCACCCTGAAAAGAGACAATAAACACGATGTGTACTGATATAAGGTATGCAATCCTAAAGGAAATAATACTCAGTACACAGCCACTGATAATTACAAATATTCACTACTGTAATTTCAACATAACCATCAATGTGTATACAAGTTACCAACTTTTCTGGAATCAGAAAACACAGTGTTACCAAGTAACGCAAGTTACCAACTTTTCACATTCAATTAACCTGTCTTGGGTTATAAATTCAGTTCACGGTGATCCTGGAATCAGAAAACACAGTGTTACCAAGTAACACAAGTTACCAAAATATTGTCGAAGGCTTTCACGGTCAGAGTTCATTGGTTCTTGTAGGTTATCCGGGCTGTGTAGGTATATCCGGGTCTTGGAATTTTCTTTCCTGACGTTTCGCCAGCAACTGTGAGACACTGTCCTTCAGTGTGACTCCTCTGAAGATGCCTGCCACAGTTGCTGGCGAAACGTCAGGAAAGAAAATTCCAAGACCACGGTTACACAGCCCGGATAACCTACAAGAACCAACAAGTTACCAACTTTTCACATTCAATTAACCTATCTTGGGTTATAAATTCAGTTCACGGTGATCCTGGAATCAGAAAACGCAGTGTTACCAAGTAACACAAGTTACCAACTTTTCACATTCAATTAACCTATCTTGGGTTATAAATTCAATTCACACAGTGTTTTCTGATTCCAGGATCACCGTGAACTGAATTTATAACCCAAGACAGGTTAATTGAATGTGAAAAGTTGGTAACTTGCGTTACTTGGTAACACTGCGTTTTCTGATTCCAGGATCACCGTGAACCGAATTTATAACCCAAGATAGGTTAATTGGATGTGAAAAGTTGGTAACTTGTGTTACTTGGTAACACTGCGTTTTCTGATTCCAGGATCACCGTGAACTGAATTTATAACCCAAGGCAGGTTAATTGGATGTGAAAAGTTGGTAACTTGCGTTACTTGGTAACACTGCGTTTTCTGATTCCAGGATCACCGTGAACTGAATTTATAACCCAACACAGGTTAATTGGATGTGAAAAGTTGGTAATTTGTGTTACTTGGTAACCCTGCGTTTTCTGATTCCTGGATCACCGTGAACTGAATTTATAACCCAAGCCAGGTTAATTGAATGTGAAAAGTTGGTACCCACGTTGTACACGCATTGATATACACATTGATGTACACTTGTATACATGATATACACTTGTATACACCTTGATGGTTATGTTGAAATCACAGTAGTGAATATTTGTAATAGTATGATTTCCTTTAGGGTTGCATACCCTGACAAGAGAAGCGCGATGGGAAGGAAGGGATCCTTCTCTCTAACTCCGCCTTGGCAGGCCGGCCGGTCACCGCCCAGCTGGGCCGCCCCTGCAGGGAGGCGGCGCCGGATTCCCGTCCGCGCAGAAGCGGCGTGAGATGGAGAGCTCCGGAGGAGGAGAAGAGGAGGAGGAGGAGGCGGAGGAACCGGATTGGCGGCTCCCGGCGCCCTGCGGCGGACTGGGGAGAGGCTCGTGTAAACGCAGCGGCTCTGGCTTGCGCGGAGAGTGACGGGGGGGGGGTTGGAAACCGCTTGGCCGCCGGGCGCTTGGGGTGGGGGGCGATCCCGCCCCTTATGGGTGCAAGGGGTGGGGGACGGGATCGCTCCCCACGAAGCCAGACTTCTGGAGCTGGTTTGGAGCTCGGGGTCCCTTGCGCCTTGGTGTGCGCCCTCCCCCCTCCCGGGGAAAAAACAACCGCCCAGTAGTAAGGGCGTGCTACTCTTGCACAAACGAGCCTACTGGTGCGTGCAAATAGTTTTGCATTGGGAGCCCAGCCCAGGACGTCTCGGATCTCTCCCCCCCCCACACACACACACACACCAACAATCCTTTTTAACCTTAGGCGCTTTCGCACACCCTGCATAATGCACTTTCCATCCACTGTCAATGCACTTTGCAGCGGGGTTTTACCCTGGCCATTGATGCATGGGAGGTTTTGCCTTGGATTTGCTCCTTTCTAGATCACTGGTTCCCAACCAGGGGTCCATGGACCCCCAGGGGTCCACGAGAACCAAACCAGGGGTCCGCGAAACAAAGTTTTAAACCCATAATAAATTAATATTTTCAATTAAAAGTTCTCTATTATAAAAATATATATTCAAATATTATTCTAAGTTTAACGTTTACCTAACAAGATAATTCACAGTGGGTAGCCGTGTTAATCTTTCTGCAGTAGTAGAAAAGGGCAAGAGTCCAGTAGCACCTTCAAGACTAGCAACAATATTTTTGGTAGGGTGTGAGCTTTTGGGAGCCACAGCTCACTTCTTCAGATACCTGAAGATATCTGAAGTAGTGAGCTGTGGCTCACGAAAGCTCATACCCTACCAGAAAATATTTTTGTTTACCTAACAGTTATGATTAAAGTTTATTTTCAAATTCTCGGAATTTTTATTTTGAACCTTGGGGTCCCTGCACCGAACAAAAAGGTCCTAGTGGTCCCTGGTCAAAAAAAGGTTGGGAACCACTGTTCTAGATGCATGTGCATCTACAGAACAGCACATCCAAGGCACAACCTCCCATGCATCAATGGCCACTGTGTGAAACGGCAAAATCCACTTGCAAACGATCATTAAAATGGTTCTTGTAGGTTATCCGGGCTGTGTAACCGTGGTCTTAATATTTTCTTTCCTGATGTTTCGCCAGCAGCTGTGGCAGGCATCTTCAGAGGAGTAACACTGAAGGACAGTGTCTCTCGATCATTAAAGTGGATTGAAAGCGCATTATTCAGGCTGTGTGTGAAAGTGGTACTTCTCTCCAGTGATGCTGAAGCGGAATAACGGTCCCATGTAGGGTAGGCAAATTAGAATAAAACCACAGCGTTTCCCAAATCCGGATGGGTTTCCTGGGCAAGGGAAAGAGGAACTGGCCCCCTCCCACAAATTAAAGGTGATGAGGATCCTTCACTACCGAACTTTTCATCCCTTCCCCCCCCCCAACAAACATTGTGGTTGATGGTGAATCTTCTGCTTGCTTCAGGGGCACCCCCACCTTCACTCTTGCTGGGTTATATATGATTACCATCTTCAAGTACTTGAAGGGCTTTTATATAGAGGATGGTGCCCAGTTGTTTTCTGTTGGACCAGAACTAATGGGTTGAACACATGAAGCTGCCTTATACTGAATCCGACCCTTGGTCCATCAAAGACAGTATTGTCCATCAAAGTCAATCTTGTCTACTCAGGCCGGCAGCAGCTCTCCATGCTCTCAGGCAGAGGTCTTTCACACAACCTCCTTGCCTATTCCCTTTAACTGGAGATGCCGGGGATTGAGCCTGGGACCTCCTGCATGCCAAGCAGATGCTCTGTCACTGAGCCACGGCCCCTCCCAAAAAGGCGACTGCGGGACTGGTGGGGGACAAATTGCGCTTTGAGAAATGAACTCCTTCCCATCCAAAGGCGCTTGGGCTGTGACTCTTTCAAAAAAGATTATGCCAAAGCAGGGTTGGGAGAGATTGGAGGAAAGCAGAGGAAAACCTGGAAAGGCGATGTCATCAGGTAGATGTGTTAAAAAGTGTTCCAGTTGGGAAGCTAAGAGAGCATAGAATATCCATGTGGATATGGTGAAGATGAACCCACTGAGCTCTGGCCTTTCTTTACAGCCGGTCATGGCAACGTGGTGAGTTCTGGAAGCACTCTGCAGCATCGCGTCATTGTGCACTTGGACCTGGATTGTTTTTATGCACAGGTTGAAACTATCTGTAGTCCTGAATTAAGAGGCAAGCCTTTAGGTAATCTTATTTGATTGCTGAATGTTTTTGAAGTTACATGAATAATGAAAGTGTGGATGTGTTGTTACTTACCCTGTTTTCCCCTCTGAGTAGTTTGCTCCATTGCTGTTACTTACAGGTGGTAAAATATGTTGCTCTGAGTTCCCTTTAAGTTTTGTAACCACTTCTAGTGCAATATGAGCAGCCTGAATAGCTGGATTCGCATGTGTTTTCTCTCATTCTTATTCTCTCTCATTCTCTCTCTCTCTCTTGTTAGAGCTTTTAAAAATTTCTTTCTTTCAAAAAACCAGAAAAAAGAACAAGGGGGGTGGGGAAATTTAAAACCCAGCAACTAAATATCTTTTGTAAAAAAAAGAAAAAAAAGATATACATAAAGACAAAGATATAACAGTGGTGGCAGATCTACACATAATGTGTGCTGTTTGTGGCTTCCTAGGGGCACCTGGTTGGCCACTGTGTGAGCAGACTGCTGGACTTGATGGGCCTCGGCCTGATCCAGCAGGGCCTTTCTTATGTTCTAAGTTTCTAGAAATAGTTACCAGGTATCAAAAAATAAGTCCATATGAACATGTGTGTGTGTTTAAAGCGCTGTCAAGTCATAGCTGACTTATTGTGACCCCAGCAAGAGAGGAGCAGAGGTGGTTTGCCATTGCCTTCCTCTGCAGAGGCTTTCTTGGTGGTCTCCCTTCCAAGTACCTACCCTACTTAGCTTCCAAGTTCTGACGAGGTCGGGTTCTACCATGCCATCTTCCCTCCTCATATGAATATAACTCTTGAAAATAATATATCCAATCTATAATGTCATCAATCGTTAGTGCTTGGAAGCTTAAGCAGGGTTGCCCATAGTTAGGCTTTGGATGGGAGACCACCAAGGAAGACTAGTGTTGGTTTTGCAAAGGGAGGCAGTGGGAAACCACCTCTGCTCGTCTCTTGCCTTAAAAACCCTATGGGGTCGCCATAGCACACAATTATTATTCTTAGTGCAATTTTCCATATTTGCGCTTTAAAAAAAATCCTATATGTCATGTTATGACCGGACTATCATCTTCCCTTTTCCTGTTCTTATTTGGCTGGCCTGTGCACTGTAAGGTCTATACAGAAACTAGCACTGTGTAGTTATGTTGGTGCAATTGACCAATTCTGAGGTTCTGTGAAATGTTCTGGAGAGTTTACGTGCAGTGATACAAGATCACAATACACATTTGTCAGTCCTCGTTGATTGTAAATGTATTTTAACTTCAAATACAACCCGCACAGACTCCCTTTCATCAGCTGAAATTTTACCACTTTCCCAAAGAAATGTTTTGTGAGTGCTCAAAGGTTGATGGAAGCTGGCATTTAATAACCTTTACTTAAACACTTTATAAGTATGCTACAGTGACTTTCTTGCAATACGTTATTATGTTACTGCTTGCCCAAAATGCTAACCTTGGCTATGTTGAGAGTTTGAATTGTAGTGCTTTGGCTTTTTAGGAAAGGAGGGTGGGAACAAAAACAAACCAGAGCTTGGGATTTATTTGCAGATTGTTTGATATGCTGAAAATCACAAATGTGTAATTCTCTCACTCAGGTGTGCGTCAGAAAAACCTGCTCATCACCTGTAATTATGAAGCCAGGGAACTCGGTGTAAAGAAAACCACGACTGTCAAAGAAGCCAAAGAAAAGTGTCCAGAACTGGTGCTGGTTAGTGGAGAAGACCTGACAAAATACAGAGAAATGTCTTACAAGGTTACAGGTATTGCTTCTCTTCTTTGTGGAAGAGATCCCGTGGGGTGTAGCAGTCAGAATGTTAGTGACTAGCATCTGGGAGACCCAGGTTTAAATCCCCACTGCTGTGGAACATAAGAAAGGCCATGCTAGATCAGACCAGGGTCCATCAAGTCCAGCAGTCAGTTCACATAGGTGCCTATAGGAAGTCCACAAACAAGACAACTGCAGCAGCATTGTCCTGCCTGTGTTCCAAAGCACCTGATACAACAGGCATGCTCTTCTGATCCTGGAGAGAATAGGTATGCATCATGACTGGTATCAACTTTTACTAGCAGCCATGAATAGTCCTCTCCTCCATGAACATGTCCACACACACCCTTAAAGCCTTCCAAGTTGGCAGCCATCACCACATCCTGGGGCAGGCAGTTCCACAATTTAACAATGCATTGTGTGAAGAAATACTTCCTTTTATCTGTTTTGAATCTCTCACCCTCCAGCTTCAACAGATGACCCCACGTTGTAGTAATTTGAGAGAGGGAGAAAAGCCTCTCCCTGTCCGCTCTCCCCATACCATGCATAATTTTATAGACCTCTATCATGTTTCCCCTTAACTGCCTTCTTTCCAAGCTAAACAGCCCTAAGTGTTTTAACCAATCCTCATAGGGCAGTTGCTCTAGTCCCCTGATCATTTTGGTTGCTCTTTTCTGCACCTTGCTTGGTGGGTGATCTTGGGTAGCAGTGGATAAACAGATAGCAGTGGTGGCCAGGGTTGCCTTTCACCAGTGTCGGCGGGTGAGCCAGCTGTGGCCCTTCCTGGGCAGAAAAGATCTTGCCACTGCAGTGCATGCCCTGGTAACATCTAGATTAGATTACTGCAATGTGCTTTACCTGGGGCTGCTCTTGAAGACTGTCCAGAAGCTCCAGTTGGTACAGAATGCTGCAGTGTTGACTGGGTCATAGGGACCGTATCACTCCAGTCTTGTTCTTCTTACACTGGCTTCCAGGCTCAATCCAGGGTGCTGGTATTGACCTTTAAAGCCCGGTTCAGCCTGAGACCATTGCACCTTAAGGGTTGCCTCCTCCCCCATACTTACCTACCCACGCACTCCGGTCATCCTTGGAGGCCCTTCTTTGGTTGCCCCTGCCATCTGAGTCTAGACAAGTGGCGACCGGAGAAAGGGCCTTCTCCGTCATGGCACCAAAACTTTGGAACTCCTTCCCCAGGGAGATTCATCTGTCTCCCTCTAATGGTGTTTTTCGCTTGCAGGTGAGTACCATTTCATCTGGCATATCCCTGATAATGGTTATTTGCCTTCCTTTTTACGTGCTGTTTGTTTATGTCTTTATAGTTGAATTTTGTAATTTTAACTATTTTTAATTGTTTACATGTTTCATTGTTTTTATGTTTGCTGCCTTGTGGACCCCGAAATGGGTGGTAAGGCAGCATAAAAATGATTTAAATAAATAAGCTCAGAATCGTCTACTCAGAGTGGCAGCAGTTTTCAGTGGTCTCAGTCTGAGGTCTTTCAGGCCTGCTACCTGATCCTTTTAACTGGAGATGCCGGGGACTGAACCTGGGACCTTCTGTTTGCCAAGCAGATGCTCTGTCACTGAGCTACAGCCCCTTCCCTCCTCTGGATTGTCCAGGGCTGTTGGAAAGGCTTAGGGCCGAGACCTTCTTTCTTCATGCTGTTCTGCCAACCTTCATTCTGGCTCACTTTAAGGCAGTTTCATGGGATCATGTGCAATATTGATCTCTTACAAATCTTATACCGTACAGAAAATCTTAGGTTTTCTTCTTATGGAGATCTCATGTGTTTCAGATCTTTCCCCTGAAGTTACCCTACTAACTCTGTGTTACGCTTGTGTTTTTGCTTTGTTTTTAATCTGTAGCACTACTGGAAGAATTTACACTGCTGGTGGAAAGGCTTGGATTGGATGAAAACTTCATGGACGTCACTGAGATGGTGGAGAAGAGGGTGGAAGAGTGGAGAAGGGATGCTTTTTCTCAAATCTCTATCTCCGGTCACGTATACGGCAATCAGAGTAAGTTGGACTTTCTTCTTTCTGTGTTTCCCCCTGTTAGGTCTTGAGCAATAAAACTGTAAAACCTAAATAAGCCCCATCTCTGAAAACGCTTCTCTTCGACTCTTTTCTGCAGCCTTCAAAAAAACGAGCAAAAAAAGTACACTGAGGGTCAGAGTCCTCCAAGAGGAACTGAACCTTTTGTTTCAAAGTTGCTCGAGAAAATACGGACCATTTGTTAAAACATGGTATAATCCATTTTAGCCTAAGTTGGTACACGTAAGGATGATGCAAACAGATATGTACCAAGGAGAGCAGTAAATTGGACTAAGACACACCGGCACCGATGGAGCCGCAGCTTGTTATGTGAAGGGCTGTGGCTCAGTGGCAGAGCATCTGCTTGGCACACAGAAGGTCCCAGGTTCAATCCCCGGCATCTCCAGTTAAAGGGACTAGGCAGGTAGGTGATGTGAAAGACCTCTGCCTGAGACCCTGGAGAGCCGCTGCCGGTCTGAGTAGACAATACTGACTTTGATGGACCAAGGGCCTGATTCAGTATAAGGCAGCTTCATGTGTTCATGTGTCCTGGGGTCTCTTGAGGAAATCTGCCTGTCTGTGTGCTTTTCTGTCCTGCCCATCCTCTGAGATGCTCAGGGTAGCATGCGCAGTTGTCCCATTCCTACGTTATCTCAGCAACACTTTGAGGAAAATTAAGCTGAGAGTGTGTGATTGGTCTAAGCTTCATATCAGGGAGGATTTGAACCCAGGCCACCCAAGTCCAACGATCCTTAGTGCTACTCCATGCTGATATAATTCTTATGGCATGTCTGTACCCTAAACCCGTACTAGTTGTGTCCCATTTCAATTTTCGTGGCTTCCCACAAAGAATCCTGGGAACTGTATTTCAGCTGGAAATTTGTGTTTCACCTCCTTCCCTATCTACAATTCTTCAGGGAAAAGGGAATGACTAGGAAACAGGGTAGATAGTTCCTCAGTTCCTCAGTCCTGCATTAGAAGAAGAAGCGAAGGTTTTTATATAACGACTTTATCTATTTTTTAAGAAGAATCAAACCGGCTTACAATCTCCTTCCCTTCCTCTCCCCGCAACAGACACCTTGTGAGGTAGGTGGGCCTGAGAGAGTTCTGAGAGAACTGTGACTAGCCCAAGGTCACCCAGCTGGCTTCATGTGGAGGAGTGGGGAAACCAACCCGGTTCACCAGATTAGAGTCCGCCGCTCCTGTGGAGGAGCGGGGAATCAAACCCGGGTCTCCAGATTAAAGTCCACCACTCCTAACCACCACACTACGCTGGCTCTCTCTGGGTTGGATCAAACATCTTGCATTACTGTGTGTTGGATCTGACCAGCTTTTCCTGCTGGTGAAGAGGGGACCCTCCTGACCGCCCAGAATGGCTACGCTGGGGATCATGGGACTTGCATGGACAAAAGCCATGTGGGAAAGGAACTGTAGTTAGGAGAATTTTTGAAAATCTCTACATTTAAATATGACGAGTCTCGCGTGCTGAATGGGGGGGGGGGTGCCTCCCTCTTAACCCAGTTCTTCTTTCTTTCCCCTTTCTGCCTTGCAGCTGTCAATCTACACGATCTGGCACATGTAAGGTTTGCAGCTGGATCTCAGATAGCGGCTGAGATGAGAGAATCCGTGCATGCCAGGCTGGGCCTTACGGGTTGTGCCGGCATTGCTTCTAATAAACTGCTGGCCAAGCTGGTATCTGGGACCTTCAGACCAAATCAGCAGACTGTCCTGTTACCCGAGAGCCGGCAGGATTTGATTGCTCGCCTTGACCACATAAGGAAACTGCCTGGTATGAAGATTCCTCTACCTATTTTGCATATCTGTGACAGAAGGGCCATTTTGGGTGAAGGAGAATGAGAATCTTCTCCCCCCACACATAGTGTTTAGTGGATCCCCATTTTACCTGTCTGTCATAATTCTGTCACACTCCAGCGTGACCAAGAGCAACACTAGGTACAACAAGGGAGTTATAGCGCTTCTGGTCCTCTGAAACACTGTGTGTGTTAAGTGCCGTCAAGTTGCTTCCGGCTCATGGCGACCCTATGAATCAAAGTCATCCAAAATGTCCTATCTTTGACATCCTTGCTCAGGTCTTGCAAATTGAGGGCTGTGGCTTCCTTTATAGAGTCAATCTATCTCTCATTGGGTCTTCCTCTTTTCCTGCTGCCCTCAACTTTTCCTAGCATGACTGTCTTTTCCAGTGACTCTTGTCGTCTCATGATGTGACCAAAATATGATAGCCTCAGTTTAGTCGTTTTAGCTTCTAGGGTCAGTTCAGGCTTGATTTCATCTAGAACCCAGATTTGTTTTTTTGACAGTCCACAGTATCCGTAACCGTCTCCTCCAACACCATATTTCAAAGGAAACATTAATGCCATTTAAATTGACTTAAATATTAGGAGTACTCAGGTGCATCTCATTTTGGTACTATGGTTGTAGCAGATTATTTTTTTCTTGTACAGGTATTGGGTTTAAAACCGCACAACGCCTTGCAGCGCTAGGACTTACCACCATTTGCGATCTCCAGGTGTGTCCAGCTGCAGTACTAGAGAGAGAGCTGGGTGTTTCAGCTGCACGGCATCTACAGAAAGTGAGTCGTGGAGAAGATGATGCTCCAGTTACCCCATCAGGGCCTCCTCAGGTATGCATGTGACAGTGTGGTGTAACAGCTATAAGGGTGCCAGGAAGTGTCGCAGATATAAGGGTGCCAGGGAGGGCTGTCGACAGGGATATGGAGGGAGACATGGTGCCAGTTGCAACATCATGTCACTTCCGGTAAAAATACTAGAAGTAATATAGGTAGCTCTAGGAATCTCTGCAAAGTCTGTGGTAAACCATAGAGTTTTCAGTCATTCCTAGAGCTACCTGTGTTACATCCTTTTCTTTTTTTTTACCGTAAGTGATGTGACACCGCAGCCGGCATTGCAGTTTTTAAAAAATAAATAAATTTTAAAAGAGTCAGTGTGGTGTAGTGGTTAAGAGCGGTGGTTTGGAGCAGTGGACTCTGATCTGGAGAACCAGGTTTGATTTCCCCACTTCTCCACATGAGTGGCAAAAGCTAATCTGGTGAACCAGGTTGGTTCTCCACTCCTACACATAAAGCCAGCTGGGTGACCTTGGGGTAGTCACAGTTCTCTTAGAGCTCTCTCAGCCCCACCGACCTCACAGGGTGTCTGTTGTGGGGAGGGGAAGGGAAGGTGATTGTAAGCCGGTTTGATTCTTCCTTAAGTGGTAGAGAAAGTCAGCATATAAAAACCAGCTCTTCTTCCATTGCTGCTTTGGGCCATGAGAGTGGCAGATGGAGTACCCCACCCCACCAAGGGGCTTGGCAGCCCTAATCGGCTAGTGTGTTGGACTAGGATTGGAGAGACCCAGGTTCTTATCCCCATTTTACTATGAGACTCAATGGGTGATTTTATGTAGGTCATATCCTAACTGACCTCATAATGTTGTTGTGAAGTTAAAATGGGAAAGCTGAGAGTCACATAAGCCACCCTGAACTCCTTGGGGAACAGAAAGCAAGCTAACACTGGTTAGGTAGAATTTATTAAGGTAAGAGACAATATCTATAAGCTGATTCCTAACCCTTTGTCACCTTGAAATGTGATCAACCGTGGCCGGTAATAAACTCCCACCCCAGACTCCGAGTCCCCAAATGCAACCTTTTTTTAAACTTTCTTCTCCTGTAAAACTGAATGGTGTTTCACTATTATAGGGGGGAAGTAAAACATTGCACTTATGAGAATGTCTTGTGAGTGCAAATCCTGCCCTCCATCCCTGACAGTGAATGGCTGAGGTCCCATTGTCCAGAATCTAGATGCAGGGTGTGAGTGTGTTTGTGTGTATGCGCACGTGCTGGTTCTCACACTGGCTGGGATTTTTTCTACGCACATGCGTATCTTACCACTATAATGCAATGCATTGTACTCACATTGAAATAAGGACTGGTGATTTATCACAAAAGAGGTTTGCAGTCAGCTCAGTGCGGAATATGTTACAGATGATTCCATAAAGTACAGAACAGGGAAATGGTGACTAGGTGTTTTAAAATACACAGATTCGTAGCCACCTTACACCATTTCTTCATTTCCAAGTTGTGGATTTTGTTGTGCCTTTTATTATGATAACGGGGTTCGGTGTTTGCATATTTTGCAGTCTCTAAGCGATGAAGATTCCTTTAAAAAATGCTCTTCGGAAGCAGGAGTTAAGAAGAAAGTTGGAGAGCTGATTGCTAGCCTTTTGGACAGGTGATTGTCACTGTACTTCTTTTGCCTGACTTCAGTCGCACCTGTGATCAGAAGACGAGCCATTAAGCGTGCACTGAAGTCATGCTAGCTCACTGCAACTGTGTGTGTGTTTAATTTTTCTCACCTTATTTTGCCAAACCGCTCATGCATTTTTTTCATCTAAATGCTGCAGATTTCCCCTCTCCCTTAGCTGTTTGTGTTGGATTTAGTGGCACAACATACTTGGACGTTTGGGGTGGGGGGTGCTACAGCGTGGTGTAGTGGTTAGGAGCAGTGGTTTGGAGTGGTGGACTCTAATATGGAGAACCATGTTTGATTCCCCACTCCTCCACATGAGCAGTGGAGGCTAATCTGGTGAACTGGATTTGTTTCCCCACTCCTATACATGAAGCCAGCTGGGTGACCTTGGGCTAGTCACACTCTCTCAGCCCTACCTACCTCACAGGGGGTATGTTGTGGGGAGGGGAAGGGAAGGTAATCCGGTTTGATTCTCCCTTAAGTGGTAGAGAAAGTCAACATATAAAAACCAACTCTTCTTCTGCATCACTCTGAGTTTGTATAAGTGTTATCTGCTTGAATGGGATGTGTAGTGGTTTGGAGCAGTGGACTCTCATCTGGAGAACTGGGTTTGATTCCCCACTCCTCCACATGAGCAACGGACTCTAATCTGGTGAACTGGGTTGGTTTCCCCACTCGTACACATGAAGCCATCTGGGTGACCTTGGGCTAGTCTCAGCTCTCTTAGAGCTCTCCCTGCCTCACCTACCTCAATAGGTGTCTGTTGTGAGGAGAGGAAGGGAAGGTGATTGTAAGCTGGTTTGATTCGCCTTAAAAGGTAGAGAAAATCGGCATATAAAAACCAACTCTTCTTCTTCTTTGTCTTAATCTGGGAGCAGCCCTTTGGCTCTTCTTCTCTCTCTGTGCCTTATTCTCCCCTTTCTCTACATGGCTTTTCCTGAAGTCACACATCTCTACAGGTCTCTCCTGGAGAAACAGTGCCTCATACTTCTATACACATAATGCCAGATCAGCTGGCCACTTGTGATAGGGAAAGTACTTTTTAGATTAGTCTTCTCTCTCTTCCTTTCGACTGTAACCTGAACATGCACAGTCTCAGTTCCATGTATTATCCCCATGTCTCTCTCAGTGTTGGCTGATCACAGTGGCTTGTCGTTTTTCAGGATCATGACATGAATTATCAAGTAAATGAAGCATGTTTTAAAACTTTGCAGTAGTATTTAAGTGCAACGTGTTTCTAATCATTTGCTAGCTTTCTTTGTCGGGGAAAAGAATTCCTTTCTTGAGGCAACTGGGATATTTGCAAAATAAAAAGAAGAGTTGGTTTTCATATTCCTACGTTCTCTGCCACTTAAGAGAGAATCAAACCGGCTTAGTCACCTTCCCTTCCCGTCTCCACAATGGACACCCTGTGAGGTAGGTGGGGCTGAGAGAGCGTGACTAGCCCAAGGTCACCCAGCTGGCTTCGTGAGTTGGAGTGGGGAAATCAACCCAGTTCACCAAATTAGCCTCCGTCACTCATGTGGAGGAGGGGAATCAAACCCAGTTCTCCAGATCAGGCTCCACTGCTCCAAACCACCGCTCTTAACCACTACACTACACTGGTGTCATATCAGCCCCTCTCCACTTCTCTGTCTTTTAGGTTGCACAAGGATGGAAGAAAGCCGCATACAATAAGATTATCTCTTCGCCAGTTTTCTACCACTCGATGGCTTAATCGGGAGAGCCGCCAATGTCCAATTCCATCTCATGTGGCCCAGAGAATCGGAACAGGTAATTGCTCTGTAGGGTGGCTCCATTTTTGTCCCTATGAATGGGCACAGCAGATAGTTCTCAGTATGGCAAGGAATCAGGGCAAGCAGTAACTATCATAAACCCCCATTTAACCTTCCGCAAGCATCAGGTACCAGTCTCTCACACTGCTCCAGCGATGGTAGAAGCCACGACTGACATTTTTATCCCAGCTTTCCCTTACGGAGCTCAGAGCAGCTAGATTTATTTAGTTGAAAACATTTTTTTTTATACAATCAACAACATTCCAACCAGTTTTTAGAATACCTAATATTAAAAACACTGACTAAACATAACACAGTTAAAATGCATACTCAGGAAGGCGGGTCAGTGAAGGAACGCCAGTCGAAACAGTTAAGTCTTTTCTCACTGGCATAAGACTACGATAGAGGGGGAGAGGTGCCACGACAGAGAAGGCCCTTTGTCAGATCACTACCCATCTAGCCTCTGAAGATGATCACAGTGGTTGGGTAGGTTCATATGGGAGTAGGCAGTGCTCAAGGTATGTTGGACTCAAGCCGACTTACATAGGTGACTGTCTTCTTTTCCATTTCATTCTCACAACATCCCCGAGATGTAGTGATTGGTCTAAGGTTACTCCGTGAGCTTTATCTCTGAGCAGGGATATGGCCCTGTCTCCCAGATCTTAGTCTGCCACTAACCACTACACCACACTGTCTCTCAGTTCCCTGTTTCCATTTAGCCTTCCTTCCTTGTGCATTTCCTGCTACATAACGTTCGTTCAACTTCTCTTTGGGTTCATTGTTTCTTAGCTCCCTTGCTTAATGGGATCCATTCAGCCTTACTGATGACTGTCTCTTCCCTCACGGAAGTTGGACTTCGACCTGTTTAATTCCATAATTCCATGATGCCACAGCAACTCAACCAATCAGTATCAGAGGCTTCCTCAACACGAGCATAATACAATAAGATGATCTCTGTTGGAAGCATAGCTCAGATCTTATTTGATACCGTAGACTTTGAGTCACTGAAATGTTCTTCTTTAAATGTTCAGGTGACACCAGCGTCCAGAGTCAACTGGTCACCTTAGCGATGAAACTGTTTCATAAGATGATAAACGTGAAAGTTTCATTTCATATAACCCTTCTGAACGTCTGCTTCTCCAACCTGAAAGCCCCTCCTGCTTCCACCAAGCAGTCCATCGGATTTTATTTAACTCGGCCGTCTTCTTCCGACTGCAGCAAACTTGTTCATGTAAGTTTGGAACCAATTTATTGTCAGCTCTACCCTGTCACATCCTCAATTAGCTGGAAAAATTAACTGGAAAAGTCTGCTTTCTTCTTTCTTCTGTTAAGAAAACGAATGTGCCGTTTCTCTGGAGGATGTGAGGCAGCTCACAAATGAGACCTTCAATTCATGAAAGCTGCATTCTGTGACCAATGCTGCGTTCTTCACTCTTTCCCCTCTTTGCAGGATATATACAGCTCACGTTTTAGGATGTAATTTTCCTATCCATCACATTTTTATCCTGCATGTCCTCCAAATAGCTTAGGCTAGCAGGGCTCCCCCTCCTCTTTTTTTAAATCCTTACAACCTTGTGAAGTAGGTTACCCAGCGAACTTCATGTCCAAGTGGGGATTTGAACCTAGATCTCTCCAATCCTAATTGGATACACTCACCATTATTTTGCGGTGGTTTTCAATATTTTAGACCTCCTGTGCTGTCTTTTCTAAAACCAACTCCCTGTTCACATTTTTAGTGCCTCCTTTTTCTTCCCGTGCTTTGTTTGAATATGCAGTATATTTTATTTGGTGTGAGCATCATAATTTTGAATTAACTTTTAAAACCGTGCTGGTTAAATAAACCACAGCTATAGCTTTAGCTGGCCTACTGGATTGTATCAGTCATAACGACTCTAATAGCAAACTAGCGGGACCCTGTGCAGGTGGTGAAAACCGCAGAGTAGGCCTGCTCACAGACACGGGAGTCATTTCTACATACTTGGGGATACCCCAGGCATGCAGTAAACCATGGCTTTGTCAAGTAATGAAAGAAAAAGACAGACGTCCCCTAAAAAAGAATCCCATTCTGAGGAGTACCGAATATGTTCTCGGAGGCGGGGAATGTAGATCTGTTGAGAGTCAGCTAAAGGGAAAGGGGGAAAGAATTCAACTGCTTAAGTGCCTGAGAGTTTATAGAATCTAGGGCCAGGGAGAGAGATTAGGGTTGGGGTGGAATTTCCAAACTGTTCTCTTCCTCCCTCCCCATCTTGCAATTTCATGTCTCCCCCCGCCAGGTTGTTCTCTGTTCTTATTGTGTGAGTGATTCGTAAAGGCAGCAAAATGGGCCTATCCAATATGCAGTAAAACGGAGTCCCTCACCCGCTACCAGGGGTGGATCTTAGCCAATGGGCAACAGTGCTTTGGGTACACGATGGGTTAGGGGCAACTGCTCACAGCGTTGCCCCCTCAAAGGGGAAGAGAAGGCTCCTGCCGCCGCTTCCACCTGCCCCATCTGGGGTTCGGGCAACTGGCTTCCGGTGGCAGTGGTGTCTCCCACCCACCTTGTATGGGGTAAGGGCCACTCTGTGCTTAGCCTCAGAAGGGGGTGGCAGTGATTCTGGGGGCCCCATCCTAGTCCTTTGCCTAGGCCCCCTCCTGATGCTCGTTGCTTTTATTGTTGAGAGCCGTACTGGGGGGAAGGGGAACATGGAGATGAAAGACATGGTCTGCTCGGGCCCCCCCTAAATGGTGGGGAAAGATTTGGAAGGAATTGACCTGTCATTTACCCGCCATACCCATGATTCCCGGGGGGGATTCCAGCTTATAGTCTGATCTGCTTTTGATAATTACTTCTAAATGCTGGAGCACACTGCAGACAAGCCTGATCACCTCTAGTAAATAAACATTTCCTCCAGGTGACCAGAAGCATTTGGAAACTGTAAGTGAGTTGGTTCCTTGATCTGGGGACACACACAAAAATAGGTAAATGTCCACACAGTAATTTGGGTGGGTTTATTTTTAAGATGGTGCCACAGGCCCGTGTATATGGACATGCCGTAAATGTAGTGAGGGATCAGTAATTTGCGGTGCTTTCAGTAAATTGAAGGATACTCTTTAAAACAGGGGTGTCAAACATACGGCCCCCGGGCCAGATCCGGTCCCTTGAGAGCTCTTATCCGGCCCGTGAGCCAGCCGAGGCAATTCCACCCCCACCCCGGTCCTGATCTGGGCTGGTGAGGCGTGGCCCACCCCAACCAAGTGACAATTATGTCATATCCGGCCCTCGTAACAAATGAGTCTGACACCCCTGCTTTAAAACGTCGGAGATTGTATATGAAAGATTGTGTTGCGTTGCAGAAAACGGAAGACGTCGATGCAGAACGTGCAACTCCAGACGGTCGAGTGGGGAGCTGTGGAATCTTACTGGGAGAAAGAAACAGAAGCATTACACAAACGCCGCCAGAGACCCCAGACCAAACCGGAGGTCTCGAGTTCCCACATCTCCTGCTTCCTGCCGGCATTGACTATGATGTGTTTAATCAGCTTCCGAGGGAAATTAAAGAAGAAATTATTTCTAGCCAAAGGGGGGAAAGCGGTACAGCAGCAAGTGTTTTGAGTCAGTCATTCTTTGCTTCAAGGGAAGAACGGTCGGACAAGGCCCGAGAACAAATGAGCCATGCTCCTCTGCGTTCTGAGAGCACCCATCAAAACATTTTCTCTTTGGCGTCATCTGACAGTGTATCCCCCAATGGGGCGGCACCACCTGCCCCACTCAGGTCCACTCCCAGGTGCCTTGGTGCACAGTGCGGGCCTCTGAAGGTTGTTGCAGATGCATTGGTGAGCGAGCATACGACGACGGGCATGGCTTTTACAAGCTCGTCTCCTGCTCAGCCTCGGTTTCACCAAGCCTGCCCCCCGGAGCTGCAGAAACAAACTGACAACAGGAGCCCCCGTGACAGAGGTTGGGAAGGAGAGTCAAAACGTGACCTCCCTTCCAGCGTGGATGCCAAAACGTTTTCCGAGCTGCCTGCCGAGATACAAAAGGAACTGCTGGTGGAATGGGAGCGCCGGGAACCGGTTTCCAAAATGCGTGCCGCGGTGACTCCCACCAAGTTCAAAATGAAAAAACCAGGAGGCCAGCCTTCGACCCGGCAGTCAAATAGCTTATTAAGATACTTTAAATCAGCCTGATTATGGTGCACATTTGGCGCGGTGGTTGCAGCTGGAAATGTAGTTTGGGTAGGACTGTAATGAAACGAGGCGGAAAGCTGATCCATGTATTTAGCCAAGTTGTTTGGTTGAGTGATTCTGGAACTATAATGGTTTGCTGGATCTCATAAGGAGGTTTGACTGCCCGAAAGGGAAGACATTTTCTCTTAATAAGGGGAGAGGATCCTAAATAACCCTGGCAGGGGCTACTGTGAGGTCTCTGAGCCCCTATTTCCCTGGACTAAAACATCTTAGTCTTGCTGGGATGCGTCAGTTATATCTTTCTTGAGGTGTTATGCTAAATCTAAACGGACTCAGATAAGGCAGCGCATATTTTGAAAAATACGTACACTGGCAATGCATATACACCAGACTGCAAATGGGGATGGTAGCGGAATACTCCCTTCGCATAGAAAGCCAGCGCAGAAAGGTGAGGTTAGGCTAGAACTTTGCAATGCGCTATTTTTCTACCTGGCAGGATATTTTTTTAATTTTATGTTAACGTACAGCAGTGTTCAAATGGCAACTCTTCCCCACCTAGAGTATGAAGTGGTACAGTCCCGAAGAACTCCGATTCTCCCCCCCCCCATCTTGTAGGTCAGCTCTACAAAGTTATTTCCCCCAAATGCTTATGTATTAAAACGGCAAGGAGAGAATGAGTTAAGAAACTGCCTCAGCAACTGTTTCTCTTCAGTTGTGGATCCTCTGGCACTGGGTTTTTTGATCTGTGGAAATAAAAGCGTGAACTCTAACAGGGAAGATGAGGGGATTGCCGTGAGGAATCGGTCATGAAGACAAGATAATAAGCAGACACGGGGATCAGAAGCTCTAGGGGTCTTGTTCAAGGAAATAAGGCTTCGAATCCTCCCCTGAAAATGTGAACACGGCAATTAAATACTGTATGCATTGCAACAAAAATACTTCCCTGCACTGAAAGTCTTGTAAATTTCCATGGCAAATAAAAGTTACCTTCCGGCCAGACTATGGGGTGAGCCTCGGATTGTCGGGAACGCATCCTGGCAGGAACCCGCAGGCCTTCAAGAGTTTTATAGAAACTGCTCTCCCCAATTCATACCCAAATCCGACCCAGAAGGCTATCAAAAATGTACGGCTACACCCAATGTAAGCAAACAATGTATTCCAGGTAAGAAAAAAAGTAAAAAAATGTACAAACGATCTGGCTCTACGGCCAGGATACAATCCACATATGTATATGTCTAATTACAGATTTAGTACATGAATGAGAGCTTCTTATAAACCAGAACCCTTCTCATAGTCCACGATATCAGGTGTTTTGCAGACAAGCTTCTCTTTCAATTGAAGGAAGATAAGTAGACCAGCAGACGGCCGTTTCGGTTTCTTCGTCAGTTCCACTTTAACAATCTTCCTTAAATACTTAGCAATGTACAATACATGTCATCTTATTCATGCAATCATGACATCTATAAATCAAAATCAAATACAAGAATTACCTTATCTAACTTATAGAGTCCACTTCTTCTCTGAATGTGGTACAAACTTGTCAGCCTAGCATGAATAAGATGACATGTATTGAATATTACTATATATTTAAGGTTGTTAAAGTGGAACTGACGATGAAACCGAGACGGCCGTCTGCTGGTCTACTTATCTTCCTTCAATTGAAAGAGAAGCTTGTCTGCAAAACGCCTGATCGTGGACTATGAGAAGGGTTCTGGTTTATAAGAAGCCCTCATTCGTGTACTAAATCTGTAATTAGACATATACATAGGTGGATTGTATCCCGGCCGTAGAGCCAGATTGTTTGTACATTTTTACTTTTGTTCTTTCCTGGAATACATTGTTTGCTTACATTGGGGGTAGCCGTACATTTTTTATAGCCTTCTGGGTCGGATTTGGGTTTGACAACAAGTTGTACACAGTGATGTTATAATTTTTGTTACTCCCCAATTCATAAGCTTCATTTGGGGAACTGGTTAGAGCTTCCAGGTGTTTACCTACTTTTATTAAAGAAATGCAAGCCTTGTCCACCTTGGGGGTGTTGTAACCTCTAAATATGCCTCTTCTTCATAGTTTGGATTTTAATATTGCCTGTGATGAGGGCTTTGTTCCAGCCATGCGCCCGAGGGTGGGTTTGATTCTAACTTCCATTTTCAGAAATCATTGTTACCCATTGTAAATGGAGACTGATTTTTCACCAGTTTCTCCTCTCTCACTTTGCCCCCTCCCATGTTGTTCTGGGTGGGGCAACCAACCCCAGTAACAGGACTGGGGGGCACGGTAGGTTTTAGTAGGAAGGGAAAGCCAGCAACTTGGCTTCTACAAGCGTTGCCACACACACGCAATATAGGATCTGGGTCTGTAGCTTTAAATACATTGTCTTCACTCACAGTATTTACTATGTTGTGTTAGTTTAGGCTGCAGTCCTAAGAATGCTTTCCAGGGAGTAAGCCCTGCTAATATGGAGCTGACTTCTGAGTAGACCTTCCCAGGTCGTTACTCCGAATGGTATTAGGTGACAGGAGCTTTGACTCTCTTTTATTTTGCTGTCAAGTCATAGCTGACTTATGGGGAACCTGTGGGGTTCTCAAGAGATGTTTAGAGGTGGTTTGCCATTGCCTGCCTCTCAACCCTGGACTTCCTTGGTGGCCCCCCATCCAAATACTAACCAGGGCCGACCCTGCTTAGCTTCTGAGATCAGGCTAGCCTGGGCATTCGGAGCAGAACTAGATTCGAATCCAGTAGCACCATAGAGACCAACTAGATGGTCGGGGTGTAATCTAGTTGGTCTCTATGGCGCTACTGGATTCGAATCTAGTTCTACTCTGAATGCTCCTTCATGCTTATCTTCATACAAATGCTTGCCACGCTTCTACAGGGCCGCTATGATCCTTTCTGTATCATTCCCAATTAAGATATATCTCACCATTTTTTGTATTGTTTTTGTGTTTGAAATTGTGTGTGTGGGGGGATTGGTTGCCTGAGTTATACAGGTAGAGTATCCCTCATCCAGACATTTCTATGGAAATGCATGTGCAAATGTCTTTATAGCTTAGATTTTACCTTTCATTTTCAGAAGTCATTTTTACCCATGGTAAACGGAGATTGGTTTTTCACCGGTTTTTCCTCTCTCACTTTGCCCCCATATTGTTCTGAGTGGGGCAACCAAGCCCAGTAAAAGGATTGGGATGAGGCATGGAAGGCTTTAGTGGGAAGGAAAAGCCAGCAATTTGTGGAGCGGCCGTGGTTCAGTGGGAGAGCCTCTGCTCGGCGTGCAGAAGCTCCCAGGTTCAGTCCCCGGCATCTCCAGTTAAAGGGACTAGGCAAGTAGGTGATGTGAAAGACCCCTGCCTGAGACCCTGGAGAGCCACTGCCAGACTGAGTAGGCAATACTGACTTTGACAGACCAAGGGTCTGATTCAGTATAAGGCAGCTTCATGTGTTCATGTGACATCCCATGTCCGGACTGATCAAAGAAACAGACCCTTGGAGCTGGCATGCAGGCAGATCTGTGCTATCTGCTTTCATTGTTTCCTCTCACCTAAAATAAAATACAGTGTACACTGCAGTGTAGGTGGAGGCTGAAAGCCTGCCTTTGTTAGTTTGTTTGTTGTTGCTCTTGTTTACCAGCTGATACAGGTAATTCTATTTTGGATTGACTCATCATAGGGTTTTCAAGGTAAAGTGGTTTACCAGTGCCACCTTCTGCGCAGTACTAACCAGGGTTAGCCGTAGTGGCACTGCCGTTGTCTACGAACGATCCTCCGCCAGTGTCACCTTCCACTACTGCTGCTGCCCAGTAGCTAACCTTCAAGGATTCCTCTTCCCCCATCACCATTGGAACTCCCTGCGGATTTGGCCATTGATCCCTTAAGGGGGTGGATGCATCTTCGTCTGGTGTCTCAGCTGTGACCACTCCGTCTTGAGTGACTCTGCTAGGAGTTTAGTCTCTTGAGAGACTCTAGACCCCTAACGGTATTGCTCTCAGCTTCCCTGACACACACAAACCCCCTCACCATATTAAGGTGTGTATCCAAAAGGGTCGCCATGAGTCGCAAGCGACTTGACTGCACTTAGCACATACACACAGGTAATTCTGGTGAGATAGTTACACCTTTGCTTTCTGATAGTTCAATGTACACATTCAGGATATGTGTATAAAGTGTACAGAAAACATAAATTGGGTCCCATCCCCAAGATATCTCATTATGTATATGCAAAAATTCCAAAATATTCCAGTATATAGAAAGATCTGAAATACGGACCACTTCTGGTCCCAAGCAGTCCGGATAAGGACTACACAAGCTACACAAATTCTGACTCCCTCAAAAGCCTCCTACTGTTTTTTAAAAAAATACCACAGTTCTTGTGAAATACAGGATTTGGGAAAAGTCATTTGAAAAGCTATGTGGGTCTACTTCATTTATTCCTGACTGTGGTGGAATCCCTGGATCCCTTTTCGGCCTGGCCCTAATGAAAGGTTGGAACGGTGGCAGGTACCCCAGTGACGTGGTTGTTTCTCAGCCTGTTCTAGTGCTCTGAAGGGGAAATGGTCACCTTGGAGCATTTCTTACGACCAAGGGGCGTGTGATTTAGGCCAGTGCGCTTTGACACGAAAGGAGGTTTAGTAAAGATTCTTGAGGAAGGAAAAAAGAAATAATCGTTCCCTATGAAAACTTGCGTCAGCTGGCTTGACCACACGCTTTTGCTTTCCCTGAAGTCTTCAGCAGATGGCCGCCTCCACGAAACACGCTGAGAACTTCCTTGGTGCATTTTCCGTGGACACTCCAGAGACAAAATGGTGGATTAGATGGGCCTTTGGCCTGCCTCATAGTAGCAAAGCTCTTACGTAGTCTGTGCTGACCCCCGTTGAATGTATTCCCTTTAAATGAAACCAAACAGCAGCACGTGTGTTAACCGATAACAGCCTTCCTTCTGCTCACCGGTAGGCTTTTCTGAGGCACCTTAATATTTCAAGGCCTTAATTCCAGCTCTGCAATCTGTGACCAAGTTCATGAGGCTAGTTGGCATGACGGAGTGTACCACTGAGGGAAGCAGCATCCCTCCTAAGTCCACCTGGACGATTGCCACCATTTTGCAGTGCGTTGGATTTCTGAAAGACATAATTATTTGATAATAAAAGGCCTAGAAGAATGCTCACTCCTTGGAGTCAGATATGATACTGCATCATGGCGGTTTTTGATACACCCAACTCCAGCCTTTCCTGGTAATCTGAGGAGAGGATGCCAAAAGGTATCCCTGCCGTCAGTGATAGATAACATAGCGTAATACATAAGTACATGGAATAATATAACATTATGTACTTAAGTATGTAGCACTTCATGATTATGAATTGATAATGGCCATGTATCCCAGTTCACTAGATAGGAAGCCTCTTTAACTAGTAGGGCAGCCAACCTGCAGGTACTAGCTGGAGACCTCCTGCTATTACAACTGATCTCCAGCCGAGAGAGATCAGTTCCCCTGGAGGAAATGGCCACTTTGGCAATTGGACTCTATGACATTGAAGTCCCTCCCCAAACCCCGCCCTCCTCAGGCTCCACCTCCCGCCGGTGGCAAAGAGGGACCTGGCAACCCTAGTGGCTGGAGACCTGCTATTACAACTGATCTCCAGCCAATAGAGATCAGTTCAGCTGGAGAAAATGGCTGATTTGGCCATTGGACTCTATGGCATTGAAGTCCCTCCCCAAACCCCGCCCTCCTCAGGCTCCACCCTGAAAACATCCCGCCGGTGGCAAAGAGGGTCCTGGCAACCCTAGCACCATGGCACCCAGTATTTTTAGAAAGTGAGTGAGCTCTTTTAGTCGTTTGCCCAGCAAGCCTTGATTGGCTCGATGGATTTTTTTAAAAAAATGTTGCTTTGGCAGCAGCTGCCACCACAGTACTGCCACCACAGTAAACTGCAGCATTTTGTGGCTGGCTTTGCCTCCTGTTGGCTTTGCCACACTGGGTCAGAATTCCAAAGGTGCAATACGGTCTACAAACACTTACTCTGGTGAGGGGTAACACGCGTAGCAGGAAGGGTAGGTCTTACCACGAACGTAAGAACAACACGGAGGGCATTTGGGATGATCCACGCTGGTGGCTACAAAACAGGATTTAAAAGCTGTTCGAAGAGCAAGCACGTGGATTTGAGTGCAATCTGATTTCTCAAAATGACGCCTGAGTATTTTGCAGCATAGTGGAAGACCACTGAAAATTGTATATGAACACATGAAGGTACTTTCTACTGAATCAGACCATCAAGGTCCATCAAAGTCAGTATTGTCTACTCAGACCGGCAGTGGCTCTCCAGGGTCTCAGGCAGGGGTCTTTCACATCACCTACCTGCCTCGTCCCTTTAACTGGAGATGCCGGGGATTGAACCTGGGACCTTCTGCGTGCCAAGCAGATGCTCTACCACTGAGCCAAAGTTGCCCTTGAGGGCCCAGAGGTCAAGGCCTTCCTCTTATGTTGCCTCCTAGCACTGGGATTCAAAGGTTGACTGCCTCTGGCTGTGGAGGCTCCCTTTAGTCACCATGGCCAGCAGCCATTCATGGACCTCTCCTTCCATGAACCTGTCTGGCCAATCGCCAACATGTCTCTACTCACACACACCTCCCCCCTTCTAGCTGCCCCCACAGACCCGGGGTCATCCCAGTGAGATATTCTAGCAAAGGGTAATGGAAATCTATCTCGTTCACACACATACCTATTCATACATTAAACTGTTCCCAAGGTGTAATAATCACTTACAATTTGTCGTGAGAAGACTGTTGTATTTTTTAATATGCACAAGGTAGACAAAATCCCTTGGCGGAACCAGCCCCATGCCAAAACTGTGGGTAACACTGTGATAAATAGCAGTGTCCTGCAATTAGAAAAAGAAGAAGAGTTGGTTTTTATACCCTGGTTCTGACTACCTTTAAAGTGTCTCCGAGCGGCTTACAATCACCTTCTCTTCCCCTCCCCACAACCGACACCTTGTGAGGTAGGCTGAGAGAGGTCGGAGAGAACTGAGACTAGCCCAAGGTCACCCAGCAGGCTTCATGTGGAGGAGTGGGGAGACCGCTAGATTAGAGTCCGCCGCTCATTTGATGGAGTGGGGAATCAAACCCGGTTCTCCAGATTACAGTCCACCGCTCCAAACCACTGCTCTTAATCTGACAGAATCACCTGATCGAGTGTGTCTATAATCCTGTACAACTGTAATGATTTGTCCCACTTGGTGCGATGCTCAGGAAGGTAAATAAACGGAAAGACTTTTTCAGCCGGTTGCTCAATGGTGGCTTCCACGCGGTATCTGGGTTCGATATAGAAATAAGTTGTTTGGTTCGCATTACCGGCAGGAAGAAGTAACGTCCTACAGCCAGTGAAGTTTCAATAAGAGGCACCACCCTTGGTTGCTACCCTGGGCTGCTGTCGCCACCCTTTGCTGCCACCCCCTGCAGATTTACACCCACCTGCCTGCCAACCACCTCTCACCATCCCCATCCAAGAACCACAGCAGCTAATGTAACTTTCCCCCGTTCCCCGGTAGGGTTGCCAACCTCCAGGTAGTAGCTGGAGATCTCCTGCTATTACAAGTGATCTCCAGCCGATATAGATCAGTCCACCTGGAGAAAATGGCCACTTTGGCAATTGGACTCTATGGCATTGAAGTCCCTCCCCAAACTCCACCCTCCTCACTCTCCGCCCAAAATATCTCCAGGTATTTCCCAACCCTGAGCTGGCAACCCTATTCCCCGGGCATTTTTCAAGTTAGCAAGCTACATATACCCAATTGGGCTTCCCGCTATTACAACTGATCTCCAGGCAACAGGGATCAGTTCCCCAGGAGAAAATAGCCGCTTTGGCAATTGAACTCTATGGCATTGAAGTCCCTCCCCTCTCCAAACTCCAAGCTTATTGCCTCTGTTGAGTTGTGTTCCCCCTTAAAAGCTGTGGAGGCTGGAGTATATCTCAGCATTTCCTAAGGCTTGACCGACGAAGACCAAGCCCTTTGTCAAGTGTTTTGGGGACTATCTTCGACTTGTCCTGCTTCTGTGTTTCCCCCCTTTCCTGGAATCTTTCCCAAACCTGGTTTGCTACAGGCTTTTGGGAAAGATCAGTTAACGTGCCTTTGGATGCTGTGTGGAGGGGAAAGTGTGCAGCTTTGCAAGTCCCGCCCACACTGGTGCCATTTTCATTAGTCCAGCTGCCGCGGCCATCATTCCCCACCCACCAAAGGGATTTGGGAGGCTTATATGAAAATCAGTAATCGACAGATAGCTACAGTGTAATCAGGTTGTAGCAAACTAGTCTAACCATGTTCTAGTTTAGTTCCTAACTTTCTTTTTAAGTGAGTCTTTAGTCCTTTTCCTCATGATGTCATACAGCAAAATGTGCTGGCTGCACATTTCCCCTCATAAAGCCTTAAGGAGAAGGGCTAGAAAGTTACTGTTTGAAAAATGAACCCTAGGAATTGATACATTGTTACAATAGATCATTATAAAATTATTGCACTATAGCACAATCCGTTCAGCTCTGATTTAGAAGTCCTGAAGAAGCCCTTCAGTGGCCAAGGCGAGGGGAGGTTCAGGCAAGGAAAGTGCCAGGAACACTGCAGTGTGGATGCACCGCTGCTACCACAAATGCAGCAAGAGCTACACACAAAATTGTCTCCATGTGGAAGTAGTCTTGCCTGGGTACGATCTCTCTGTGAATATTGTACTCAAAGCAGTTTTGGGATCCTTGTGGATGGGAAGGTGTGGATATCCCCCTTTCCTGTTGTGCCTGCAATTCTCCCCATCACCACCAGAGGGCTTTTAGGTACACAGCTACAGTGTTTAAAAAAAACCCTAAGCAATATATATAAAATGACATTTGAGGGGCAGGGTATGGGGAGAAGGAGCGTCACTCAACATGGCTATATCATTTCCAGTTGAAGACCCTGAAGTGATGTCATTGCACTGAACAATGCTCTAGGAATTTCCCTAAACTCTATGGTAAATACCATAGAGATTGGGGGAATTCCCGCAGCATCCATCAATGCTGTGGTGCTGTGTCCCTTCACATTTTTACTTCCACTGCCGCATCAAGCAGCAGCAGGGGACAGGAGTGTGGGGATGCGAGGAAACCTGGATATATCTAGTAGCGATATAAAGGTAAAGGTAGTCCCCTGTGCAAGCACCAGGTCATTCCTGACCCATGAGGTGACTTCACATCCTGACGTTTACTAGGCAGACTATGTTTAATGGGGTGGTTTGCCAGTGCCTTCCCAGTCATCTACACTTTACCCCCAGCAAGCTGGGTACTCCTTTTACTGACCTTAGAAAGTCGGAAGGCTGAGTCAACCTTCAGCCGGTGACCTGAAACTGACTTCCGTGGGGATCGAACTCAGGTCGTGAGCAGAGCTTGGACTGCAGTACTGCAGCTTACCACTCTGCGCCACGGGGCTCTACTTATATTAGCTCTTTAAAAAAACATACATTGGATTTTATTTATTTCTATATTTACTTCATTTCTATCTTGCTTTTCCGCCCTAGGGGAACCCAGAGCAGCTTGCAGTGCTCTCCTCTTCTTCACTTTACCCTCACTAAAACCCTGTAAGGTAGGCTAGGTTGACAGAAAGTGACTGACCCAAACCTGGATATATCTAGTAGCGATATAAAGGTAAAGGTAGTCCCCTGTGCAAGCACCAGGTCATTCCTGACCCTGAGGTGACTTCACATCCTGACGTTTACTAGGCAGACTATGTTTAATGGGGTGGTTTGCCAGTGCCTTCCCAGTCATCTTCCCTTTACCCCCAGCAAGCTGGGTACTCCTTTTACCGACCTCAGAAAGATGGAAGGCTGAGTCAACCTTCAGCCGGCGACCTGAAACCGACTTCCGTCGGGATCGAACTCAGGTCGTGAGCAGAGTTTTTGACTGCAGTACTGCAACTTACCACTCTGCACCGTGGGGCTCGTATTAGCGATATACCTACTACTATTTTTTTAAAAAACAGCAAGTGGTGAAGACATGCCCTGAATTTGGGGGGGGGGGGTTGAATGTAGCAAATCCCTGTGCAGAGTTTTCATTGCTTTTGAAAATGCAATGAGAGCAGAACAGGGAATGACCCCCATGTGGAACTAAATCTCGCCTTTAAGATGCCACATGGCTGTTTCCCTTACAATTCCCAGGGTTCCCTGGGGTGTACGAATGACTAACCAAGCCTGTATGATTACAGCTTTTGTCATTAACGCTTCACCGAAACAGCAGGGCTTTTCTGATGTACTTTGCTCATCAATACTATTTGTGTGGAGGAAAAGTCTACTTATTACATGAAAAGCAAAGCCGACGTACTTACATATTTCCCGGGTAGTCTGTTGATGGTCTAATTGACACTGTAATAAGTTTCTCAGGTTGACAAAGAAAGGAAAGAAAGAAAACAATCAAATGCCTCTGCTTCTGAAATAGCAGTAACGAAATTGCAAAACTAAACTATTTATTACTTTTAGATGTAAAGCAGTTATTTCTTTATGTGTAGCTGTTTGAAGCTACAAAGACTTACTCTGACCACCCGTGGCAAATAAGAATTCTCTCCTGGTTACCAGACTGTAAATTTTACCAAAATACAGGGGTTTATTTTCTCCCTGTTTTGAAACACGTATTTGCATTCATTTATATCCTGCTTCCCCCACACACACACACTCATTTTGGGCTCTAAGCAGCTTTTAGAACATTGTCTTCCCCTCCTCCACTGTAAGGTAGGCAAGGCCGAGAGTTTGAGAGGGACCCAAGGTCACCCAGTAAGCTTCCACTGTAGAAGCGGGGATTTGAACCCGAGTCACCCAGGGTTCTAATCCACCACTGTATCTACTATGCTACACTAGGTTCATTTATGCAGGGGAAATTTGTGTTTGGTTTGCTGCACAGTTTTCTGCTCCGAAATCTCAAACATCATATGCATGAGGGCTCCCTCCCCTCAAATTCCAGGAGTACTTTGTGATGAATTAGGCATCCCCAGTGAATCACGGAGCTTCTGCTTCCCTCCCCCTAAAAACGCAGCCTTGTTGCACTCTACTTGGAGGGGGAGGATCAGCTCTTAAAGGGACTGCGTGTGCTTTTGCTGGGTATTCCTCCCCACCTTTCTTCAACCGCTCCCTGCCGGGAGCTGCCTTCCAACCTTTGCAGCCTCTCTTCGGTGTCTTCCTGCACATTTCATGAAGGTTTAACTCCCTCTTTTGTGCTTTCCTTTGACGGAAGGGTTGGATGGGAGGGAGAGACACCTGGGAGGGAGAAGCCAAAATGGCCGTGGGGAGAGAAACCCGAAGTTAAGAGCTATGCATGGAAATAGGGTGAATTTGCATCGTTCTTGCCTCGAAGCCATATTTAAATTAGTCCTAAAAGAGGATCCTAGAACTGCAGGGAAAGAGCGAAGGCAGAGCGAAGTCACATCTGAAGGTCGGTAAAATCATGAATAACACAAAGGAAGCCTTGAGGCAGTCCAGCAGGGACTGTGAACTAAATACCCCTGCATAAATGGCCTGGCTCTCAAAGAATACAGGCATATATAAGAGGACCTGTTAAAATTTAAGCACACTGCTAACTTCCGGGGTATCACTTCCAAGAGAGAAATAACTTTTAAAAGGATAAGTTCCACTTACTCCTTTTTTAATCTCTTTCCATCCAGATGTATCTTTGATGTACGACAACATTTTCCTAGACACGTCATCTGAAATTTTCTTATAGTCCATCTATCTGGCACAAATGCAGACAAAGGGCAGATTGTATCACAAAGGGAGTGGGGAAACAGATGGAAGCACCGCCTCGAGTGTGTGCCGGGCCGCAATGTTAGGGTTTCCAGGTCCCTCTTCGCCACCGGCGGGAGGTTTTTGGGGGCAGAGCCTCAGGAGGGCCGGGTTTGGGGAGGACCTTCAATGCCATAGAGTCCAACGGCCAAAGCAGCCATTTTCTCCAGGTGAACTGATCTCTATCGGCTGGAGATCAGTTGTAATTGCAGGAGATCTCACACTAGTACCTGGAGGTTGGCAACCCTGATTAGAAGCAGACTGTCTCTTTGTGCCAAGCTCCCAAGTATTGTACAGCAGTCAGCAAACTAGATAGCTTAGTTGCTTTGTATCAGGGGTCCCAATAATGACACCCATGGGCACCACAGTGCCCAATGACACCTTTACTAGTGCCCACCGACTGATTTTAGAAAGTGGTTGGGAGTGGGGCCAGGTGGGGCTGATTGGCGGATGGAGATCTGATTGGCTGTACTGATTTTAAAAGACGTTGCATTGGCAAAGGTTGCAGAGTTATTATTACAGTGATGAATAACCTAACATTCTGTGGTGGGGTGACAGCAATTTTGTGGTTGGCTCCACCTAGGGTTGCCAACCTCCAGGTACAAACTGGAGATCTCCTGCTGTTACAACTGATCTCCAGCCAACAGATATCAGTTCACCTGGAGAAAGTGGCCGCTTTGGCATGTCTCCCCTTAACCACCTTTTCTTTCCAAGCTAAACAGCCCTGTTTAGGCTGATAGAGGTCTTTCCCTCCTCCACTGTAAGCTAGGCCAGGCCGAGAGTTTGGGATGGGCCCAAGGTCACCCAATGATAGACATGATAGAGGTCTATGAAACTATGCATGGTATGGAGAGAGTGGACAGGGAGAAGCTTTTCTCCCTCTCTTATAATACTAGATCGTGGGGTCATCTGCTGAAGCTTTAGGGCGAGAGATTCAAAACAGATAAAAGGAAGTATTTCTTCACACAACACATAGTTAAATTGTGGAACTCCCTGCCCCAGGATGTGGTGATGGCTGTCAACTTGGAAGGCTTTAAGAGGGGAGTGGACATGTTCATGGAGGAGAGGGGTATTCATGGCTACTAGTCAAAATGGATACTAGTTATGATGCATACCTATTCTCTCCAGGATCAGAGGAGCATGCCTATTATATTAGGTGCTGTGGAACACAGGCAGGAAGGTGCTGCAGCAGTCGTCTTGTTTGTGGGCTTCCTAGAGGCACCTGGTTGACCACTGTGTGAACAGACTGCTGGACTTGATGGGCCTTGGTCTGATCCAGCAGGGCTTTTCTTATGTTCTTATGAAGCTGCATTATACTGAATCAGATCCTGGTTTCATCTTCATGTAGGGTTGTTAGCCTCCAGGTGGTAGCAGGAGGGTTCAGATACAATAAACATAAATTATGCCCTAAACAATGTATTGTTAAGCATTAACTCCCTGCTATACAATTTATTGTTAAGCATTAACTCCATGCTATACAGTAGAAACTAACAAAAAAACCAGCTAGTGAAAATATAAATACAGAACCCAGCAAATAATGACACAAGAAAAAATGCTGGAAAATACGGTGAAGAGCAACGGAAAGTCGTCCTAGGAGGAAAGAACGCGCGACTGATATTTTATGCAGAGGACGTATTTCCCTGGCGTGACGGTCCTATATCGGCAATACTGGATACAATTCATCTTTATTTGTTGCCGGTTATATTAAAGCACATTGAGCTGAAGAGGCCTTTTGAAACATGGATGTACGACTAGCCACACATTCTCAAGCTTTAAAGCTCCTTGGACCTTTGCCTTCGGGCTTCTCTTGGACTGACCATACCCACCACCGGATTATTTCTGTCTTGAATTTCTTTCGAACCTCGCAAGTGGGGTGCTGCTGTGCATTAAGGCTGTGCGACTTTGGTCTTCCTTGCGTTGTGCTTCACCGTATTTTCCAGCATTTTTTCTTGTGTCATTATTTGCTGGGTTCTGTATATATATTTTCACTAGCTGTTTTTTTTGTTAGTTTCTACTGTATAGCATGGAGTTAATGCTTAACAATAAATTGTTTAGGACATAATTTATGTTTATTGTATCTGAGCCCTCCTGCTACCACCTGGAGGTTGACAACCCTACATGAAGATGAAACCAGGGTCCAAGGAACTGCAGTTACTCCAGTCTAACTCAATGGGGTTAGGCTAGGGTTGCCAGCTTTGGGTTGGAAAATAACTGGAGATTTTGGGGGTGGAGCCTGAGGAGGGCAGGGTTTGGGAAGGGGAGGGACTTCAATGCCATAGAGTCCACCTTCCAAAGCGGCCATTTTCTCCAGGGGAACTGATCGCCGCCTGGAGATCAGTTTTAATCCTGCCACCACCTGGAGATTGGCAACCCTAGGTTAGGCTGGAACATCTCAGGATAGGATTGCATTTGCGGGCGCCTAAAATCAGGATCCTCCTCCTGCCAAGCTACAGCATAGGGTTGCCAGGTCCCTCTTCACCACTGGCGAGAGGTTTTTGGGGTGGAGCCTGAAGAGGGCAGAGTTTGGGGAGGGGAACAACCCTAAGCATTGTACCCCATTGAAGTTGCCAAAGCGACCACTTCCTCCAGGGGAACTGATCTCTATTGGCTGGAGATCAGTTGTAATAGCAGGAGATCTCCAGCCACCACCTGGAGGCTGGCAAGCTAAAGTACAGCACGAAGCTAAAAAAATACCATACAAGAAAATAGTGGAATTCTTTTACCCAATTCGAGTTATAAACCTTTAAACAATGTGTACATTCATATACTTTTCAAATAATATAGTCATGAACTATGTGTACATTCATAAATACATTACTCTGATTTTCCAATATGATAATAAATACCCCTATGTCTAATACAATGGAGGCCCGTGGCAAAGAGTGTTAAGCTGCAGTACTGCAGTCCAAGCTCTGCTCATGACCTGAGTTCGATCCCGACGGAAGTCGGTTTCAGGTAGCCGGCTCAAGGTTGACTCAGCCTCCCATCCTCCCGAGGTCGGTGAAATGAGGACCCAGCTTGCTGGGGGTAAAGGGAAGAGGACTGGGGAAGGCACTGGCAAACCACCCCGCAAACAAAGTCTGCCTTGGAAACGTCAGGATGTGATGTCACCCCATGGGTCAGGAATGACCCGGTGCTTGCACAGCGGACCTTTACCTTTACCTAATACAATGGATATTACAATACAATACAAAGCCGCTTTACATTTAACAACTTTTTTAACTAATGGTGATGTCAGCTATAAAGGTGATATCTGCAACCCACAAATATTTATACTCTCCCATCAAATATTCAAAATAGCAATGCCTGCCCAAAGGGTATTCACAAAAAACACTGTGTCTCAACCGGAATCGGACAGGAATGAGCCTCTTCTCAAATCAAACCAGAGCAACCAAAAGCATGTATATGTGGTGAGCGTAAAAAGCTGCGTGTGCTAGATGTCCCGTTTCAAATTTACTGGGCGGCAAAGGCATGGACACAGAGGAACAGATGAATCCCAAAGGGGGGAATGATTTTCAGGAGTTACAAATAAATGTGGCTATCAATGGAAGGAAGAAAAGACATTCAATGGAAGATCCAGACTTTGTGCCCGTGGCTGAGGTTAAGAGACTAACAATTATAAGGAGAAGGAGTGGGGCTAGGGAGGGGGATGGGTGGGATGGAAGGGAATGAGAAAAGAATACGTTATACAAACAACGTATGTAGATAATTCACAGCGGGTAGCCGTGTTAGTCTGTCTGCAGTAGTAGAAAAATATTTTTGTGAGTCTTTAAGGTGCTCCTGGACTCTTGCCCTTTTCTACGAATGTGTGTAGAAAAAGAAATATGTTTGAAACTTGTATAAAAAGAAATAGTAATAAAATAATAATAATAAAATAATAAAATAAAATAATAATAATAATAATAATAAAGTAGTTGCAAATTAATGCAGCCCCTACGAATCTTAAACAGTCTAAATGCTATGCAAACGCTCCATCTAGGCTGCAGCCCCCTGGAGGCTGGCAACCCTCAGCATCATCCCAGTCAGACTGGGTGCACCATCCCTGGGAGGGTTTCTGGGGGGGGAGTTGCAAAAGGCGGCCCCCGCCCCGCACCTGAACGGGGTCGGCTGTTTGGGGGGCGTCGCAGCCCCCCTCCTCTGCCCCCCCACTCGTCCTCCCGGCTGCAGCGCCCGTGTCTCAGCGCCGGGGGGCAGTGCGGCCCGGGGAGCATTGTGACGCCGCCGGCCGCGGGGCGTGCCGGGAGTTGTGGTTCTTCCGAACGCCGGGCGGCCGCGAGGCGGACCGAGCGCGCGTGCGCGGAGGGCGGGGGAGGCGAGGCGTCGCAGCACGCCCCCTCCGTGTCTCAGCGCCGGGGGGCAGTGCGGCCCGGGGAGCATTGTGACGCCGCCGGCCGCGGGGCGTGCCGGGAGTTGTGGTTCTTCCGAGGTGGGCCGAGCGCGCGTGCGCGGAGGGCGGGGGAGAAGAAGAAGTCCGGCGGCGCCATCTTGGAGGAGGCGGCCGTTGTCCCTTTCAAACTTGGGGGGCGGGAGGCGGCTCCGTGGGGCTGGTGAGTGAGGTTTTGGGGGCTCAGGCAAGGGGGCGTGGCGCCCGGTGAGCGGGTCCACACGTGCGGGGGGGGCCCTGCCCGGGCGTTTTCCTTTGAGAGCGACTCGCGGCCGCACGTGTGAGTGCCGTTCACGTGTATGCCGGGGACTGAGCCTGGGACTCCCCTTTGCACGCAAAGCAAAGGCTCTGCCGCTGAGCCACGGCGACACCCGCTTCCCCCGCCCCACAAGAAACTACCCTTTGCAACTACGCACGTGTGAGTGCCGTTCACGTGTATGCCGGGGACTAAGCCTGGGACTCCCCTCTGCACGCAAAGCAGAGGCTCTGCCGCTGAGCCACGGCGACCCCCAGTTCCCCCGCCCCACAAGAAACTACCTTTGCAACTACGCACGTGTGAGTGCCGTTCACGTGTATGCTGGGGACTGAGCCTGGGACTCCCCTTTGCACGCAAAGCAGAGGCTCTGCCGCTGAGCCACGGCGACACCCACTTCCCCCGCCCCACAAGAAACTACCCTTTTCTCCCCAATGGAGACTCAAAGTGACTGACAGGCTCCATTTTGCCCTCACAACAACCCTGCGAGGAAGCTAAGGCTGAGAGAGTGTGACTGGCCCAAGGTCAGCCAGCGAGCTTCCATAGCACGAGTGGAGAGTCGAACCCAGGTCTCCCAGGTCCAACACCCCATCTTCCAAAGATTTCGGAGTAAGACGTATGAGGCCGTGGCTCAGTGGTAGAGTATGTTTTTACATGCACAAGGCCCCAGTTCACTCCTGGGCCTCTCCAGTTAAAACCATCATGAATGACGTCTGCCTGAGACCCTGGAGACTGCTGCTGGTCAGAGTAGACAATACTGACCTTGATGGACCGAGGGTCTGACTCAGTATAAGGCAGCTTGGGTACTCCTGCAAGCAAGAGGTAGCTGACTGGTGAAATATGCAGTGAACCAGAGAGCGAGAGTCCAATAGCACCTTAAAGACTAACAAAAATTTTGGCAGGGTGCGAGCTTTCGTGAGCCACAGCTCACTTCTTCAGAAATATGTGTGTTAAATGCCGTCAAGTCGCTTCCAACTTAATGGTGGTCCTAAGAACGAACGAACTCCAAAACGTTCTGTCTTTCACAGCCTTGCTCAGGTCTTGCAAACGGTCTGGTAGTTCTGCATTCAGTCTGAATACTGGTTTTGTAAGGGATATTTTCTGTCCGTCGAGACTAAGGTTGCCTGCTCTTGAGTTGGGAAATACCTGGAGATTTTGGGAGTGGAGCCTGGGGAGGGATGGCACCTCAGTGGGGTATAACGCCGTAGAGTCCACCCACCAAAACAGCCATTTTCTCCAGGGGAATTGATCTCTATTGCGTAGGAATCTGTTCTAATTCCAGAAGATACCCAAGCCCCACCTGGTGGCTGCCAGCCCTAACTGAGACCTCGATTATATTCACACGACTAGGTGTGTCATAGTGAGTATTAATTGTTAACCGTAGGGGTCAAATTGGAAGGCAACTTCTGTTTACTGGACTTCGAAATTCATAGTAAATTGACATGATTATGTTTTGATATCAGGGCAGCTGATTTTCCCCCTCTTATTTATTGACATTGATTTCAGAAACATGAATGACAATCCCTGGAGTCCATTTGGATGAAAAGCAGTGGCATGTTCGATTTAAAAAGGTAATATCTGTCCTCTGGAAACTACAACGTCTTCTCTTATGGCGAGGTATTGCCTCACTAACAACAACAATTCTGTGGAGTCGCACAGCTCAATCCAGTACAAGGACAGGCTGTATAACTCAGCATCTCAAGCTTTGGAGGACTATATTAAAGATTACAATATCAGCCTTGTGTCTCCAGAAATAAAACCCGGAAAAATCTGCGTTAACCAGAGCACTCCTAGAGACTTAGAGCCTTCCAAGGATTGTTTCCAGCAAAAAGATGGTATGTGGGTTTTCGTTTTGTTTTTTCTTAGCAAAATGTGTGATGAATCATAGAATTATAGAGTTGGAAGGGGCCATACAGGCCATCTAGTCCAGGGCTGCAAGCAATGGTAAACCACCTCTGTTAATCTCTTGCACTGAAAACCCCATGAGGGGTCGCCATAAGTTGGCTGTGACTTGAGGGCGCTTTACACAGACACAGTAGGCCTATGAAATCAGTACAACAGCCAATAGGGGAAACATAGAGCTGGAATGGGGCCTCAAGGCTCATCTAGTGCAACCCCCTGCACAATGCAGGAAATTCACAGCTACCTCTCCCAGTGACCCCTGGTCTATGCCCAGAGGAAGGCACAAAACCTCCGGGATCCCTGGCCTGGAGGATAAGTCCTTCCTGACCCCGAAGTGGCAATAGGCATTACTGACTCATCCCTTCCTGCCCTCCCTCTCATGATCTTCTGCCTAAGTTCACAGAATCAGGAAGGGGGGGCGGGAGACTCAACCAAAGGTTTGGAAGAAAGAAATGTTTTCTTCTGATGCCTAAATCTTGTGTCAGCAAGTGTCTCAAGGGAAGGAGTTCCAGAATTGAGAGTGCCTCTCTTTTTTAAGACTGTCCTTGGTAGTCTACAAAAGATGGGGAATGCAGAACAGGGTCTTTGACAAAAGTCTTAATTGCAAGGATGGCTCAGTAGTTTTGAAGTTGGCGCCGCGGAATTTCAGCTCTGTCCTCTGTTGGTGTATGTTTTATATTGCTGGCGTTAGAGTGTAGTAAATGACTGACCGCTCTGCCCTCAGCCTAAAAACTGTACGGAAAGGTCTGTCGGTGAGGCCTTTGCAATCCCGTAAACAGGTGTGTATAAAGTTTCTCATAATGCAGTGCGCTGAGCTTTATTTATTTATTATTTCAATTTAATTCCCCGCTCAGAGCGGCTTACAAGGGAATAATATCCCATTTAATCAATAAAACCATTAAAACAACGTTTAAAATAGCCCTAAAATTATATAAGCCAACTATCCTAAAACTACATAGGCGAAGTTACAACTAAGTTACAACTAAGTGTAAAAAAGTTACAACTAGGCGAGCAGATGGACTAAATACAACAGCGGTGACGGTTAGGAAGGCCAGCAGTCATATATAGGAAATCATAGCTGGCCTCAACCATAAGCCTGGCAGAATAGCTCTGTTTTACAGGCCCTGCAGAACTCTTTAAGGTCCCACAGGGCCCTGGTCTAACTCGAGAGGCTATTCCACCAGGCTAGGGCCAGGGCAGAGAAAGCCCTGGCCGAGGCCAGCTGAATATTCATCGGGCCGGGGACCACCAAAAGATGATATGTTGTGGGTGCTCCTAGCAACTCTGAAGTTCAGAAAATGTTACCATCCTGCCCCCGAAGTTCCTTTGTGTCCCTGCATTACCAAAACTATGAGTCTAGCACATTGCTTTCCTGGGCATAATTATTTATCTTGGATAAATGTCTGACTGCAGGGCTGTTACATCTGACTTCTAGTGCAAAGATATTGTTTCTGCAACTTTTAAAGGTTCTTTTCTTTTTCTGGGGAATGTGTGGGTTAATGTGTGCTAAATCGCTTGTTTTCCAGCTCGTGAGAACTTTAAACAGCAGGCAATAAAACATCCTGTTTCTCCACGTTTGAGAAGGAAATCTACTTGTGACCACGACATGCTCAGTCTCACCACGGATGATCTTCTGGCCTTTCCTCCTGACGGTTCTCTGTCTTTTAACCAAGTCGCTGCCTTACAGCCGGCACGTCAGAATAACAAATCAAAGAGGAAATCCCAGATTTCTGCTTCTCGTGTTTGTTACCAGACCTCATCTTTTGGCAGCGAAGGAAAAATGAGCTTTCCAGGAGATCCGGTAATTTCCTCTTCATACGGAGACTTTAGCAGAAAGTCCGCACGATGTACGTTTCACAAATACGATTCTAACGCTTCCGGGCATTCGCTGCGGAACCGCTTGGCTAAGCAGGAGGAGTCAGGGCCCAGTTTTCATAAGAACTATCCAAGGTGGCTTACAAGTCAAAAATCCGACTTGAGTTTTTCGGGGATAAGCAGCCTTCCAGATTTCAAGTATCCAGCTTGGCTTGACAGCCATAACCTCTTGCCAAATTCTGTGAATGAAAGTTTTCCCCAGACTGGCGATGTGGAAAGCGATTCTTCCCGTTGGCAAGGGAGCCCGAAGCTGACCAGCGGACAAAATCTTGGCGGATCAAAGAACTCTAGACCTTCTGAACGCAACAGTTTGGCGGACCTACAAAATAGGGACACTGTTGTAAGAAATGGCCACCGTGATCACCGGAGGGTGTGCTTTGCGCCTGAGGGTTCAGGAGAGGACGTGGATTCATGGAGAGGTAATTCATCGGAGCGCTCTATTTGGCTGTCAGCGAAACCAGCGTGGTGTAGTGGTAAAGAGTGGTGGTTTGGAGTGGTGGACTCTGATCTGGAGAACCGGATTTGATTCCCCACTCCTCCACATGAGCGGCAGAGGCTAATCTGGTGAACTGGATTTGTTTTCCCACTCCTACACACAAAGCCAGCTGGGTGACCTTGGGCAAGTTACAGCTCTGTTAGAGCTCTCTCAGCCCCACCTACCTCACAGGGTGTCTGTTGTGGGGAAGGGAAGGTGATTGTAAGCCGGTTTGAGTCTCCCTTAAGTGGTAGAGAAAGTCAGCATATAAAAACCAACTCTTCTTCTTCTAAAATCTGTGCTGGGCTGTGTTGTTCGACATCTTTATAAATGATTTGGATGAAGGAATAGAGGGGATGCTTATTAAATTTGCAGATGATACTAAATTGGGAGGGGTAGCAAATACGGTAGAAGACAGAGCCAAGATGCAGGATGATCTTGACAGGCTGGGGGAGACTTGTCTGAGCAGTAGTGTGTGTGAAAAGGATCTTGGGGTCTTAGTAGACCAAACACTGAACATAAGTCAGCAGTGTGATGCGGTAGCTAAAAAGGCAAATGCAGTCTTGGGCTGCATCAACAGAAGCATAGTGTCCGGATCACACGAAGTGATGGTATCGCTTTACTCTGCTCTGGTTAGACGTCACCTAGAGTACTGTGTTCAGTTTTGGGCACCACAATTTAAAAAAGATGTAGACAAGCTGGAACGTGTCCAGAGGAGGGCAACAAAGATGGAGAGGGGTCTGGAGACCAAGTACTATGAGGAAAGGTTGAAGGTGCTGGGTATGTTTAGCCTGAAGAGGAGAAGAATGAGAGGGGATATGATAACCATGTTCAAGTACTTGAGGGGCTGTCATATTGAGGATGGTGCCGAGTTGTTTTCTGTTGCCCAAGAAGGTCGGACCAGAACCAATTGGTTGAACTTAAATCACAAGAGTTTCCGTCTAGACATTAGGAAATTCTAACAGAGCAATTTCTCAGTGGAACAGGCTTCCTCCAGAGGTGGTAAGCTCTCCTTCCCTGTAAGTTTTTAAGAAGAGGTTAGATGGCCATCTGTCAGCAGTGCTGATTCTGTGACCTTGGGCAGATGATGAGAGGGAGGGCATCTTGGCCATCTTCTGGTCACTAGGTGTGGGAGGGAGGTAGTTGTGAATTTCCTGCATTGTGCAGGGGGTTGGACTTGATGACCCTGGTGGTCCCTTCCAACTCTATGATTCTAAAATGATGCTGAGTCCAAAATTCTTTCAATACCAGCTTTTTGCAATTGGTCCAGGGAAGATGCAATGTAGCCCAACCATGCTGCTAATTTATTCTTTGTTATTATGCTGTTTTATCTTATGGCTTTTTGTGTAAAGGTAAAGGTAGTCCCCTGGGCAAGCACCAGGTCATTACTGACCCATGGGGTGACGTCACATCTTGTCATTTACTAGGCGGACTTTGTTTACGGGGTGGGTTGCCATTGCCTTCCCCTGTCATCTACACTTTACCCCCAGCAAGCTGGCTACTCATTGCACCGACCTCGGAAGGATGGAAGGCTGAGTCAACCTTGAGCCGGCGACCTGAAACCAACTTCTGTCATGATCGAACTCAGGTGGTGAGCAGAGCTTGGACTGCACTTATCACTCTGCGCCACAGGGCTTTTTGTGTACTACTCAATAATGGTTCCTTAAAAAAAAATGTTTATGTGCATCTTTTCTTTTTGTGCCCCCCCTTCTCTGCTTTCACTTTGTTTTTATTGCTGCCTGTCTTTTAACAGCCCTGACCTGGATGGCCCAGGCTAGCCTTATCTCATCAGATCTCAGAAACTAAGCAGGGTTGTCCCTGGTTAGTACTTGGATGGGAGACCACCAAAGAAGCCAGGGTCGCTATGCAGAGCCAGGCAATGGCAAACCACCTCTGTTAGTCTCTTGCCTTGAAAACCCCATGGGGTTGCCATAAGTTGGGTGTGACTTGACAGCACTTTACACACACTTTAACAATTGATTGGAGAGCCAGCGTGGTGTGTCAGTTTGGAGCAGTAGAGTCTGATCTGGAGAACCGGGTTTGATTCCCCACTCCACACGAAGCCAGCTGAGTGATCTTGGGCTAGTCACAGCTCTCTCAGCCCCACCTACCTCACAGGGTGTCTGTTGTGGGGAGGGGAAGGGAAGGTGATTGTAAGCCGGTTTGATTCTCCCTTAAGTGGTAGAGGAAGTCGGCATATAAAAGCCAACTCTTCTTCTTCTATTGATATTTTATTATCAATAATTTTAGTCATCTTATCTGTTTAAGTAGTTCTCTCAAGGGCCTTCGGCTGAAAGCCCAAGGGAAAAATACTGTGCTATTTGCATGCTTCCCTCCACCCCCCAATCTTGCATGGGCATTTCCTCCTCCCTTATGGCCTTGGAGTTAAATGGCGAGTGTTTCATTGACATCCCTGTTTTCACACTCCTTTGCAAAATGTGGTTTAACCTTACTGCAGTCATCCAAGAGGACGCACAATGCCAACCGTGGTTAATGAGACAGCTCTCAGAGGACTGTGACTAGCCCAAGGTCACCCAGCTGGCTTCAAGTATAGGAGTGGGGAAACCAGCCTGGTTCACCAGAGTAGCGTCCACCGCTCATGTGGAGGAGTGGGGAATCAAACCCGGTTCTCCAGATTAAAGTCCACCGCTCCAAACCACCACTCGTAACCATTATACCACGCTGGATAGGAAAAGATGGGCACTTAATCAGTGTGCTCATTATTCACAGAGTCTCTTCCCATTCTGCTGTGGAGATGACTCAGCTTATTAGTTTCAGGTCTAGAAGAGACACACCTGCTACAAACTTGCTTGCCTTTAAGGCCTCTCTGGTGTATTTACTGCATTGGACTAACACAATTCCTGGGTTTCTTTCTGGGTTTCACTAAAAAACAAGAGGATTTTAACTTGAAATATTTGTATCTGTATTTGATTTTCTGCACCAAATAATATGCATTACATGTCTCAGTCATATGTACGTGCTGAATCTTGCACTGAATCTTGGCTTAACAATGAATTGTTTTAGAGAATGACCTCAAGGCCCACCTTCTGCAGGAAAAGAGAATGCTGGCGACCTCTGCAGATGAATTAGCCAGCGTCCTGAACAATGACAGCAGTCCTTGTACGGTGGACATACTGGAGGCAGAAAGGTCATGGGATAATGTTCCCGTTGGTTTGTGAGTAGTGGGACACACATTTTTATTTAGAAAACATTGTCAAGATTTCCCAGGATTTATCACTCAGTTGTGCCATGGCATACTGGTAGAAGAAGAAGAGTTGGTTTTTATATGCCATCTTTCTCTACCACTTGAAGAAGAATCAAACTGGCTTACAATCACTTTCCCTTCCCCTCCCCACAACAGACACCCTGGGAGGGAGGTGTGGCTGCGAGAGCTCTAACAGGGCTGTGACTAGCCCAAGGTCACCCAGCTGGCTTCATGCCATGCTGGCTCTCTGCTGGTACTGTGTGGGTCATTCTGAGTTTCTTGGGTGAAGGTCAGATTTAAAAATATAATGGATGGGACATCATCTCGGGTTTTACAGCTGTCTTCCAACCCCCTCCCCCAATCACTCATGGGTGATTCCAGGCCAGTTATTTTCTCTCTCTGCAATATCTGCTTCAGAGGGTTGTTATGAAAAAAAGGGAGAACCAATGTATATGCTGCCTTGAGACCCTCAGAGGAAGGGTGGGCTAAAAGTGTAGTGCATAGAAACATAGAGCTGGAAGGAACCCCACGTGTCATCCAGTCCAACCCCCTGCACAACACAGGAAATTCACAGTTACTTTCCTCCAGTGACCCCTGCTTTATGCCCAGAGGAAGGCAAAACATCTCCAGGATCCCTGGCCAACCTGGCCTGGAGGAAAATTCCTTCCTGACCTCAAAGTGGCAATCAGCATTACCCTTGGCATGTAAGAAAGGGCCACGAGATAATTTATATCTCAACTTTCTGCTTCCACAAGAGCCACTGAGGCAGCAGCTAAAAAATTAAAACATACATAACAAAATCACATTTTAAATCCAACCACTCCCCCCCCAAAATGCACACATAATTAAAACAATTAAAAACAGAGCAAAAATACGCACAAAGTCATAAAAACAGCAATTAAAATATTGGGCAGGAAGGAAGGATCACTGAGGGAATGCCAAACGAAACTAAACAGTTTTCACCCACTGGCAGAAGATGGCAACAGAAGGGGACAGACCAGTCTCCCTGGGAAGAGAGCTCCAGAGTTTATCGATATATTTTGGGGGTGGCGGGGAACCCACTTCAGAATTTAAACTCTAGATGTCTGTCTTTAGGAAATCTCCTGTGCCTGTATGCTGTGAAGAGAACTCTCCACAGTCCCCCAAAGCAAGTATCGTTGATGGATTTTTAGAAGATTGTCTACAGAACAGCAGTCAGGTAAGTTTAAAGTGCTTTTTGCTTTATATACATAGACATATCGGTTCAAAGCAAGATCCAAAACAGCTTCAGTGAAGACCAACCAAAACAACACCAAGCAGTATGCAAGTCATTGAGTTCTCAGGAACTTTTCATCAGGCTGAAACGGGAAGGGGGGATGTTTCAACTTATGATGTTACAGCATTCACATCCTGGGTAGAAGGCGAGGTAGGCCAAAACAGCTAGTGGCGCTAGGGGGGACAGGTATCAGGTTCCACTTCTGACTTTCTGAGAAAGGGAAGGGTAGCATCCCAAATTTAGTGGTTCATCAAATATTTCCTAAGTGGCAGACTTGATTTTCAGGGAAATATTCATTCAAACAAGCTGATTTTCAGGGAAATATTCATGCAAACAAGATGAAGAGTTGGTTTTCATATGCCAACTTTCTCTGCCACTTAAGGAAGAATCAAACCAGCTTACAATCCCTTCCCCTCCCCACTACAGACACCCTGTGAGGTAGGTGGGGCTGAGAGTGTGTGACTAGCCCAAGGTCACCCAGCTGGTTTCATGTGGAGGAGTGGGGAAACAAATCCAGTTCACCAGATTAGAGTCCGCCGCTGATGTGGAGGAGTGGGGAATCAAACCCGGTTCTCCAGATCAGAGTCCACCGCTCCAAACCACTGCTCTTAACCACTACACCACGCTGGCTCCCAGTGGATTTTCAGGGAAATATTCATTCAAACAAGCTGCAACTATGGTCCAGTATACCCTGAGAGCAGATGATTTACACACACACATGCATATGTATGTGTGTGTGTATGTATATATATATTTATCTATATATGCACCCTGACCTGGATAGCTCCAGGCTAGCCCAATCTCATCAGATCTCAGAAGCTAGGCAGGGTCGGACCTGGTTATTATTTGGATGGGTACCCGAGGTTGGGTGAGAGGAAGATTTATATAAGTCTATATAGAAATATTACAAATATAATTTATTAGAAGCGCTATGCAAAATTTAAAATTATTTAAAAGCATTAAAATAGCACAATGGCAAAACTTAGGCTGATATCTATAACTACAAACCCTAACGCGTTTCGCCCTCTAGGGCCTTTATCAGTGGTTAGTTAAAACCTTTTCTTAAGTCTGCACACATATATAGAAATACAATGATGTAAACAAATGCAGATACAAACAGTTTAAAACCCAACCAGGTAAGTGAATATGTTGTAAATTTTATTCTCAATTATTAAACAACTGGTATATTTGGTTGTTGTTGTAGTACTGGTTAGTATAAGTCTCGTATATTTTGTGTGCAGATATCAACCTGGGATGGGCAACCTCCAAGGAACACCAGAGTTGTGACGCAGAGGCGGGCAGTGGCAAACCGCCTCCGAACATCTCTTGCCTGGAAGACTCTACGAGGTCGCCATAAGTCAGCTGTGACTTGACGGCACACAAAAAAATAAAATCAAAGCTCTTCCCCAGTGCAAGGGTATCCTGCATAGTATAAGACCCCCGAGTTAGATTAGACTAAAGCATCACATAATATCATAAGAAAGGCCATTCGGGATCAGACCAAGGTCCATCAAGTCCAGCAGTCCGTTCACACAGTGGCCGACCAGGTGCCTCTAGGAAGCCCACAAACAAGACGACTGCAGCAACATTGTCCAGCCTGTGTTTTATGGCACCTAATATAATAGGCATGCTCCTCTGGTCCTGGAGAGAATAGGTATGCATCATGATTGGTATCCATTCTCACTAGTAGCCATAAATAGCCCTTTCCTCCATGAACACGTCCAGTCCCCTCTGAAAGCCTTCCAAGTTGGCAGCCATCACCACATCCTGGGGCAGGGAGTTCCACAACTGAACTATGCGTTGTGTGAAGAAATACTTCCTTTTATCAGTTTTGAATCTCTCACCCTCCAGCTTCAGCAGATGACCCCGCATTCTCGTATTAAGAGAGAGGGAGAAAAGCTTCTCCCTGTCCTCTCTCTCCATACCATATATAATTTTATAGACCTCTATCATGTCTCCCCTTAACCTCCTTATTTCCAAGCTAAATCACCATTAGCTGAATGGATCCCTAGGGCTCAGCCCTGTGTTAGGAAACATACAGAACCCATTTGCAAAAACTAGAAGGCTTCCAAGTACTTATATATAAGTTTTTTACAGTCAAGTCACATCTGTCTTATGGTGACACCTGGTGGGGTTTTCAAGACTAACAGAATGATTTCATAATGTTGGATACGATAAGAATAGATTAATTAAAACAATATTGGGATTAGTTCCGTTAGCAAAGATTATACAATTTAATTTTAGATGGAAGAGGGAGTGGGGGAAGTCATTTGATTGTTAAATTAGAAATACTATTTTTCTTTTTCTTTATTAGTATTATTATATTGTTTTTATGGATATATTAAATGAAGAAAAAAATTATTTTTTTAAAAAAAGACTAACAGAGGTGGTTTGCCATTGCCTGCCTCTGTGTCACGACCCTGATATTCCTTGGAGGTCTCTCATCCAAGTACTTGCTAAAAAATGAAAGCCCATTAAGTCACAATCCTAAAATTGTGATAATTTTTTTTGTGCAACTTCTGCTTTTGTTTACAGGAGAGTACTTTTTCTGGGGGAAATCATCATGGGCCCGTGGAAGCTCTGAAGCTGATGCTGTTTAATCTTCAAGCATTTCAGCAAACCCTTAACCTGAAGAAGACCGCTGAACAAAATGAAGAGTATGAAAAAGCAAGTAATTCCATTTTAAACAAAGCTTCCCTAGGGTTTTAATTTTTCTGCAACCTCCGCCCCCAACAAAACAAAAAACAACCTTGCTTGAAAAGGCCCGTTGACAAAGTAACCTTAATGTAAAGGATTTTGAAATAACCAAAGTGTCGTAAGCATAAAATGGTAGAGGTGCATGCTAGAATTGTTAAATATTAAGTAGCCTTGCAAATACATTTGTAAAAATCACTGTGCCCAAACACAAGTTCTGGGGTTAGCGCAGGCCACTGAGTGTCCCCAGGGAATTATTATTTGCTTTGGGTGAATGGCCTGACTACTAAAGGAAATAAATTATTACCCTTTATTTAGTGCTTTAAAGTGTTCGAAGTATTTCATGTTTACTCTCCAGTCCCTGTCAAACAGGTCGTTGTTATCCCTCTATTATTGATGGGGTAACTGAGGCTGAAGGAGAAGAGTAAGAGTTGGTTTTTATACTTTTTGTACTCTACCTTTAGGAGTGGCTTACAAGCACCTTCCCTCCCCCCGCAACAGGCACCTTGTGAGGTAGGGGAGGCTGGAGAGTTCTGAGAAAACTGTGACTGGCTCAAGGTTACCCAGCTGGCTTCATGTGGAGGAGTGGGGAATCGAACCCGGTTCTCCAGATTAGATTCTGCTGCTCTTAACCACTATGCCATGCTGGTTCTCTGAGAGGTGAATCATAGAGTTGGAAGGGACCACCAGGATCATCTAGTCCAACCCCCTGCACAATGCAGGAAATTCACAACTACCTCCCCCGCATCCCCAGTGACCCCTACTCCATGACCAGAAGATGGCCAAGATGCCCTCCCTCTCATCATCTGCCAAAGGCCATAGAATCAGCATTGCTGACAGATGGCCATCTAGCCTCTGCTTAATAACCTCCAGGGAAGGTGAGCCCACCGCCTCCCGAGGAAGCCTGTTCCACAAAGGAACTGCTCTAACTGTTAGAAAATGACTTGCTGAAGGGTCCTATACCGAGCAGTATCCAAGATAAGATTTGATTTTGGGATTTCATGGCCCACAGGCTTGAACACATGAAGCTGCCTTGTACTGAATCAGACCCTTGATCCATCAAAGTCAGGGGGTTACCGCACTTTGTATTCCCAGCGATGTATTAAGAGTTTGAAAATGTTATAAAAAACATCGCTTTAACAGGGTTTTTCGATACTACGGCTTATAAATGGTTGGAAAACGTCTTCACAGCTAAAGGGGCCAAACAAAGTGCGAACAGTATTTTTTATAACGTTTTCAAACTCTTAATACATCGCTGGGAATACAAGTACGGTAACCCCCTCAGTATTGTCTACTCAGACCAGCAAAAGCTCTCCAGGGTCTCAGGCAGAGGTCTTTCACATCACCTACTTGCCTGGACCCTTTAACTGGAGATGCCAGGGATTGAACCCGGGACCTTCTGCATGCCCAGCAGATACTCTACCACTGAGCTTAGTTACTACACTGCTGCAGCAGCTCCCTAACATTTTGTTTTAGTATAAAATTCGTACTCTGTCTCCCTTCCTGGTATGAGAAAGAGGTAAGCAGTTTGTTATGATTAGGGCGCTATGGAAACCTTAATCTGATTCAAAACAGACGTTGACTAGTCAGTGGCAAACTTAAGTAACCTTTGAAACGTTTTCTGAGCAGTTCCTGAGAACATCTGAAAAAATGCCTGTTAAATGATGTTTTGTTTTTCAGGCTTCCCAGGAGGACGTTGATTTGAGGCAGTGCGAGAGCGATATAATCCCTGTAACGAGGTCCCTTCAGAGGTAAGGATGCGATGGCTGCAGGGCTCAGATCTGCAAACCGATTTGGCTGGAATTGTTTAGTGCAGTGGTTCCCAAACTGTTCTAAGGAGCACTTGGTGCTCCACGAAACATCTAGTTCTCCGTGAAGAGATTGGAAAGGAAAATATGACTGTCATTCGGTTTAGTATATAGGTGCTAGGTGAAAATTCGTGCTCCATGACAAATTTCTCTCCTGAAAAGTTCTCTGTGACTCAGAAAGTCTGGGAACCGCTGGTTTAGTGCAGGGGTCAGCAAACTCATTAGTCAAAAGAGCCAAATATCAACAGTACAACGATTGAGATTTCTTTTGAGAGCCAAATTTCTTAAACTATATAGGTAGGTACACTGTTTATTAACTTAATAATCTTTAATTAAAGTTTTAAGTCTTAATTAAACTATAGGTATACTGAATAAAACTTGATATCATACTTAATAGTGATCTTATTTATTGATAAAAATTAAATTGTAAGTCCCTGCCATTTCCCCCTCCCCGTCCGGAGTCCTCGTCTGGAGGCCAGGTCTACCGCCATAAAAGCCTATTGGTAGACCTGGCCTCCGGCTGAGTCCCATTGGGAGGCCAGGTATACCTATTGGCTTTCTTGGCAGTAGACCTGGCCTCCGGAGGCCCATAGAAGCCAATTGGTAGACCTGGCCTCTGAAGGGAGACTTTTTCCCCTCCTCGGAGTCCAGATCTACCGCCAAGAAAGCCAGTGGGTAGACCTAGCCTCCGGCTGAGTCCCCTTTGTGAGGCTAGGTCTACCCATTGGCTTTCTTGGCAGTAGACCTGGCCTCTGGAGGCCCATAGAAACCAATGGGTAGACCTGGCCTCTGAAGGGGGACTTTTTCCTCTCCTCGGAGTACAGGTCTACCGCCAAGAAAGCCAGTGGGTAGACCTGGCCTCTGGCTGAGTCTCCTTTGGGAGGCCAGGTCTACCCATTGGCTTCCTTGGCAGTAGACCCGGCCTCCGGAGGCCCATAGAAGCCAATTGGTAGACCTGGCCTCTGAAGGGGGACGTTTACCCCTCCTCGGAGTCCAGGTCTACCGCCAAGAAAGCCAGTGGGTAGACATGGCCTCCCAATGGGACTCTGCCGGAGGCCAGGTCTACCAAAGGAAGCCTGCCCCGCCCAACAGCTGATAGGCGGGCGGGGCGGGCCAGGAACCGCCGAGCCGCCCGCCCAGCAATCGCGCTGCTAGAGGGGAGGGGAGGCTTGGGGGAAAGGGGGACCCGGCCATTCTCCGCGGGGGGGGGGGGAGAAACAGCGCGCCCGCTCGCCTGCTCTCTCGCGCTCGCTCTCTCTCTCAGGCGCGCCGGCTCCGCAGCCCGGCTGCCAGCGCGAGCAGGCGCAAGAGCAGGGGCTCCGAACCAAGTTTGGAGAGCCGCACTCAACGGGCCAAAGAGCCGCATGCGGCTCGGGAGCCGCGGTTTGCCGACCCCTGGTTTAGTGCATCTAAATCCAGGGGCAAATGTATAAAAATCCCCCAAGTGTGCTAACTCCCTTCCTGCACCCAGGTACATGACTCTTCCTCCCCACCCCCCTATGCTTGAACAGAAATTAACATGAATGTGACTTCTGTAGAGGAGGCCATTGATGGAGACCCCCTACAGGCCTCATGGTGTAGCGGTTAAAAGCAGCAGACTAATCTGGTGAACCGAGTTGGTTTCCCTGCTCCTCCACATAAAGCCTGCTGGTTGACCTTGGGCCAGTCACAGTTCTCTCAGAACTCTCTCAGCCACACCTACCTCACAAGGTGCCTGTTGTGAGAAGAGGAAGAGTTGGTTTTTGTATGCCGACTTTCTCTGCCACTTAAGGAAGAATCAAACCGGCTTACAATCACCTTCCCTTCCCATCCCCACAACAGACACCGTGTGAGGTAGGTGGAGCTGAGAGAGCTCTAAGAGAACTGTGACTAGCCCGATTTCACCCAGCTGCCTTCATGTGGAGAAATGGGGAAATAAACCCAGTTCACCAGATTAGCCTCCGCCGCTCATGTGGATCAGTTGGGAATCAAACCCAGTTCTCCAGATCAACGTCCACTGCTCCAAACTACCGCTCTTTACCACTACACCACTCTGGTGAGGGGTGAGGTGGAGAGGGGGAAGGAAAGACAATTGCGAGGTCCTTTGGGGCTCCTTAAGGCAGAGAAAAGCAGGCTATAAAAACCAAGTCGCCTTCTCGTGTTACCTCTACAAAACTGCTACAGATGGAGGATTTTTAAGCATATGAACTGGAGTTATATCTCCTAAACTTTTACCTGGGCTTAACTATTTCCTGGATCATGCCATAAATTAGCACAACTAATCACGCCTTTTTCGGTCTTGTTTAAAAATCTGGATGTTTAGAAATGACTCATCATACTGGGGAGAGGCTGTGGCTCAGTGGTAGAGCATCTGCTTGGCATGCAGACGGTCCCAGGTTCAATCCCCGGCATCTCCAGTTAAAGGGACTAGGCGAGTAGGTGATGTGAAGGACCTCTGCCTGAGACCCTGGAGAGCCACTGCTGATCTGAGTAGACAGTACTGACTTTGATGGACCAAGGGTCTGATTCAATATAAGGCAGCTTCATGTTTTCATGTGTTGGTTTGGAAGCAAGGTGACTTTGTGGAAGCAGTCCAATTTATACAATCTTCATTGTCTGCGTTCTGGAGGAATTTGTGTTGGGATATGTTAAGATGTATGATGTTTTGCCTTTGAGTTTCCTGGAGGCATCTAGCTGACCACTGTTGGAAATGGGATGCTAGACTAGTCTGCCCAAGTGGATCTCTCCTCATGCTCTTGAGCAGGACCAACATATGTCATCAAAAATAATGTGCTGCTTTTCCCCCCATACCATGACTGACAAGACTTCTCACGATCTACATTAAAAGCCGAATGCCCAAAAGTAATCTGATCGAATTTGCGGGTGTAGCCCTCTTTGTTTTTGGTTGTGTGTGTGAACATAAGAACATAAGAAAAGCCACGCTGGATCAGACCGAGACCCATAAAGTCTAGCAGTCAGTTCACACAGTGTCCAACCAGGTGCCTCTAGGAAGCCCACAAACGACTGCAGCAGCACCATCCTGCCTGTGTTCCACAGCACCTAATATATTCGGCATGCTCCTCTTGATACCGTAGAGAATGCATCATGATTAGTATCCATTTTGACTAGTAGCCATGGATAGCCCTCTCCTCCATGAACATTCCCACTCCCCTCTTAAAGCCTTTGAAGTTGGCAGCCATCACCACATCCTGGGGCAAGGAGTCCCACAGTTTAAAGATGCATTGTATGAAGAAATTCTTCCTTTTATCTGTTTTGAATATCTCACCCTGTAGCTTGAGCAGATGGCCCTGCATTTCAGTATTATGAGAGAGGGAGAAAAGCTGCCTATCCTGTCTCTCCTATCATGTCACATGTGTGTGTGTTACTGCAAAACATTCTTTCGAATCACTACAGACAGATATATTGACCTGTATCTTAGGCAGCTGCCTGAAGCTGAATTCATTGGTATGCCACTGGAATGCAGTTATTTCCACAACATGCTTATATAATAAACCATGTACATTTTTCTGTTTGTTTGCAGAGCTTTACATCATTTATCTCGACTTAAAGGTCTGGTCGAAGATACGTGTGGCAAAGAGGAGTTGAAAAGATCGTAGCGAGACACGAAGGATAAACTGGCGTAATCTTCCCCCATGAGATCACTTACTGCGGACTTAGTGAAGTGTACAGCCACAGCTATTATTGAATCCAGTGGGAAAACTTATAGGGCGAGCCAGTCATTTGCTGGAGGTTTGAGAGGAAGGACCGGCAGTCTTCCTTAGCTCTTCAGTGTTGGGGGAGGGTAAAAAAAAACCCTCAAACCTGGGTGTGTATTCCTAGCGCTCCATCTCTCTGGAGTTCGCTGGTTTCCCAGTGAAATGTTTTAATTTTTAAAACCTCTATGCCAAAGAGCTGGTGAAGCTCACAGAAGGGGATTGTGCTAGCCCAATAAGATTTTTTTTTAAATAAAATTTTATTGTTTTATATAACTTACAATTTATGTACACATCACACACTCCTTAAGCTTCATATCACAACAAGATCCTCAAATAACAGGGCGGAGCTGATACATTCTACATCCGTTAATACATTTCTTATTAATCTGGACTCACACTATTCTTTACTGAAACAAATACATATATGCTTATTCTCTAATTTACATTTAATCTAAATTATTTATCTGTGATTCTGTTAACTTAAAACATTAATACTCCAGGCTAGAGCTAATAATATTTTTGAACTGCCATTAAAACCAAATATAGCTTGCTAAGGTTTTGAGCTCCTTTTCCTTCAACCGCCAGCGCCTCTGTGCCATGCCACAAAATTGCCTTTGAATCGCCACAAAACCAGGTGGCCGCTGCCTGAGAAAAAGCAAGTCTATAACCCCGCATGCGCAACCCCCCTCCCACTCCCTGCCCCCAGGCTTACGGAGCTAGTTTTATGGGTTTTTTGATCCTGCTGCCTGTTGCTGGGAGTATTAATGATTTAAAATAAATATTGCATCAAACAACCATGAGCTACCAAATCCAGGGCTACGGAGACAGAAAGGGAGGGGATCCAGATCATGAAGTGAAAGGGCTAAGACAGCATCATGGCGAAAGGTATTCCACACTAGTCAGGTTGAGGCGGCTATACTGGGCCAATCTAGACCTTAACCCTTGTCTAATCTGTCAACGCTAGAAATGCCGACCGCTCAGAACCCAGATCACGCTTCCTTCGCTGCGACTGGCAATCAGCAACATAACACTAGATTTCACTACAGCAAAAAATAATTTCAAGTTGCATGTGGCAATGTGTGTTTCTGTTTTTTGGAACAACATGGATTATCACAATCCTATGGGGAGTCAGCGAAGCCAAGCTGTGGTGTCTACCACTGTTTAGAAGCACCATGTAATATGTGGGCATTGCCCATTGGATTCCGTCAGCTTTCATGCACAAAAAAAACACTTATTTTTATGAATGTCCAGTTAAATAAAATACTAATGAATTTTTTTATTCCAGCGTACATTTTTGGGGACTAGAGCCCACATTATATGTTAATTAATTTATTTGTTTCATATCCTTCCTGCCTCCTTTGTGGGGGCCTGGGGCAGCTTTCATCAAGAGTGTCGAACTCATTTCGTACAAGGGCTGGATACAACATTGTCAAGGGAGAGGGCATTCCAAAAGCCACCACCGAAAATGCCCTGTCTGTTCTTGCCTGCCTGTCAGTGACACAAAGAATAACCCCCCAAACCCTCACAGGACTGAAATTTTCCGTAAGTTGTTTAGTTCAGGAAAGCTCAAGCTGGGATGCACACCAGGGCACCAACCTAAGATTTTGTGTGTGTGTGTATTGTGTTAAATATAGGTCTGGCTGCCTCTGACAAAACATAGACCAGGGTCCCCAGCGTGGTGCCTGTAGGCACTGTGGCTCCCACCCACACCTTTTTCTGGAGGCCGCCAAGGGTTTTTTAAGGAGTGGGTGGGTCCAAGTAGGGCTTTTGCCCAGCAAGGCTTTTGATTGACTATGGAGATTTGATTGGCGGTGCAGATTTTTTAAACGTTGCTTTGGAAGAAGCTGCTATCGCGGCACAAGGATCAACACTATATTACTGAAGGGAAGGGGCCGTAGCTCAGAGGTAGAGCATCTACTTGGCATGCAGAAGGTCCCAGGTTCAATCCCCGGCATCTCCAGTTAAAGGGACCAGGCGAGTAGGTGATGTGGAAGACCTCTGCCTGAGACCCCGGAGAGCTGCTGCCGGTCTGAGTAGACAATACTGACTTTGATGGACCAAGGGTCTGATTCAGTATAAGGCAGCTTCTTGTGTGTGTTCAAGTCAAGCTGTGGCAATTGTTTGGTGGCTGGCTCCGCCTCCTGAGACCCTTGACATAGACCAAAGACAAGATGTCACTTTGATATTCTTTAGGGGGGTGGAAACTGCATATCTATGGCCATATTGGACCGAGAAGCTTTGTCATGACAGAAATCAGGCAAAGACTAGTTTCTGGGGACAAGCAGCACGGCCTTGGTTCTCTGCTTGTATGGCCCTCTTGTCTCAGCGCTCTGGGAAGTGTGATGCTGAGCTAGATAGAACCTCCTGTTCCTGCAGAGCACAAAATGGGTTTTTGAATAGGGCGGGTGCGATTCGGGCAAGACGTGGAAATTGCTAATCTTTCTGAAAGATTCGAACAGCAGGAGATGATACTTGCGCTTAGAAGCAGCAAACAGATCTTTTATGTTTATTTGTGGAACAATTGGCTCACCATTTGCCAAAAAACAGCTCATAAAGTAATAATCTAGGCTGCGTACCAAGTAACACAAGGTTTTATTGTGCCTGTAGATAGACAGCGTCCATTGGGGGTTTCTGTTCAGCATTCCTTACACAGTACCAAGCTGTTCTTGTCCTTGGCCGAATGCAGAATTTTGCACCTTTCTCTTTATTTTTTAATATATTTTATACTTTATATATTTATTTAAAAATCAACAGCTTCAGAACGGAAAAAGTGAGCTGTGACTGAGGGAAGCTCATACCCTGCCCGAAATTTTGTTAGTCTTTAAGGTGCTACTAGACTCTTGTTCTTTTCTACTGCTACAGACAGACTAACACGGCAACCCAGGGTGATCTAACATATTGATTACTTGCTTTTTAAAAAAGCCCTTGGTGGCACGGAGGTAGGGTTGTCAAACTCCAGGTACTAGCTGGAGATCTGCTCTTACAACTGATCTCCAGCCGACAGATCAGTTCACCTGGAGAAAATGGCCACTTTGGCAATTGGACTCTATGGTATCGAAGTCCCTCCCCAAACCCCACCCTCTTCAGGCTCTGCCTCAAAAATTTCTCACCGGTGGCGAAGAGGGACCTGGCAACCCTAGTCCAAAGGAAACAAAGGACTTCTTGACACGATGCGTAGGCAGAGATCAATTAACATTTAAGTATGAAAAGCAGGTCCTACACCATCTGCAAACATTTACAGGGAAGTTGAGAGAAAAAATCTGGAAGATTGGAGCCCCTGCGGAGAAAGCTCTTGACCTGACAGATTTTGATTTTAAAAGTTAAATAGAGATGGAACTGTTAGGGGGTGTTGTTGACTAAACCTCAGTTGGCACATGGACGGAAATAGGAAAAGGCACAGTGAATCATGATGTCTAGAAAAGTGTTGTAGTTTTTTTTTTTTAAATAGACACTGTATATGATGCTGTAGATTTTGAATGCCAGTAACTTTAAACCAGCAAAATATGAAAACCAGATAGATAGCTCCTTTGGGTCACTGATCATGAATAAAGGATGATACAATCACTTTTGCCCCCAGTTCAATATTCTTTTCCCTTTGGCAGTTGCAAACCCTTGATATGGATGACCGTTTCCATGCCACAGCGGACCACGTACTGGCTCAGCTTCCCTTCCAAAAGCAAGAGGAGTTTTAAGAAGATTCCAAGGTTTAATGAGGATCAAGCAAATAATCTACCCGAACAGGCCACGGTAATCGCAAAACAAAAAGAACTGCCACGGATTCACTTAGTATTAATGTTCACACTGCCTTTCATGGGCTGGTCCCCTTGGAGCAGAGTATCAGCTTGCTTTACAAATTGGTGGCCGGGGCTGCGGGGAGGAAAATTATTAAAGGAATCTCTGTCCATGAAGATGAACTTTGCGTGGTCCTTATTAACAGATGTTGCTGTGATGATTCCTCATGAGTATCCGGAAGGCACGGTAAATGCTGTAAGCTGTGTGCGACATTGTTGTGTATGTGCATAGGAAAACGTGGTATGGAGCCAAAGCAACGGCAAGAAGCGATAAGCAACTGAGGAAGTGTTTCAATACGAAGAAGGAGAGTTGGTTTTTATATGCTAACTTTCTCTACCACTTAAGAGAGACTCAAACCAGCTTACAATCACCTTCCCTTCCCCTCCCCACAACAGACACCCTGTGAGGTAGGTGAGGCTGAGAGAGTTGTAACTTGCCCAAGTTCACCCAGCTGGCTTTGTGTAAGAGTGGGGAAACAAATTCAGTTCACCAGATTAGCCTCCGCCGCTCATGTGGAGGAGTGGGGAATCAAACCTGGTTCTCCAGATCAGACTCCACCGCTTCAAACCACAGCTCTTAACCACTACACCATGGCTTGAGTGCCTCTGGAGGATAATTTCCATCTTGTGCATGTTCTTGGACTGTTTTGGTGATATATTCAGGCGCATACCATCACTGGAGGATTTTGTGCTTGAGTTTGGACTATTGCGCTTAGGCTTCCAGACAACATTGAAATAATTTGTGAAATTACTACTGTAGTTTAGGCTTCTAGCCAATGTTGAAATAATTTATGGGATTTTTGATGTGTATTATTTCTATATACGTGCACTTATGTGGTTACGTTGTATGTTGTAGTTTATGTATTGTATCCTATGAGAGTCCACATGTTGAATACATTTTGATTTAGTATTTTGGCTGTACGATGCGCTTTTCTGTAGCCGTGACGATTCCTGCATTTAATCTCCTTTCTTTGTTTTGTAAGAGCTTTTGGTCAAGGGTCCCCAACCTTTTTGAGCTGAAAAGCACTCTTTGGTCATTTTTGCATGGGTACTTGGACCCACCCACGTTCACCCCATCTGACTCGGTTATTCCTTGGAGTTCTGCATGAGTTTTCCATCCATTAGAGATGACCTCACTGCCAGCCCTTCTAATGTCTGGGTCTTCCCATTCCTCTGTTTTTTTTTATTAATTTTCAAGTATATAGTAAATAAATAAAACAACCAGTTAACAACATTGTAAAATAAATCATAAATGAAAAAAACACCTTAAATTGTTGTTAAAAGTATAGATTAATAAATCATATATGACTTCCCCACCACCTCCTTCTACCTCAAAATAAATTCATATATTCTATTGTTTATAGTTCTGACCCGAATATTAGTCATAAACATCTAAACTACAACCAATATTTGTATAAAATCAGTTTTCCATTTATCTAGTCGTAGAATTAGTACATAACGGATCAGATCAAAGAATAACCTTCCATTTTCCCCAGTTGCAGTTCTTGCTCACAATAAACCTTCCATGCCTCCCATTCTCTCATAAATTGTGCATTATCTTTTTGGCTTATCATTGCAGTCAATTTCGCCATCTCCACCAGTTCTAACATTTTTAATATCCAGTCTTTTTTCTCTGGGATGTCCGTTGATTTCCATTTAGCTGCATAAAGCAATCTTGCAGCCGGGGTGGCATAAATCAAAAATGTTCTTTGAGTTAAAATAGTATCTGGTATCACACTAAGTAACATCATCTCTGGTGATTTGGGTATGTTATTTTGAACAATCAATCTTATCTCGTCGTATATCATATCCCAAAAGTTTTTAGCTTTATCACATGACCACCATATACGATAAAATGAACCAATTTCTGTATTTTCCCATTCCTCTGTTAACCCTACTCTTCCCTCTCCCCTGAGTTCAGCCCAGGTGAAATCTCTGTACAGAAGGCAAAGCAGGGGACACAGAAGCTGGGTTTCGGTCACAGCCAATGACAAAGTAGCATTGAAATGCTTCCTGCTACCTCAGAGCTCTTTCTGAGCAAAAGAAAGGCTTTTTTTTTTTTTAAACTGAGGCTTGGATTTCTTCCCCCGTTTCTTTCCCCCGTTTTTTGTTCTTAAAGTGCTTTTTTATATGGCAATTGGGTTTTTTTGGGGGGAATTTTCTCTCACAGTGAGCACTGCGAAGTAAGCCAATTACAAAGCAGCATTTAAAGAGGTGGGGACTTGAGTTGAGCTTGCAGACTGCTGGTGCAGAGATTCCCAACAGGAAAGTGTGGGTCCAGCCAGCAACGAACCTCAGGTAAAACTCCCATGCATAAATGACCTTTAATTCTGAGAAAAGGTAGTAGGTTCGATGACAAAATGTCTGCCACGAGGAGAAGAAGAAGAGTTGGTTTTTAGATGCTGGCTTTCTCTACCTTTTAAGGAGAATCAAACCAGCTTACAAGGTGGGGCTGGGAGAGTTTGGAGAGAACTGTGACTAGCTCAAGGTCACCCAGCTGGCTTCATGTGGAGGAGTGAGGAAACAAACCTAGTTCGCCAGATTAGAGTCTGCCGCTCAAGTGGAGGAGTCGGGAATTAAACCCGGTTCTCCAGATTAGAGTCCACCGGTGTTAAGGCTGAGGTGTGTCCCAAATCCCAAAATGTTTGGACTAGGTTCCAAGCTGAGCATCCTTTTGGAATGAAGGCAGTTTCTTCTGCATGAATGATCCCCGTAGACATAAAGGTGTTGCCTCCTGGAGTCCTCTGAAGCTCACCAAAGAGGGAAAGAAAAATCAGGTTGATGCTTCGCTTTGAAGAAGAGATCCTGTTTTGCTTCAGTTTCCAAAAAAAAAAGGAGAGGGTTTTCTTCCTGTTTGGCTATAAAGAAGAGTTGGTTTTTACATGCTCATTTTATCTCCTTTTTTTAAGGAGAATCAAACCAGCTTACAACCTCCTTCCCTTCCTCTCCCCACAACAGGCACCTTGTGAGGTAGGTGGGGCTGAGAGACTTCGGAGAGAACTGTGACTAGCCCAAGGTCACCCAGCTGGCTTCATGAATGTCCTTCATGAATGTGTCTAATGGTACTTCTACCCTCCACCATTGGGATACATACTTCCCCCCCACCCCCCAGAGAGATTTCTTTCTCCCTCCCCCAGATCTTTCACATTATGAGAGTTGTAAGCAAACTTGGGAAATAATGTTCTAATGACTATAAATTGAACAACATTGTAGCTTTCTCCATTGTAATTAGGTGGTGATTGGTTTCCATTTAGGAATAATGGGGATTAATAGACCATGAAATGCATTTGTGGGATGTGATTATTTAGCTACCTAGTCAGAGGCTTCCATCATGCGCTGGGGCTCGATCCAGGACAAATGCGGGATGACAGAGGCTTACCAGGGAGTAACCCCCAATGAACACCGTGGGCCTTGAGTTTTGTTCACTCACGGCAGAAAGTGGTTTTCAGAAACCGCCTTCTACTGAGTCAGGCCACGGGTCTGTCAAGGTCAATATTGTCTATTCTTTGGTTCTTGTGGGTTATCCGGGCTGTGTGACCGTGGTCTTGGTATTTTCTTTCCTGACGTTTCGCCAGCAGCTGTGGCAGGCATCTTCAGAGGAGTAATACTGAAGGACAGTGTCTCTCAGTGTCAAGTGTGTAGGAAGAGTAATATATAGTCAGAAAGGGGTTGGGTTGAGCTGAATCATTGTCCTGCAAAAAGTATACAAGGTAATGTGCTAATCATTGTCCTGTAAATATCAAGATAATGTGCTAATGAGGGTGTGGTATGTTAATATGTTACACAGCCCGGATAACCCACAAGAACCAATGAACTCTGACCGTGAAAGCCTTCTACAATTGTCTATTCTGTTTGGCAGCAGTTCCCCAATGTCTCACACAGAGGTCTTTCACATCACCTACCACGTCAGGCTTTTAACTGGATACAATGGGGATTGAACCTGGGACATTCTGCATACAAAGCAGATACCCTACCACTGAGCCACAGCCCCTCTAACATTGTGGACTGTAGAATTTCATGCTGTTCATGAGGACCAGAATGATCCACTATATGACAACCCCTAGCGATTAAAAACTGGCATAGCATACTAAGACCTGGGCTGGATCCTTTGCCCCTGGCATGCTAACTTTCTAGATGCAAGGATTTTTTTTTAAAGAAAAGTAGTGTAGCTTTTGTAATTACACTTTCAAAAGTAGCATCCTCCATCTAGAGTTTGAAGTTATCTATTCTATCAGCTCTGCATTTTTCTACTGTGTTACACTGCATGTGTAGACCAGGCCTTCCCTCTGAGTAAATATGCATAGGACTGGGTCTCAAGTCAAACTGAAAGGTATCCGAACAAACTATCAAATGGGCTTTGTTGTGCAAAGGGCCTTCAGGACACAGCCTATTCATGGCAACCCCTCGTGTAGTTTTCAAGGCAAGAGATGAACAGAGGTGGTTTGCCATTGCCTGCGTTTGCGTAGCGACCCTAGGCTTCTTTGGTGGTCTCCCGTCCAAGTACTAACCAGGGCTGACCCCTGCTTAGCTTCCAAGATCTGACGAGTTTAAGCTAGCCTGAGGCATCCAGGTCAGGGCATCAAATGGGCCTCAGCCAATGTGAATTGGCAGCATGGTGTAGTGGTAAAGAGCGGTGGTTTGGAGCAGTGGACGTTGATCTGGAGAACTGGGTTTGATTCCCCACTCATCCACATGAGCTAATCTGGTGAACTGGGTTTGTTTCCCCATTTCTCCACATGAAGGCAGCTGGGTGGAATCGGGCTAGTCACAGTTCTCTTAGAGCTCTCTCAGCCCCACCTACCTCACAGGGTGTCTGTTGCGGGGAGGGGGAGGGAAGGTGATTGCAAGCCGGTTTGATTCTTGGTAGAGAAAGTCGGCATATAAAAACCAACTCCTCTTCTTCTGCTGAACTGTGCTTTTGCTGTTTTAGAAACGTTTCGAAAACTGAGGTGGCTGCTCATTGTATTAAAAGTTCTTTATATTGTTGCTTTGAATTATAAATGGACTTGGGAAGTGAAACAAGATTCATGCCAGCACTTGTATCAAAGCTTTATCGCTGGTAGGCTTGCCACCGTCTTAACTGTCCCTACTACTATGCCACTCACAGCAACCAGGTGTAGAAATTTAGAAAGTAAAGGGTAACTTTTTTGGCCAACAGGTGGTATCATGCATTCATACAGGTCTAGTGAATGAATTTGGCTAAAATAGCCTAAGGGAAACGTCAAGCCCAGGAAATCTGTTATTAAAAGTGTGTGTGTTGGTGGTGGGAGCTGGGAGTTATGTGTTATTATATTTTTATTACCAGAATTGGGAATAGTCTCTCATTCCAAAATCTGGAATGAGAGCCTGCGTGGTGTAGGGGTTAAAAGCGGTGGTTTGGAGCGGTGGAGTCAGATCTGGAGATCCCCATCTGGTTTGATTCCCCACTGTTCCACATGAGCGGTAGACGCTAATCTGGTGAACCGGGTTGGTTTCCCCATTCCTACACACGAAGCCAGCTGGGTGGCCTTGGGCTTGTCGCACTCTCTCAGCCCCACCTACCTCACAGGGTGTCTGTTGTGGGGAAGGTGATTGTAAGCCAGTTTGATTCTTCCTTAAGTGGGAGAGAAAGTTGGCATATAAAAACCAACTCTTCTTCTTCTACCTCTTTGTTGCCAATGTTTTTAAATTACCGGTAAGTTTGCAATTGTTGTTTGATGTAAAAATGTTTGTGTCAACATTTTTTACCGTGAGGTTCTTTTAAGATTTTTTAAAAAGAAAAGTAATACATAGTCAGGAGGGAAGGCAACATGGTATAGCCCGATCTCCTCAGATATTGGAAGCTTAAGCAGGGTCAGCCCTGATGGATGGGAGACCACCAAGGAATACCAAGGTTGCTATGCAGAGGAAGGCACTGACAAACCTCATGAGGTTTTTAAGCAGAGGCTAGATGGCCATCTGTCAGCAATGCTGATTCTGTGAACTTAGGCAGATCATGAGAAGGAGGGCAGGAAGGGTTGTGCCAGTATTTGGCTCTCGTGGTTCTTTCTTACATGCCTAGGGTAATGCTGATCATCACTTTGGGATCAGGAAACCATTTTCCTCCAGGCCAGAATGGCTAGGGATGCTAAAGGGTTTTGTTGCCATCTTCTGGGCATGGAGTAGGGGTCACTGGGGTTGTGGCGGTGGGGGAGGTAGTTGTGAATTTCTTGCATTGTACAGGGGGTTCGCCTAGATGACCCCAGTAGTTCTCTTCCAACTCTATGATTCTGTGAAACCACCTCTGTTAGTCTCTTGGCTTGAAAACCCCATGAAGGGTTGCCATTAGTCGGCTGCGACGTGGTGGCACTTTACACACACAATACATAGTCAAAAATGAGTCCAAATGACTAGTTTATGGAATTAGACATACGCGTTATCTCTCGCTAAAGTCCAGACAGTGGGATTCTCAATACATCCAGGAGGTGTCTCTATTGTGCTTCTTTATTAGTATGGCTGTTCCAGAAAAAAACAGAAGCTACCCAACGAAAATTGTTCATAAGGTGTTTATGTTATACTCCCAAGAGAGCACCCTGTATAACATCTAGGTTACGTTGTACTACTACTAGACATTAGGAAGAATTTTCTAACAGTTCGAGCGGTTCCTCAGTGGAACAGGCTTCCTCGGGAGGTGGTGAGCTCTCCTTCCTGGGTGGTTTTTAAGCAGAGGCTAGATGGCCATCTGTCAGCAATGCTGATTCTATGACCTTAGGCAGATCATGAGAGGGAGGGCACTGGGGGTGTAGGGAGGGCGGTAGTTGTGAATTTCCTGCATTGTACAGGGGGTTGGACTAGATGACCCTGGTGGTCCCTTCCAACTTTGATTCTATGATATGATACTAGAATGAGCAGGCATAAACATCTTGTTCTGTATCTAAGTTTGTGTCGACTGGCCAAACCTCTAGTAGTTCAGAAGGATGACGACTCAAAACTTTTGCCCCTTTATAATAATAATGCTTAACATTTAAATATCACAGTTGGAGCGTTTTAAAAAAAAATCTTGTACTTAAGAGCATTAGCTGGTTCCAAAGTTTCTGTAGTCATGAGGTCAGTAAGGAGATTGCGATGAAAATGTTTGAGTGATGAAAATGTTCATGAGGTGCAGAAAAGAGCGACCAAAATGATCAGGGGGCTAGAGCAACTCCCCCTATGAGGAGTGGTTAAAACGCTTAGGGCTGTTTAGCTTGGAAAGAAGGTGGTTAAGGGGAGACATGGTAGAGAGCTATAAAATTATGTATGGTATGGGGAAATTGGACAGGGAGAAGCTTGTCTCCCTCTATCATAGTAGTAGAATGCAGGGTCATCTGCTGAAGCTGGAGGGGGAGAGATTCAGAACAGAGAAAATGAATTATTTCTTCACACAACGCATAGTTAAATGTGTGGTACTCCCTTCCCCAGGATGCGGTGTTGGCTGCCAACTTGGAAGGTTTTAAGAGGGAAGTGGACATATTCATGGAAAAGAGGGCTATCCATGGCTACTACTAGTAAAAATGGATACTAGTCGTGATGCATACCTATTCTCTCCAGTATCCAAGGAGCATGCCTATTATCTTAGGTGCTGTGGAACACAGGCAGGATGGTGCTGCTGCAGTCGTCTTATTTGTGGGCTTCCAAGAGGCACCTGGTTGGGCATTGTGTGAACAGACTGCTGGACTTGATGGGCCTTGGTCTGATCCAGTTTGACTTTTCCTATGTTCTTAATCCCTTTGAACACATGGACCTAGGGATGCCATCCTCCAGGTAGGCCCTGGGGATCCCCTGGAATTACAGCACATCTCCAGACTACACAGATCTCCAGACTACAGACTGGTAACTGTATGCGGACCATGCTCCAGATAAATGCTCAACGCTGTTGTCACTCATACTCCATGGCACCAGCCCACCTTGTGGAGAGCCAGCGTGGTGTAGTGGTTAAGAGTGGTGGTTTGGAGCAGTGGAGTCTGATCTGGAGAACCTGGTTTGATTCCCCACTCCTCCACATGAGCGGCGGATGCTAATATGGTGAACCAGGTTGGTTTCCCCACTCCTACAAATGAAGCCAGCTGGGTGACCTTGGGCTAGTCACAGTTCTCTTTGAACTCTCTCAGCCTCACCTACCTCACAGGGTGTCTGTTGTGGGGAGGTGAAGGGAAGGTGTTCGTAAGCCAGTTTGAGTCTCCCTTAAGTGGTAAAGAAAGTCGGCATATAAAAACCTCTCCTTCTCCTTTTCCTTTTCCTTCTCCTTCTCCTTCTCCTTTTCCTTCTTCCCCTTCCCCTTCCCCTTCCCCTTCCATGGCACCAGCCCACCTTGTGCAATCTTAACAAATCATGCGGCACACAATGCTTGCAGAAGAGCTGGTAACATTTTTTTTCAGTTCCCCCCAACCCCGTTGCAGGGGAACGGATGTTTGGAATTAATACGCCATATAATTATGGCAGATCACGAGCCTAGATTCTCCTAACAATGTTTGTTCCACATCAAACTGTGTATCCCTTGTTTCCTTCACATAAAACATTGTACCCTTTGAGTCAGCAAGTGGAAGGAATGGAATATCAACACTGAAACCCCTTCTGCCAGTGAGCAAGGGAGAGGGTTGAAGCAAATGCCGAGCAATTGCATTTTGAAGCCAGGGCGTCAGTGAATACGGTTGCTAGCTACTGTGGAGACCATCGTGCCATCTGGAGGAAGGTCATCGCCATAGAATGGGTTGGAGTGGGAGCGGAGAGGCTGCATGCTGACGCTCACAACAGAGAGAGCCCGAGAACATGGGCAGCTTTGTTCCTATCAGGGGTGTGCCATGGTGGGAGAAGCAGTACTGAGCGGATTTGTCGCTAATACTCAAAAGCTCAAAGCATAAAAGAAGAGTTGGTTTTTATATGCAGACTTTCTCTACCACTTAAGGGAGACTCAAACCGGCGTACAATCACCTTCCCTTCCCCTCCCCACAACAGACACCCTGTGAGGTTGGTGGGGCTGAGAGAGCTCTAACACAGCTGCAACTTGCCCAAGGTCACCCAGCTGGCTTCGTGTGGAGTAGTGGGGAAACAAATCCAGTTCACCAGATTAGCCTCCACCGCTCATGTGGAGGAGTGGGGAGTCGAACCCGGTTCTCCAGATCAGACTCCACCGCTCCAAATCACCGCTCTGAACCACTACACCATGCTGGCTCCCAAAAGCTTCTTTTAGGAGAGGAGTCAGCATCTGCTCTTCTTGGTAGAAAGGAAGAAAAGGACCTAACCCCATCTGCTCTGCAGCAGATGTCCTGGAGGCTGGATCAATCTACCTATCACTTTTTCATCCTGCTTTCCCCCCAGGAGGGCTGCGGCTCACTGGATGAGCCTCTGCTTTGTATACAGAAAATACCAGGTTCAATCCCCGATATCTCCAGTTAAAAAGGACTAGGTGGTAGGTGATGTAAAAGACCTCTGCTTGAGACCCTGGAGAGCCGCTGCCAGTCTGAGTAGACAATACTGACCCTGATGGACCATCTGAGTAAACAGTATTGACCTTGATGGACCAATGGGTCTGATTCAGTATAAGGCAGCTTCACAGGTGACCAGGAGCTCAGAGTAGGGTTGCCACTTGAAGATATCACAGGATTGTCAGTAGGGTTGCTACCACCAATGGGAGGTTTTTGGGTAGGGTTGCCAGGTCCCTCTTCACAACCAGCGAGAGATTTTGGGGCGGAGCCTGAAGAGGGCGGGGTTTGGGGAGGGGGCTGCAATGCCATAGAGTTCAATTGCCAAAGCGGCCATTTTTCTCCAGGTGATCTGATCTCTATCGGCTAGAGATCAGTTGAATTAGCAGGAGATCTCCTGCTACTACCTGGCAGTTGGCAACCCTATTTTTGGGGCAGAGGCTGAGGAGGAGGGGTTGGAGAGGGAAGAGACTACAGTGCCATAGAGTCCAATTGCCAAAGTGGCCATTTTCCCCAGGTAAACAGATCTCTATCGGCTGGCGATCAGTTGTAATAGCAGGAGATCTCCAGCTAGTACCTGGAGGTTGACAACCCTACTGATATAATAGGCCTGTTCCTCTGATCCTGGGGAAGATAGGTATGCATCATGACTAGTATCCATTTTGACTAGTAGCCACTGAGAGCCCTCTCTTACATAAGAACATAAGAAAGGCTCTGCTGGATCAGACCAAGGCCCATCAAGTCCAGCAGTCTGTTCACACAGTGGCCAACCAGGTGCCTCTAGGAAGCCACTAACAAGACGACTGCAGCAGCACCATCCTGCCTGTGTTCCACCGCACCCAAAATAATAGGCATGCTCCTCTGATACTAGAGAGAATAGGTATGCAGCATGACTAGTATCCATTCTAACTAATAGCCATGAATAGCCCTCTCCTCCATGAACATGTCCGCTCCCCTCTTAAAGCCTTCCAAGTTGGCAGCCATCGCCACATCCTGAGGCTCGCCTAGCTGTTGCCCTAGCCTAGGGCACTCTATATCCTTGGAGCCAGCTTTCTATTTACTACCTGAGACCCCAGGATCCTCTGTATACAAAACATTTGCTTTGCCGCTGAACCACAGGCCATGAACAAGTGCTTGCAACTCACACAAATAATATTTTCGCATAACTTCTCACAAAAATATTTTAAAACAGGGGAAATGTTTTTTGTCAAGGAACAGCTATCAAAAGAGGATGAACTGGGACAGCTGGAAAATGCCATTCTTCTCATTGGTGCTTTTTAGGGTGGCCAACCTCCAGGTGGTGGCTGGAGATCTCCCGCTATTACAACTGATCTCCAGGTGACAGAGATAGAGTTCCCCTGAAGAAAATGGCCGCTTTGGCCATTGGACTCTATGGCATTGAAGTCCCTCTCCTCTCCAAACCCCACCGTCCCTAGGCTCCACACTAGGGTTGCCAGGTCCCTGGCAACAAGTTTTTTTGGGGCGGAGCCTTAGGAGAGTGTGGTTTCGGGAGGGGAGTGACTTCAATGCCATAGAGTCCAATGGCCAAAGTTGCCATTTTCTCTATCGGCTGGAGATCAGTTGTAATAGCAGGAAATTTCCAGCTAGTACCTGGAGGCTGGCAACCCTACCCACACCCACAATCTCCAGGTATTTCCCAACCTGGAGGCTGGCTACCCTAGTGCTTTTAGCTGAGGTGGAAGAAAGCTGGAGGGAAGATAAGGAGGAAAAGGGCGGGCAATGTGGAGAAATAATAGTGTGGCATTCTGATTTACCGGCACCCAAAATCCCCTTCAGCCTCTGTGTTGCACAGTAATTTTTTAAAAAGAAACTTGTTGCATTCTGGGACTTCAGGCTATATTCCAACCTGCCCAAGACAATCTCAAGAGTTATATGTCTAATATTGCTATTGCCCCCAAGCAAAGATTTTGACTATATTACTTTCTCATTGCAAGCAAAAACAGTGAATATGTTTCTAGAATATTTCCTTAGCGGTGTTTGTTTATAGCTGACTGAAAGCCAGAAATAATCTTACTTTAAGATGAGATGGATTACCAGTCAAGTGGCAAGTTTGTGGATGTCAGCTTTCTTTTTTCCAAGAGCCTGCCCTTTAGAGCAAACATTTTTACCAACAAAAATTAAACAGAGCAGCCTTAACATTATTTCTCCTTTATTTACTTTATGTATACCCCGCCTTTCTCCCCAACGGGGACCCAAAGCAGCTTACATCATTCTCCTCTCCTCTTTTTTATCCTCACAACAACCCTGCGAGGTAGGTTAGCCTGAGTGTGTGTGACTGGCCCAAGGTCACCCAGCAAGCTTCCATGGCATCAGAGTGGAGATTTGAACTTGGGTCTTCCCACATCCTTTAATTACTACACCACGCCGGCTCAAATTTAAATTATACCAGTATTATAAAAATATTAGTGTCAAATATTAGTGTATTCTTATTCAAGCATAAATGTTTATTTTCTGATAATGGCAACCTTATCTAGTAACTTGCATGGGTGAATGAGTCACAGCAAATACAGTTCAACTTCTGTCCACTGGACTGGGTTCTCCCATTTGTTATTAGGCAATACAACTGATGAGTGTTGTGTCTGGCGCTTCCACAGCATTTCCAAGCCGAAACGGGAGGTCTGAGGTGCGATCTAACCGGGATAACACGTTTTTTTAAACGTAGTATATACCGAGTGCGTTAGGCCCCCCAGTCTCAATCTCCTTCTGATTTCTTGGCTGCAGTCCCCCTTTTGGTTGACGAAGGAGCCAAGGAATAGAAAGTCTCAAACAGTTTCAATTTCCTCATTGCCAACTTTAAAGTTGAGTAATTATGTAGTCATTACTTTTGTCTTCTTGATGTTCAGCTGTAGTCCATCTTTGGCACTTTCTCCTTTAACTTCCAGCAGTAGTCGATCAAGTCTTTGATATTTTCTGCCAGTAATGTAGTATCATCGGCATATCTCAAATTGTTAATGCGATGAAACCGACCGGGGTTGATACAGAAGTACCAACTCCAAAGGAATTTCAGCACTTGCCTCAAATCTGATTTGCACAGGCACACTACTGATTGGTATTGTCATTGCCGTATTTTGTCACCCCAACCAAGATATACCCATTGGCTTCTCCTGCACTGGCACGTCTGGCTTCAGGCAGGTGACACCCGTCACCTCCCATCAGCATCCTTTTCATTGTGCCACCCCAGGCAGCTGTTTGGGTGGCTTAGCCAGAGAACCGGCTCTGTCGCCGAGAAGATCCCCAGCTTACAGGGTTTATGGGAAGTGATCAAAGAGCACAGTTCGCCTCCGTCCCAACTGGATTAGTTGCGATGTGTGCAGTGTGTCTCTAAAATAGAGCCGAATAAAAGCAAATGTTTGCTCTCCCCCAAAGATCCTGCTCAGATGGTCTCCAATGGATTGCCGAGTCTGTGATTATGAAGCTTGAGAATATAAAGGAAAGTTAATGCAGCGTAGAGGAGAAAAGGCAATAGTGTGTGTGTGTGTGGGGGGGAAGATCTCAGCGCACGTGAAAGCAAACTAGGTCTTTGAAAGGCAGCCATAGAGAGTACCCTCTTATAAAAAAAAATATGGAAGAAGAGGAAGAGGAAGAGGAGGAGGAGGTTTTTATATGCCGACTTTCTTGGCCACTTAAGGGAGAATCAAACCGGCTTACAATCACCTTCCCTTCCCCTCCCCACAACAGACACCTTGTCAGGTAGGTGAGGCTGAGAGAGTGTGACTAGCCCAAGGTCACCCAGCTGGCTTCATGTGGAGGAGTGGGGAAACAAGTCCAGTTCACCAGATTAGCCTCCGCCGCTCATGTGGAGGAGGGGGGAATCAAACCCGGTCCTCCAGATCAGACTCCACCGCTCCAAACCACCGTTCTTAACCACTACACCACACTGGCTCTCATACATAGGAAAATCTAGCTAACATACATAGAAAGGAAAATCTAGCTAAAGGTACACGTGCCGTTCTGGAATGGTTGCATGGCAACAAGCGTGGGAGAGCCGCAGCATGACAACAAAGGGAAACACTTGCTACTGAGAGGCCATTCAAACGTTCACACGAGCAGGTGGTATAGTCCTCTCCTGGGTCTCCTTGGCTGGTTATGCTTTTGGTTTAATAACCACAAGAGGCTGTTGTGCAGTGTTTGATGTGTATTGAAACATACACTATATAAACACAACTGGAATAATCAATTTAATCTATACGACGTACATACCGGTAGCATTGATTTTTTTGCAATTAGCCATCAGTGCTGCTTTGTGGTTGTTCACCACCTGGAGGTTGGCAACCCTAGGGAACAGCCATGAAGCCAGATGTGGTGTGGATGGTAGTTCAAGGTTTATTTGCATGAATTCCGTTCCAAGAGGGCAGTTGGTGTTTTGAACGAGTGTAGAGAGGCAGTTGACAGCCTTGCTAGTTGAGGAGACCTTGGCTAGATCTACTGAGAAGGAGAAGTTAGTTCCAGGTGGGTTGCTGTGTTAATCTGTGGAATTAGCGTAATGCTTGTAATCATCATTATTATCTGAATGTATGCTTTTGTGTTCAGTTTGCATAATCGCTCTTATGGAAATGCTAGGCCTAAAGTATAAGAGCAGGTTTGAAACACGATGCATTCATGTGCATGAGGGATTTGGGAAGGTGGCACCCAGGAGCCATGAGTCAGTAAATCATGCTGTCTGTGTCTGGTACAGCCTTCCACCAAGACACGGCCCAAAATTACCTACGGCCTAAGGAATGTTCCCTGTCCCAGATCAGGTAACCAACTAAGTTCCCGCCTCAACCCCCACTGATATGCCTATGCTAATCCAAAGGTGTCCATTATTGGGTCTTTGTATGTCTATGCTCTGTATTGCGTGTATTGTAACACCCCTGACCAGAGGTTATAAATGTTGTTGCAATCTTTTGTTCTGGTGTGTGAATTTACCTGGTTGTTTGAGGTGAACACACCCGACTGCATTTATTTTGGCCTTAATAAACAGATCGTTTAATCTTCCAACCTCCGACTGTATTGCTGACCATTGGCTGCTAAGTAATACAGGAGCACTTCATTAGAACAAAAGTGGAGTCCAATAGCACCTTAAGGACCAGCAACATTTTCCAGAGTATAAACTGTCATACATCCTGGCCAACTCTGGGCTGGGAACCTCCTGGAGATTTGGGGGTAGAGCCTGAAGAGGAAGGGGCGTGGAAGGATGGAGACCTCAACAGGGTCTATAATACCATAGAACCTGCCCTCCAAAGTAGCCATTTTCTCCACGGGAATTGATCTGTCTAGTTTGGAGACCAGTAGTAATTCCAGGAGGTCTCAACATAAGAACATAAGAAAGGCCCTGCTGGATCAGACCAAGGCCCATCAAGTCCAGTTGTTCACACAGTGGCCAGCCAGGTGCCTCTAGGAAGCCCCCAAACAAGACGAGTGCAGCAGCACCATCCTGCCTATGTTCCACCGCGCCCAAGATAATAGGCATGCTCCTCTGATACTAGAGAGAATAGGTATGCAGCATGACTAGTCTCAAGCATGACTAGTCTCAAGGCCCCACCTGGAGGTTGGCAATATTGTCACATAAAAATAGTGTCCATCAGACTGTATTTTAGGGTTGCCAGCTTTAACGATCTTTGTCAGATACAAGATCCTGTTCTGAAACTCTGATCTCTACACCACACTGGCTTTTGTGGGGTGGCTGGCTGCTATTGCACAGCCAAAACAGCCATATTGCACAGCCAATAGAACAGATTTCTATTGATCAATTGTAATAGCGGGAGATCTCCAGCCACCACCTGGAGGATGGCAACCCTATCTGGGTAAGTCCCGCACATCATGTGATAGCAACTAGCAAGTTGCATTCTTGCTTCCAGGCCTGGCCTCGATAGGTTTGTCAACCTCCTTGCAGAGCCTAGAGATCTCCCAAGAATTACAATTGGTCTCCAGACTACAAAGATCAGTTCTCCTGGAGAAAGTGGCTGCTTTGGGCGGTGGACTTTAATGCATTATACCTCGCTGAAGACCCTCCCCTCCCCAAACCTTGCCCTCCCCGGTCTCCACCCAGCAAATCTCCAGGAATTTCACAACCCAGATTTGGCAATCCTAGGCCCCAATGAGTCTACCCTCAAAGGATAAAACAGCCCTGGAAAGGACCCTGCCTCCTCCCACTGCCTTTTATTTACAGAAGCTTAGATACTAGCAATACTGTTGCCTAGCAAAGGCCAGAGAGGACATTTGTTATTTAAAGCTACAAGCTGTGCTTCTATTATTTGGATTTCTAAAAAACAGTTTTTTAACAAGATTTCAGTTTTGTTGTTGTTGTTGTTGCAAACCTGGGGCTTTTCTCTTTTTCATCTGTCATGGCCCCATTCTATGGATGTAAGTATCCACACGTGGGGCCATGCTGGGAATTAGATATGTCGTTGGTGTCGATGATGATAAATGTCTGTGGGCATCACTGATTCTTGGACCAGCCTTTCAGCCCAGGGATAAATATCTGTGCTGGGTTGCCAAGCTCCAGGTGGTGGCTGGAGATCTTCCACTATTACAACTGATCCCCAGCCAACAGAAATCAGTTCACCTGGAGAAAATGGCCGCTTTGGAAGGTGGACTCTATGGCATTGTACCCCTTCCCCAAACCTAGCCCTCCTCAGGCCTCACCCCCCCCAAATCTCCAGGTATTTCCCCATCTGGAGCTGGCAATCCTGTATCTCCTGCTTCCCTTTTGTGCTTTCTTTTTTCGGATTGGGATTATTACTGTCCCCCTGTCCAGCATGCATAATAATTCAAACATGCTTCTTTTGAAAGAAAACACTCACACAAAGCTACCTCCTACCTCACTGCTGTGCCCTTCATGGCACGATTTATTATTCTTTAATCCTCTTTTTTCCTTTGGCCAGGGAGTACCCATACACGTCAAGAGCAAACCTTTCCAGCTAGCATGGTGTAGTGGTTAAGAGCGGTGGTTTGGAGCGGTGGACTCTGATCTGGAGAACCGGGTTTGATTCCCCACCCTTCCACGTGAGTGGCGGACTCTAATCTGGTGAACTGGGATGGTTTCCCCACTCCTCCACATGGAGCCAGCTATGTGACCTTGGGCTAGTCGCAGCTCTCTTAGAGCTCTGTCAGCCCCACCTCCCTCACAGGGTGCCTGTTGTGGGGAGGGGAAAGGAAGGTGATTGTAAGCCAGCTTGATTCTCCTTTAAGTGGTAGAGAAAGTTGGCATATAAAAACCAACATTTCTTCCTTTTCCTCTTCTAAAAAGGAGCAAACAGGCAGTTTTAGCAGCAGCACACTTTGGGGTAGGGGGAGCGACAAGAACCTGATTGCTACACCAAGGACTTGAGAGATCCTGGCACTAGGACCTCCCAGACGCCTTTCTGAAATGCTGGCTGCTAGCATGTCAGTGATACAGACACAGAGCAGCTCTCACTGTTCAGCTCCCGCTGTTACACAAGACAAGGGATAGCAGCGGTTGCAGCAGGGACATCCTTGGCCTCCCGAAAGGTATTTCTTCACCTGCCCGTTACCTTTAGCATCCCTCACCTTCACAGGCCTTGGCCATGCCCAGCTGAGTCAGACGCACCGCCAAAGCAAAGCCCCCGGTGGCTGCAGGCTGCAGCAGTGGCTTCACACCCATGTTTTCTTCTTTCCATATAGAGCAACCCGAAGCAACAGTGCCGCAAAGAAATGGGCTAGTTATTCTTCCGCCGGCGGAACCGGAGGGAGTATTTTGGACGCCCCCAAAGTGTAAGTTGGATTGACGTGATGTTCTTGGTGTTGCTTATGACTGCTTGCCCTTCTATCTCTCCCCCCACCCCTAGACCCCTGACTGTAGATGCCAATGAGCCGCTTCTGGGGCCAGGTTCTGCAACGGAAGGCTTATATTTGCTCGCTCTGTCGTCCGGGAAATCTAAAAGAGGCCTTGGAAAATTTGGAGAAGGATCTTTTCCGGGCTTGTTTATGCATGATCAGATATTATTTTCTTGTGGGTATGTTTTTTAAAACATTCTCTATGGCCACAGAGGGTACAGCAAGGGGTAAAAACGCTTCCCAACTGGAACGATGACTTGGGTTGAAACCAGGAAGAAGCGAGTGAACCTGGGAAAACAGAATCCAGTTGAGTCTCACGGCCGTCGATGGGTTTCAATCCTTTGCCATCCCAATACCTGGGCTGACCTGGGTTGTGCGCCGAATTACAAGGTAGTCACTCATGTCTGGGACATGCTGCTCGAAATCGTCGGGCGATTTCACACACACACACACACACACACACACACACACACACACACACACACACCATGCTACCAACAGACCTTTACAAATATTCTCTGTGCCGTAGGGAAAAAGTACTCAATCTGCACGGTCACATGAAAGAGCTCATGGCATAGAAACAGCTGCCAAGGGGAGCAATTTAAAAAAAGCATCAGGATATTGGCTGTTTATCACGCACTGGCCTAATGTTTGGCTGCTGTGGTTTTCACTCCCCGTGTTTAGGATTGCCTAGTGTCTCTTTTCGTTCAAGATTGGCGTCTGGCTGGTGCTCCGTCTCATCCCCAATACTTCTCTCGAGCAAAAAAGAAATACAGTGTGATGGGGATGGGGGTGGGTAGGGTTGCCAGCTCCAGGTTGGGAAACTCCTGGAGAATTGGGGATGGAGCCTGGGGAGGACAGGGACCTCAGTGTTTGGCTTGGGGGAAAGGCAGCTAAGGGGAGACATGATAGAGGTCTATAAAATTATGCATGGTTTGGAGAGAGTGGACAGGGAGAAGCTTTTCTCCCTCTCTCAGAATACTAGAACATGGTGTCATCTGCTGAAGATGGAGGGTGAGAGATTCAAAACTGATAAAAGGAAGCATTTCTTCACACAACGCATAGTTATATTGTGGAACTCCCTGCCCCAGGATGTGGTGATGGCTGTCAACTTGGAAGGCTTTAAGAGGGTAGTGGACATATTCATGGGAGGAGAGGGCTATTCATGGCAACTAGTAAGAATGGATACCAATCATGATGCATACCTATTCTCTCCAGGATCAGAGGAGCATGCCGAATATATTAGGTGCTGTGGAACACAGGCAGGATGGTGCTGCTGCAATCGTCTTGTTTGGGGGCTTCCTAGAGGCACCTGGTTGGCCACAGTGTGGACAGTCTTCTGGACTGGTATTCAGAGGTTCGCTGCCTCTGCACATGGAGGCTCCCTTCAATAACTATGACTAGTAACCACCATTGGTGCACCTCTCCTCTATGAATCTGTCTAACCCCTTCTTAAAGCCATCTATGCTCATAGTCATTGC